>NW_027555958.1:428759268-429059268 GCF_003287225.1 Phascolarctos cinereus | reverse complement strand
GGCAGCCAGAACATTTATTGGAATAGAGACCATCAATTACTTCATTTAACTGATAATCTCATACAAGTGGAGCATGAACTTGTTAATACATGTGTCCAGTCAGCCCAGACTCTTATACCACGAAATTATTGGGAGACAATGGCTACGTTTTCTTAGATTTCTGTCATTGTGTTGTTATTGTTTAATGATGAACATGTATTTTGAATGGCAGAAACCTATATATTACACTGAC
The DNA here is from genome assembly GCF_003287225.1 of Phascolarctos cinereus. Classification (NCBI taxonomy): domain Eukaryota; kingdom Metazoa; phylum Chordata; class Mammalia; order Diprotodontia; family Phascolarctidae; genus Phascolarctos; species Phascolarctos cinereus. The sequence goes on along the minus strand of NW_027555958.1, from coordinate 429,059,036 downwards.
AAATTGGTTTGGTCCAATAAAATGGAGAGAGTCTCATTCTTCTGACTTTAGAAGAGACCCAGAAAGTCAGCAACAGTAATAACACAACAATAGCCAATGAAATGATTTCTTTGCACTCAGGTTGTGTTTCTTTTCAATAAAATTGTGATCCTGATTTAACAACAGTGCAAAATTCTTTAAAACAGTTCTATGATAGCAGCAAGTGCAATGATATTTTCACTCTTTACTTTTCCTTTTCCCTAACTGAGGAACTAACGAAATTAATATGTAACCCATCCAAGAGATATGTATGGTAATAAATGGGACACAATACTGCTATAGCATCAAAAATGTGGAGAAGGGCCTGGGTTGAGAGAGAAATGGCAGCCAGGAAAAAGGACTCAGGAGGTTTTCAGGCCTTATATAGCAATAGAAAAAGTAACATGAAAGCATTTGTTAAAGCTGGAGGACTTGGGCTGGGGGAGGTTGGGATCCATGTTATGCAGCTAAAATAAGTAACAGAAAAAAGAAGAGACATGGAAAGGAGAAACAGAGGGGGAAAAGGGATATTAGAGGAGGAGAGACAGACTGAAATAGAGATGAAACAGATAAAATAGATACATATGTGTATATACACATACGTATTTGTATTTATGTCTATAAATATGTGTGTAAATAATGTATAATGTGTATATATAAGAAATTTTATTATATATTTATATATGTAAATCTATCATTATATATATAAATATATATGTATATGTATGAGTATAAATGTTCTTCCCTTTTAGAACTTAAGATCCTTGAGAGTAAGGATTTTTTATCTGTGTATTTCCTGTGCTTAACATAGTTTCTGATATATAGGAACCTTCAGAAAATACTTAGCTGTTAATTGACCACTATCCCTTTCTGCTGAATGCTATTTTATTTCCACTATACCAGGGGTTTGAAACTTGTGACTACAACAACACATCTGGCTCTCTAGGTCCTCATGGGTGGCCCTTTGACTGAATCTAAACTTCACAGAAGTTTGTGAATCTTTGTGAAGTTTGGATTCAGTCAAAGGGCCACCCTTGAGGACCTAGAGGGCCACATGTGGCATTGAGGCCAAAGGTTCCCCACCCCTGCATTATACCATGTTGTCTCTCTGTCTCTTTGTCTCTCTTTTCTTTGGATCTCTCTCTCTCTCTCTCTCTCTCTCTCTCTCTCTCTCTCTCTCTCTCTCTCTCTCTCTCTCTCTCTCATTTCTGAGTGTTTGCGTATGTGTGTGTATTTGTCTCCCTTATTATAAGGAAGAGAACTGCACAAGGGATATGCATTAGACTGTGGTTTCACTGCTAACTAATGTTCCCTATATAATGAAACTCTTTCTACCAATGGAAGTCAGAACCTTCTTTGGAATATAGATTAGAGAATTTTCTAGGGCTCTGAAAAAATAAGTGAGCTTCCCAGAGTAACACAGACAGAAGGTGTCAAATACCAGGCTAGGACTTAGACCCAAGTCTTCATAGCCTTGAGGCCAGCTCTCAATCCACATTACCACAGTGGAAAGATGGAAATATCATTTAGAAATAGTATCTCCTACCTTACATGAAAGTACTAATTAAAATCCCAAATCATGTAAACCATGGAGTGATAGTGTGAAAGAACAGAATGGTCTGTGGGGAGGGGGTCAAGAACCCCAGATCCCAATATTACCTTAAATACTGCAGCTATGAAATCATAGTCAATTCATTTAACCTCTCAGGGCCTTAGTTTCTTCATTTGTAAAAGATTTATAGCAATTATGACCATAGTAATCACAGAGAAATGTTTTGAAGGAAGTGTTTTGCAATGTTATAGAGCTATATAAATGTAACTTATTCATATAGCTTATTGCTTTCAGCTCTTATCCCAGTGCCGCATGAGGCCAAATACGTAATATTTTAGTATTTAGATAATTTAATTTGTTTACTTTATAAGTAAGAATTCTTTGGTCAAATGTGAGACTTACATTCGTGTTATTTCTGTTCTTTCACATTAGATGTTCCATAACACTGGGCTTACATATTTTGCAAAACCAACTAGCTATATTCCAAGTGAGCACTAGAAGCTCCAGTGATTGAGTGTCCACTCTATAAGATGGAGTGTTCATTCTGGTTCTCAGGCAATAATCAATGAAGGCAGATCACGGTAGGCCAGTTTAGTTGGGTTGAGCTGACAAAAGATGACAGGGTTTCTTATAGAAAGAGGGACTCATGGTTGAGACAATAGCTTATTTTAATTGGAAACGACTCTGAAATTAGAGTGGGGACAACTGGGTTCAATTCCCAATTATACTCATTCTTATTATTTGTGTTACTATGGGCAAGTCATTTAATCTGTGGACCTGGATTTCTTCATCTGTAAAATGGATATAAAACTTGTACTGTGTGATTCCAAAGCAATGGAGTTAGGCAAGTATATTGTTCAACTGTTTTTAAAGATGTTACAGTAGCTCTTGGATCAGTCCCTCTTGTGCCATGAATAATCCAGATATGGTCTTGTGGATTTTCTCACATTCTTGCCACGGGGATCCAACTGAGGAAACCCGGTAAAGCATGTGAGTGATCTTCCATTGGATACTGAGAAAGATTATCCTTTTGTTGGCATAGTTCAAAGAGAAAAGATTTACTAAAAGGGAAAGAGCAAAGTAGAAAAGGAGTGAGTGGCCAATAGTCCCAAAGATTTATGTAAGTATCCAGATTCATTTGCATTTCTGTGCCTGAGGATCCCCCTAAAGAGTCTTGTCTTTTTCTGCTCTTTTTCTGCTGCTTCCTAGCTGATCACTATTTCTCAAAGTGTCACAGTGTAGTGGGAATAATGAATTATGTTTCTTATTCTCTCTCTCTCTCTCTCCATATATATATACATATATATATATATATTCATATATATTTCATATATATATATATATATATATTCATATATATATACACACATATATATACACATATATATACATATATATGTGTGTACATATATATATACACATATATGTGTTTATATATGTGTATATATGTGTATATACACATATATACACACACATATATGTGTGTGTTTATACATATATACATACACATGTGTATGTATGTATGTATATGGATGGATGGATTCATATGCAACTCAAATACTAGATATACATGGTAAAGAAGATAATAGCTACTAGAAAGAGCAGGGAATGCCTCATGTAATACATAGCATTTAGTTGAATCCTGAAGGAAGCAATGAAATCCAGCAGGCAGAGGTGAGGAAGGAGAGCCTTCCAGGCATGGAGGCCAGCCAGTACAAAAGCATGGAGATGAGTCAATCTGCCAGTGATTAAGTTATGTGACCTTGGGGAAGACACTTAACCTTTCTGAGTCTCATCTGTAAAGAGATTATTTTAGTGGGTGATTTCTAATGTCCTTTCTGAGTATAAAATTCTATGACAATGATTTTGGTGTAATGTCTTTCTGGGTTTTAATGATGCTATTGTCAATTATGCATCTGCCACATCTGTTACTTTCCTTGGTTTTCTTTATCATCCGTTAATTTCCTTCACATATAGCATCCTTGATGTAGTAACTCTACTGTTGATCATCTTCTCACAATAAACTAGCTTGTCTGCATACATTAAATATCAACATTTATTCTTGTTTCTCCATATGCCGACTCAGCTGTCATTGTAGAGAGTATATAGTACACTCTTAAACCCTAGTATTCAGAGATCTTGATCTAGAAATTTACAGTGTCTGTGTGGTCTTAAAAGTAGTTGAGTACAACAGTTACTTTATTCACTACATGCCCAGAACCTATAAATCACTTAACTCCCTGAAATATGATATTTGTAACAATATTTAGAGAAAGTCTGGGTATTTTTTCAGCCATGGAATCTAACTAGGGTGTAAAATTCAGACTTCTGGCAGCATAATATGTGGCTCTATTGCAGTGAGAACCCTACTTCTTTTTAAACCCAATTTCTTAATCATTTTTCACATTTATTTTAACTTTCAATATGTCCCTCTCTTAATAAGTAGGCAGGAGATATTGTTGCTCATGTGCTGCCATGTATACACTACATAGCAAGTTTAGATTTTCAGATGTCTGTCTCCTCACCAGGGATAATAAGGGGAGATTCCTTATCCCATTCAAAATCCTGATCATTAGAGTCCCAGTATTAACTCCTTCATCCCTCCCAAAAATTATTTCATTTGACTAAATGTGAAAAGAGATTTTTCATTTCCTTTTTTTTGTATCCTCAGAGTCTAGCACAGTGCCTGGAATAGATATATATTAGTCGTTGCCTGGGTAATCAATTGATTGATTCTAACTGTCAATCAATTGGAATTCTGAGCAAAATGTCCAAGTTAGTTATTGGGAGGAGGCACATTTCAATGACTGAATCCATTACTTCCTTCACCTCCCCCACACTCACTACAGTCCTATAGGGGAAAAAAAAAGCATCTCACTGCTGGGAAGTACTGAAATGGGATATCACAATGGATATAAGTGACAAAGTTAAACATACTGATGCCACGATAATGTCCATTCAAAGTAAAGATAATCTGGTGTATCATAAACTGAGTGAAAGCAGCATCCTGAAACAAATAATTCTCTCTCAATAAAGTTCTTCAGTAAGCTAGTTTATGCAACTAAATATAAGATTTTCAAGCTAATGTGGTGACATGGATAACTGATGGAGAACTAGAGTTCTCCATTGGTGTACCCTTAAGATGGCAATAGAAATGAATGCAGGTGCCCAGCATATTGGGCAGACCCTCAGTATAAACCTTAGGAGAGGATATAGACCAAAATCACACCAGATTTGCAACCATGGAAGAGTTGCAATCTTCTTCACTGAATGGAACTCCTAAATTCATAATATCACAGAAACATTTGAATATTTGGAGTATGTTTGTCCATGTTTAAAACTAGAACTTCCTGACTGTCCAGGGGAGTCCAAAAATTACCTTGATATTAAACCCATTTTTAAGGCCATGTCATTTGCACTACAATTCCCATGTCACTGTCTTGAGAATAGCCTGAAATCAGGTATCACATGAAATAATTCTCTAAGTATTGCTGATTCCGATTAAACATAATATTTCCTGAAACTGAGATATAGATACTTCTATCCTAGGGAGATCCCAATCCCCCCACCCCCTCAAAATTTGCCACACACATACATACATACTCAGATATGTGTGTATGGGGGTGTGTATGTGTACATATATATATATACATATATATATATATATATACATATATATATATATACACATATATATAGTATACATATATATGTATATATGTATGTATATGTGTGTATGTGCGTGTAGACACACACACTTATTTAAAATAACTTGGTTTTTCTTAGATGTGCATGTTGCTTCCCTATAGTTTCAAATTCTGATCTGCTTAATTTGTGATCTTGCCATGAATTCCACCAATCAGATTATCATTAATGAAAAAAGTCTACATCTAAACAAAATTACTATGCAGTATATTCCAGGTACATGCTCAGTGAAGGAAGCTAATGACTGTATTCTTACACTTAGGGTAACAGCTGACAGCTTTAATCACTGTATCTTCACATCACTTTTCAATGTCAAAACCACCTCCAGAGGTCTCATCATAACAAAACATTACTTAACTTGCAAATGAAATCCTCTGAATTCACATCATTCATACATACATACATACATACATACATACATATATATATATATATAATATATATATATATATATTATACACACACACACACACGTATATATACACATATATTTTAAAGAGCCAAAATGGCTACCACTTTATCTGATAGAAATTTGACATTTGCAAAGGAAAGTAACAGCAATAAAATATGTCTTTTGAAAATGAAATTCATATGATATCTATCTTTCTAACATGACATTGAATGGTGTTTTTGAGGTTAAAATCTGTCATCCATTAGCTCAGAATCAGACTTGGATTTTCCCCAAGGGTAGCAGGACACAGCAATGGTGACCATTTCTTATCCAATGTCTTTGGAAACCACTGTGGCAGCTGCATCTGGGAGGAAAGGGAATCCCTATCACTCCCTTTCTGTGCCTCTTCATTTCCAATTTATGATCACTGGTCACAAATGGATGAGAAAGGAACTTCACCTTTGTACTAAACTTGCTGGTTGAATGTTCATATGTATAAAGCAACCTTGTAAGTCCCTATGAAATTTCCACGTGGTCATGATTTTAGCCAAGAGATCAAGTAGAACATAAGGCCTTTGAAGAAAAGGAAATTCCCAGCATAGTGATGATGCATGAAAGAAAATAAATATTTATTAAATTGAATATATTTTTCTCCACTGTTTCCCCTTTTTGTCCTATAACATTTATTGTTGGCCACCCCTAGCAAGTATAAAAGAGGTTATTTTATTCCCAGTGGAGCAGATTGAGTGATCACCCTGTACAGAACAGTCTCTAAGAACAAGATAACATGGAGAGTGGAAATTTTACCCATCTCTAATAACCTACTTCAAGTGAAAAAAATGACTAAAATATATAGGAAAATATTTTCTGTTTCTTATAAGGATTCTTAATGTAGGGCTCATCAGGTTTTTTTTTCTTTAATTTTGATAAATACATTTCAACATAATTGTTTTCCTTTCTAATCATTTGGATTTATTTTATGCATTTGAAGACATTGTTCTCAGGCCTTCTGAGAAGACTTTGCCAGACTGCAAAGGGATCCATCACATGAAAAATAGGTGAACTTCTGTCAAAATGTGATGATTTCTTTGAGAAGAGGTAATATATATATATATATATATATGTATAGGCTCTGTGGGTTATGTATTTAACTATTTGTTGTTGTTGTCGTTGTTGTTTTTATTTACCTATGTATTTTGCCATCTATATTACCTTTTTCAATGTATGAGTTAAATGTTTTCATTATTGTGTGTGGCCTCAATTCATTAACATACAGCACTGAATCACAGAATCACAGAAGCACTTCATTAGATATCTAGTCAAACCTATACCTGAAGAAACATCTCCAATTCAGCTTCTACTACATTTATCACCACCCTGCACACAGGGCTCTGGGACTTCTTTGGAATTCTCTTTCATGCTTTCGGTCCCTAAAAAAGTCATCATTGGGAAATTTCATTATCTTGCAAGATGAAATCAGCTTTGATTACTCGCATCTCCTTCGTAGTCTCTTCCCCTCTGATTGGGCCCTCTGATTGGAGGGCAGAGCCACTGATCCCCAGGTATCCATTTAAGCAGGGGGCCTAGTTCAGTCTGCCCCAGAGACGGATACCTTCTGCCCCTCCACGGTAATAATATTTTCATATTAGTAAGGGAATTCCAGAGAATTAAAAGGAAACATTTACATTGAAATAGAGTTTTCAGAATTTAAAAAATAAAAGAGACCCTACATTAAGAATCCCGGTAATAAATAGAAAGCATTTTCACATTTATTTTAGGTATTTTTCACTAGGAATAGGTTGTTAGGAATGGATAAAATATGCACACCCCATGGAATTCTATGCTCAGAGACCAGGCCACACAGTGTGTTCACTCAATCTGTTCTGAGGAGAACAACAACAACAAAAAAACCTTTTTACAAAACAATTGCCAGAGGTGGCCAAAAATAAATATATTAGAGGACAAAAAGGGAGGTAGTAGAGAAAAAATATACTCTATTTAATTCGATTCAATAAGTATTTATTAAGCTCCAATGTTGTATTGGTCACTGTGCTGGGGCTACAAAGACAAAATCAAAATAATCCTTGCTTTCAAGAACCTGGTATTGTGGTAGGCCTCTTGGCTACTATAATGTCCAGCTCAGAATTCCAAAGGGACTTAGAGTCAGCATCTAGTGTTATGCAAAGGTGAAATTCTTTTCTCATTATCTAGTGGCCAGAGACCATTGAACTGAAAAGGGAAGTAGGATACAGTGGGAGAGGTGAGGACTGTTTCCTTGTTTCCAGGTAGCAGCCATAACAATGGCTTCTAGGGACCCTAGAATTCATTGTTGCTGTGCTTGCTACTATTGGGGAAAATCAAACTCCAAATCTGAGTTACTGGATAACAGCACATTTTAACCTGGACCCCCATTCCATCCCATCCCCATCATCCTCCCCCACTGTCTTTTAGACCAATTTTTGCTGTAGTCTTCCCTCATTAGATAGTAAGCTCCTTGAGGGAAGGAACTATACTTGTTGTATATTTTCATACTCCCAGAAAATACTTAGCACAGTCCCTGGCACTTAGTTGGCATTTAATAAATGCTTATTGATTATTGACCTGACTAATGACCATGGATGGATCTTTGCTACTTGAAGAATTCCACTGAGGAAGAACCAATTAATTCCTAAGTCAGCCATTTATACTTTGGGATAACTCTGAAAGATTTTTATTGCATTACGCCAAAATGTGCCTATTTCACTTTCCACCAGTTGTTCAGAATTCTTTGCTCTGGGGCCAAGCTGAACAACTGATCGTTCTTCCATGTGACAACCCCTGAAAAGCAGGGAGACAGCAACCACATCCCAGGAACTAAGAATGAACAAAGAAAATAATTTCTCTTAAGACAAATGTTGAGTCTTATGAATTAATAGGAATGAGACTGGATGGACAGAGAGAGAGCATGATGAAAACATGCAGATTCTTTAAAAACGTTACCCAGTTACTATGAATTTCTCACAGGCCATATGTAAGAATTTATTTGTTCTTGATGTACAGAAAAATCAGAGTATAATCCATGGTTCATTGCTGTTGTTTTTCAGTCATTTCAGTTGTGTCTGACTCTTTGTGACCCCATTTGAGGTGAAATGATTTGCCATTCCTCCTCCAGCTCATTTTTACAGATGAAAAAACTAAGGCAAACAGGGTTGAGTGACTTGTCCAAGGTCATACAGCTAGTAAGTATCTGAGTCCAGGTTTGAACCCATCTTCCTGACTCCAGGACTAGCACCGTATCCACTGTGCCACCTTGCTGGGATTGCATGGTTCAAGATAGTATTAAAGCTTCCAAAACTCAAGTGTGAACCATAAAATTATCATCTCCTTGTGCTAATTATTCACTTAGTTTAAACTGAAGAATCTGCAAATATATTCTATATATCTTTAACTTGTTTTCAATCAATATGGGCAATACTGTATCCTGCTTCTGTATAAACACTCAAAGTCATAAAGTCATATTGTATAATGAATAGCTTTTATTTCACTCCACAGAAAATGCAAGAGGTACAAAGAAGTCCTAGGAGCCTCTAAACAGGCATCCAAAACATAGAAAACACTCACAGGAAGTCATAAACAATCAAAATATTTGAACTCCCCTTCTAGTGGAACCTGTTTTTCTTGCCTTCTCCCAGATCCATTCCAATTCAATTCCACATTACTGATTAGACTTCCCTCAGGAATTACCTAAACATAGGGTTTCCAGCAATACCATACTCTGACCTTCTGTTGGATTCCTTGACCTCCCATAAGGCCCAAAACAATCATTGTTCAACCTTGTGATTTGGACTTTGATGATGTCAGGCAATACTTTGTTTTTCCATCTGATCCATGATATTGTTTAGAGTAATTGTTGGGAACAAAGTACAAGTCTTTTACTTAACCATGTATGTCTTTAGTTGATTATTGATTATTAAGCTCTGGGGGCCATGATGGCAATCCTCTACTCTTTCTAAAAGATATAATCCTTAGGTACCCCTTCATTCCTAGAAGTTCAGCAGCTCAAAGTCTTTTTTTTTTTTAGGCAATTGGGGTTAAGTGACTTGCCTAGGGTCACACAGCTAGTAAGTGTCAAGTGTTTAGTCTGAGGCCGGATTTGAACTCAGCTCCTCCTGACCTCAGGGCTGGTGTTCTATCCACTGCGCTGCCTAGCTGCCCCAACTCAAAGTCTTGATCTTGGGGCCAGTCATGGGTCAATATACAAGTCTAACATTATCCACAAAATTTCACTACTATAGCCAGGTACTCACATTACAATGCCCAGGAAATGTAAAGAGGAAGCAGGGAATTATAAAAAGAATTGTCGTTGAATTTAGCCATATGAGTGACAACCTGCAGCTTTAGGAAGAGAGAGACATCCTCATATACACATATCACTGAATGCCAGGAGAAAGGCATAAAAGAAAGGACAAATTGGTCCCTTGATAGCATTCATGTAGCTCTCTTTTATAGGTCAGTCCATAGGGCATCAAGAGTAGTCCCTTCATCCTAACAGCCCAAGGCACTGAAATAATTTTTAGGGCAGAAATTTATGAAGGTGCTATATTTTGTCCTCTTTAGAAGGCAACAATGATATGTTTATAGTCTAAAAGCAGATAAATGACAACTTATAAAAAGGTCCATCAAAACAGCTCAAATATCCTCATCTCCCTCTCCTTTCCCCATTACAAAACTATAAAATCATTTCCTAACCTATCAGCTGTTATTCCACAATACCTCTTTATACAGCTACCTTCAAGTAAATGTTTGAACAGGAAAGAAACTTAAATTCATCATTAGAGACCATTATTTAATCCATTGTTCCATCTTTGACCTTCACTTATAGAGCTTCTGTGGTTCTCTAAAAAAAATCATGATTCTCCAAAAATATGGGATGGATGAGATGGATGAAAATCTCCCAGTTAGCTGAGAGATCATATATACAGATAATAACTCCTGGATTAATGCATAGGTTAATTTCCTGACTTTTTATCTTGAACAATGTAGAATGAGGAAAAATGTGGAAGATCAGATGTTAGTACTCAGCCGTTACTGTACAAGCTGCTGTCTTTCACTCGTTATATTTTTCTTACCTTTTTCCCCCCTTATTTCTCATATGCAATTATTCAGGAGACGTCCATTCTTCTGATTTTTCTCAGCCTTTGCTTTCTATTTTCACTGTCCTCATTATATTACGGGTCTTCATCCTTGGTCATCTGGAGTATTTCAGTAGCATATTAGTGGACCTTAATTCCTTACTTTCTCCCGCTTCCATCCTGTCGTCCTCTGTGTTGCTGATAGGTAAATCTTAGGCATAAATTTGTTCATGTCCCTTCTATGGTTACAGCTCTTCAATGGTGCCCTACCAAGTAGCATTGAAACTTCATAGCCTGCCATTCCAATCTTACACAAGTCTGGGATTACAGTAATTTTCCAGCCTTATCTTAGATTACAATTAACTGCACCCAGATAAGAACATTCGCAAACACCCAAAGAAATATTGCATTTTCCAGTTTTTGTTTTTGCTTATTGTTCTGATCTCTTGGAATGTCCTAATTATATTCTATGAGTTAAATTTCTACCCATCTTTTAAAATCCAATTGCAATGTCACATCTCTTTTCTTTTTCAGGAACCCCTTCTTCCATAGTCCTGGTAAATACTGAATTTCCCTCTAGAAATTCACATGACTCTTCGTACTTCTATTGCCCTTGTGTGTGGGGTAAGGATAAGACCAGTTGGGCAAGATGAATAGGACCTATATATCATTTCATTAGAAAAGTGAATTTTTGGTTATATGTCACATAGAAAGTGTGTGAGTAAGGCAGGAATCAACTTAGGTCCTCCTGATTCAAAATGCAACTCTAAATCAACTATAATATATTCCTTATTTCTTACAAGTTATCATTTTTATTAAATTGTGTATTATTGAGTATTAAAAGCAATCACTCAATAAACATTTATTAAGCATTTACTATGTTTTAGGTCAGAGATGTCAAACACTGTACTCATTTAAAAATACTCCTGCTAAAACCAGATAAAATGAAATTGGGAAATATTTAACAAAACAATGAATAATATTGCTTTTTTTTTTTTTGGTAAGGCAACTGGGGCTAATTGACTTGCCCACAATCACACAGTTAGTAAGCGTTATGTATTTGAGGTCAGATTTGAACTTTGGTTTTCCTTACTCCAGGGCCAGTGCTCTATCCACTGCACCACCTAGCTGCCCCTCATATTACATTTTAAAACTAAGTCACTATGCAGACCCTTATGTACAGATTAATGAGGTCACCCCCTTTTTTTCTTATTTGAGTTTGACACCATTGTTCTAGTTTTTTTTGTTTGTTTGTTTGTTTTGCTAAGCATTGTAGATATAAGAAAAACACAAGAACAGTTTCTGCCCTCTATGTGCTTATACTTCAATGGGGGAGGGAAATATTTAAATCAGAACATACAAGATAAACAGAGAAAATGGTTATTGCTGGGCCACGTCTGCAAGCTCCATGAGAACAAAGACCATATTATAGCTTAGTATTCCCCAGGTCATTTATGTCCCCCAAGACTCAGCATAAGGGAATGTACACAATAGGTCTTTGATAAACATTGAGTTAAAATTGAGTTGAACATTATTATTCCTGTAGACAGAGGCTAGGCTAATCCTGGGCCAGATTAGTAAACTAACTAAATTTTTATTTGATCCAAATAAAGACTCTTTGCCTCCTCTTCCTTACTTAAATTCTACTCCCTTACTAAGACAGCAGAAAAAAAAATAGTATTTATATCTCTATTGAGGAATAGATGAGGATCAAGAAATTTACAAGACAGATGTTCAGGGTGGGTGGGATGACAGAAACTGAACATCAGAAGTCCTTGATTCTTTTTTTTCTATTTTCTCTGCCAAAGAAAGTGGCCTTTAGATAAGAAAAGAAAGTTAAAAATGAGTAATGAGGACCAGTTCAATTGAACAAATATCTATTAATCAACCATTATGTGCAAGGCATTGTGGTAAGCACACATATGAAATGGTCCCTTAAGGGTTTTAGATGTTACAATGTGTGTACATAACCAAAATCTCATACCACATACCAAGATATTGTCAAAGTGGGTACATGATTTAGACAGAAAGGTGATATCATAAGCAAATTAAGGGATCATGGGATATTTTACCTAACAGATTTATGGATAAGGGAGAAATTTACAACCAAACAAGAAGCATGATGCGATATAAAGTGGATGATTTTGATTACATCAAATTAAAAGGGTTTTACAATGCAGCCAAGATTAGAAGAAAAGCAGGGAACTAGAAAAAATATTACAGTAAATTTCTCTGAAAAAAGTCTCATTACTCAAAAATATGATGAATTTTGTGAAATTTGTAAAATATAAGTCATTCCCCAGTTGATAAACGGACAAAGGATATAAACAGGAAGTTTTCAGAAAAATAAATCAAAGTTATTTATAATTATAGGAAAAATGCTCTCAATCATTATTGATCAGAAAATGAAAATTAAAACAACTCTGAAGTACCACCTCATACCTATCAGATTGGCTCATGTGAGAGAAAAGGAAAATGACAAATGTTAAAGGAGATGAATAAAATAGGAACACTAATGAACTATTGGTGAAGTTGTGAACTGATCCAACCATGCTGGAAAGCAATTTGTAACTATGCCCAAAGGGCTATAAAACGCTTCATGCTCTTTGATCCAACAATAGCACTACTAGGTCTATACCCCAAAGAGATCAAAGAAAAAAATAGACTTACATGTAAAAAATATTTATATAGCAGTTTCTGTTATGTTTTGTTTTGTTTTCTTTTTGTGTTGGCAAAGGATTGGAAATTAAGGGGATTCCCATCATTTGGGTAACAGCAGAACAAGCTGTGGTATATGATTGTGATGGAATACAATTGTGCTATAACAAATGATAAGTGGGATTGTTTCAGAAAAACCTGGGAAGATATATATGAATGGATACAAAGTGAAATCAGCAAAACAAGGAGAACATTGTACACAGTAACAGCAATATTCTAAGATGATCAACTGTGAATGGATTGGCTGTTCTTAGCAACATAATGATCCAAGACAATTCCCAAGGACTCAGGATGGAAATACTATCCACAGTCAGAGAAAGAACTGATGGAATTTAAATGTAGATTGAAGCATGTGTGTGTGTGTGTGTGTGTGTGTGTGTGTGTGTGTGTGTGTGTATGTGTGTTTGGTCTGCATTTTCTTTTGCAAAATGGCTAATATGGAAATGTTTTGCATGATTAAACATATACAATTTATGTAAAATTGTTTGCCTTCTCAAGGAGCGGGAATTAAAAGGAGCAAGGGAGAGAGCTGTAACTCAATTTTAAAAAAACTTATTTTTTTCTTTACATGTAATTGACAAAAAAAAATTGATTAAAAAAATGTGTGTACATAAATGTCAAGCATATACAAATACAAAGTGATTTTAATAAGGAAAGTGTGCCAATAATTAGGCACGTTCCATAAAGGTCTTTTGTAGATGATGGTATCTGTTCTGTGCTTTAAATAATAATGAATTGGGGTGGGGAGGTGAGGAAAAATGACTATTTCTCTCCTATATTAATAGACAATTATTAAGGGAAGACCCAAGCTGTTTTTCCCTGTGCTATTTCGTTGCCCAGTCTCTCAAGGAGAAGGTTGATGGAAGACAGGATTAACATTCTTTTCATTCTGGTATTGCTACTCTACCCAACTAGCTCAGGCTTGGGTGCAGGATATAGATCCTTTGTCTTCAGTTGACCAAGGCTGGTAGTGGTCTGAGTATAGGAACAGTCTCTGTCCAAGAGGGACAGCATTCCACTCACTGGAGTGGGCTTCCTTCTCTTTGTAAAGTCCACCATTCATTAATTATTAACCAATAAGAGTTGATTCCCACCCTCAGGAACACTACTCCTCAAAAATGTCATATAAGTCATGAAGCCCTCCACCATGAGGTTCTTTGGTCTAAGAGAGTGATGGCCAAATAAATATCCTTTTATTAAAATGTGGGCATTAGTAATAAAATTATTAAATTACCCAGAAATTATGTCTCTCAAACATTTTTAATCACCATGGAGCCGAGGTTGTAGGGGATCATTTGTTTAGCACTTACTATATTTCAAGCATGTTACTAATTGTTAAGCACTCAGAATATTGACCAGATCTCTGATTTCATCTATGTAGGGTATTCCCAGTGAGGAAAAATTCCTCTACTGATATAGGTCAGAACCTGTTTTGCAACTTAGAATCTTGAAGAATAGTCTAGGCTAAGTGAGGTTAACTGGCTTGCGTACAACAACACAACTAATATATATATATTATATATATTATATATATAATATATATATATATATATATATATATATATATATATCAGAATCAAGATCTTCTTAACTCTAAGACCAATTATCTATCTCAGTCTGGATCCTAGTTTGCCTCTAGGTTTTAGTGAACATACAAAAGTGAGGCAATTCCTGTTCTAGTAGGGAACTGGTGGTCATGAAAGATTTTCTTCATTTTTTTTTTTGCTGTGAAGTCACAGGGATGCAGAGTGGAGTCATAGGGGAATTTATTGACACATCTTTCCCAAGAATGATTGTATGAATTGTATTACTATTCCCCAAACTAGAAGTTGAAAATTCAGGGGCCAGAGGAAAGGCAACTATACATGCCTATTGGCAAGGCATGAAAGATGAATGGGAAACAATGGAGTAGGAATCTGTGCAGGACTAGCAAAGGTGATGTTCTGCCAATCAGAGGCTTAGGGAATCAGGTGGGAGCAAGGCTACCAGTTTACAGGTAGAGTATAAAGCTCAGAAGCTTGACAAGCTGGCCAAGAGAGATTGAGGAGAACAGTGAAATTCTATGTGGAAACAGGTGATGGACAACCCAGATCTATGGGAAACAGCTGGTCTAAAGGCAATGGAGAATGGCAAAAGGGTGTTAAACTTACATAAAACTAACATTGGTGAGAGTCAAAGATTTACCAATGATCTGGTAAAGAAAAGATTAAATAACTTGCTCCTTATCCTACAGGCAAGAGGGAAGCACATGATTTGGTTTTGTTTGTTCATTTTTAGTTGATTTGGGGGAAAGAAGAGAGGTAACATTCTCAAATTTGCATTTTAGGTATGTTAATTTGTCACTTGCATGACAGAGATAGAACAAGGAAAAAGCTAGAGGCAAGGTGTTTAGACTTAAGATAAGTAGGGAGGTAGAAGGAAAGCACCTAAATGCCCTGGTGAGCTCAGGGCAGTAGACATAGACAAATTATATTTCAGATTACTGAAAGAGCTGAATACTGAAATTGCTAGCTATTATTTGTGATCTTTGGAAAAGCAAAGAAAATGGTAGAAATGTCACTGAATTGGATGAGAGAAGAAAATGGATCAAAAAACTACATATCAGTGAGTTTCCCTTCAATCCATTGAAGAATCAGGAAAAGGATTATCCAAGGAAAAGTAAACATTTAGAAAAGGTAATGTTGACAAAAAAGAGTCAGAATAGCTTAAGTCATGTCTATTCAAATTTGTTACCTATTTTTTTAGCTGAAAGGATGCCATAAAAAACTGTTTACTTCTATTTTTATTAAAGCATTTTAGAGAATCTGTTGTGCTACTCTTATGGAGGAGATGAACAGAAGTGGGTCAGAAAATAGCATAATTACACTGATTCAGCCCGAGTTAAATGGTTATACCCAAAGATGAGTTAGTAAAGGCTAGTTATCATTTTGAAAGGAGATTTGCAATGGAGGACCCCAGGTATTAATGTTCACCCCAGGGCTATTTAACATATCTGTCACTGACTTGGATAAAATCACATATGGCAGTCTTATCAGATTTTCAAATGGTATAAAGCAAGAAAAAAATGACACATAGCATGATAGGATCAGAGAAAAAAATAATAGGTAAGAATATTGGATTGAAACTCATAAAATGAAATTCATTGGAGATAAATGTGAAGTATTTCACCTCTGTTAAAAGATCAACTTGTCAAGCACCATATTGGGGAAAAGGGATAAAGTTTGAAAGATTTATTTTTTAAAAAACTGGAGTTTTAGTGGACTATTAACTTAACATGAGTCAAATAAATAATATAAAAGCAAAAAAAATAGGTACTAAATTGTTAGCTTGAATCAAGAGAGGAATAATACCTATACTTTGAAGGTATAGATATTTGAGATGAAGCTACATGGCATGCTAAACTTGGAATTAGGAAAATCTAGCTTCAAATCCTGCCTCTGACACTTTTATTAGGTGTATCATCATGTTCAGATCACTTAACTTTTCTACTTTCAGTTTCTTCATGTATAAAATGAGAAAATTGGACCAGTATTGCCCTAAATTCCCTCTCATCTCTAAATCTCTAATTATTTTTTTTGATCTATAGTTCTTCTATGCTATCTCTAATAAATAAACAGAGCTCTTATATTCAGATCTAGGCACAAATTTGAGAAAAGTCCTTAATAAGCTTGGGGATATCTACAGGAGGGTAACCAAGACACTGAATAACCTTGAACTCATGAAAGATGAAGATTGGTTTAAGGAATTAAGGATGTTTAGCTTGTAGAAGAGAAGGCTGAAGGGAAAACAATATCTTTCTTCAGTTATATGTGGATATATACAAATATGTGGGAGAGTGATTCAAAGTAGAAGATCATAGTATCACATATTTAGAGATAGTGAAAAACTTAGAGACTAACTATTCTTTTTCTTTGAAAAAAAAACAGAGCCAAGAACAATGGGCAGAATATAACAGAAATGCAGGTTTAGACTTGATATATCTTAATGTTAGAGTTCTAAAAGGATCATGGATTTAAAGCAGGCAAGTACCTCCTAGACCACCTAGTTTATGATGCTCATTTTCAGATGGGGAAACTGGGACCCAGAGATGTTTCAGATTACTATATCTTCATTTCCCGCTGCTGCTGTATCCTTTGCACTCCTTCAGAATGCCCGCAGAAACTTTGTCATAAGAAACCTCATCATCTTGTAAGATTACTTTGGCTGTGGTGCTCATACCTCATCAGTACTTTCTCCCTCTTTACATGGAAGGCAAAAGAACAAAAAAAAACCTCTTAAAACTTTGATTTAAAGGGGAGACCCCGGCCAACCACCTCCTCATTTTCTACCCAGCTGCAATCTTTTGGCCTTTCCCATTCTACCTCTGGGTTGGGTATCTCCCTTCAATCAACACCATTTTTGTTTGTTATTTTCCCCCTTTAGGTTTTAAGGTCACTGAGAGCAAGGACTGTCTTTCTTCTTCCCATTCACAGCACTCAGTGCAGTGCCTGGTACAAAACAGACATGTAATAAATGTTTATGAACTGATTGAGTAGTGAATCGCTCAAAGTCGTGCAGTCAGTAGGTATCAGAAATGGAATTTGAATCTACATTCTCTGCCACCAGAGGCAGAACCACTTAGATTGCACCACAATGTTGTAATCCTTTTTTGGATTCCCAATTGTTGAGTATGATAAAGAGGAGATTCTTTTTTGGGTAAAATTTGGACCAAATGGTCTCTAAAGTCACTTCCTCTAAGATTATGTGATTCCCAAATTGTATGACTGTGAAGATGTGTCCTGTGTACTTTTAATATTTTCATAACTAAGATAATTGCAAAGACAAATCTCTTAAAGATTTCATAGACATTGGAAACTAAACATTTGGTTGATCAATTACTGACATGTTCTTGGCATACAATTTATGGTAATTCTTGCATCAATGGAATTTCCTCCCTAGTGGTACTGATTTTTTTTTCTGTAAGAATCTGGGTCAGTTTCAACTGTTAAGCCTCACTTCGTTTTCTTAAGTGAGATTTGTTTCATAACATGGCCCATTCCATAGGATATTAAAATGTTAGTATTTAAATGTGAAGATTATATTGTGATCAAGGATGCTATTTAATCATTATTCAAATATAGGTAAATCTGTTTCTTTCAAGGTACAGTTTCTAGTTTCATTGATAAATGCCCTTAGAACAATCTGGCATGGCTTAGCTTTATGCTCACTTAATTTTCCCTCCAAAAATTATTTTTTTCTGTTTTTGTGAAAATGGTACATGCATTCCATTTTTCCTCCTTTACAATATTTGAAACAAGGGAGGAAAAAAATGAAATTGCAGCTAAGTGGAAGTATGGCTCTTTGGTTATGCTTGGAGTAGCAAGGGCAATACTTGGAATGGGTTTCAATATGCAAACAGAAGCAACAAGAAATATTTCACAGATTATTTGGTCATAACACTTGGTAATGGTCATGATATAAGCAGGTTCACATTAGACATTTTGTCTTTTGTGATATAACAATGACTCATGTTGAATTTGTAGTTCATCAATATACCCTTGGTTTTATAGCTATTTTCTATCTTGTTTTTCTTTTTTTTTTTTTAGCTTTGGGATTAACATGAGAATTTTGCTTAATATTATTCACCTACTAGAAAGTGACTATTATTGTACCACCATATATTTAGAGGATGGAGAGGAGCTAAGCCACTTGTGATCAAGTTTCCATGGCTGCATGGAGAAAGAGGCATCATTTTATTCAACATTTACACAAAGTCAATAGACAATGTCACTTCTAGGAAATAGAAGCAATGGGGCATTGTTCCTCCCCAACTCTCACACTCCCAAAACAAAGAAACAAGGTCATTCTTCTGCCTATATCTATGTTGCCTATAGTTCCTCTTCAAATTCTGATGATTCAGTTTTGTTTTCCTTTTCTTCTACTATTTCATTATTTTCTTTTGGTGATGTCATTCATTCATACAGATTCAATTATTACCTCTATGTGTACAGCTTCCAAATAGCTCTACATAAGTATGCAGTGCTGACCCTTAGGCTAAGAAGACCTGAATTCTAGTCTGCTATCTGATATATACTAGCTGTATGACCCTAAATAAGTCACTTATGTTTTCTCAGCCACAGTTTCCTCATCTATAAAGGGGCTTTGATATCTGACTTCTATCTCTAAATCTATGACCCTGTGTTTTCTAACACTGAATTTTTCAGTTGGTACCACAAATTGGCATGTCTAAAATGTCAGTCATTACACTTTCTCATTACATTATAAATTCTTTGAGGGCAAGGCACGTTTCATGTATACTTTTGTAACCTGAGCACTAATATAGTGCTTTGATGTTTGTTGAATTTATTGGAAAATTCTAATATCTTGTTAAAGCTGCTTCTCCCACAGAGAAAAGTAAGTTAGGAATATTTCTGTGCTACAGTACAAAAATGATACACTAATAATGCCTTTAAAAATTGACAGTTTTCATAGTGATGAGAAAATATTTAGTGAACCTCCAGCTAAATAAATTCATGAATGATAATAATTTATATTAACATGTCAAAATATGGGCTCCAAGAAATAATTTGTAAATGATCAGCAAACTTTTCTCCACTCAAATGGATTTGTCATGGCATCAGTAAAAGTGACCTATCCAATGTTCTACATTATTATACACTCAGTACTGCATTTCCTCAAAACTTTGTTCTATGTGCTCCTCTACATTTAACCGCAGGTCCATTCAGCCATCCTGCTGCTTTCCTCACTTTGTGCAGATACTGAGAGGAGTACATGGGCTCTCCAGATGTCATCACTTGATTTTGACATGTGATCAACCCTTCCTTTTTGCTCGTATATTGCTTTGATGTCATTTATCTTTTATTCCCTTCTGTCTATATGCCCATGTTTGCAATGTGTTTCAACTCACCCAAAGCTACATATGTGCTTTTCCTTCATGCTTTGGGTGAAAATCGGTGTCCATTTTTTTTGAGATTATTCTTTTCACTATCTTGTAGAACTGCAAGGGTAATAGCAAAGGATATTGATATTAAAATTATGCACTTAATTTTTTAAAAGGCTTTTCAAAAATTTAGGTTTTAGGAAGTTGGTATGATGTGATTAGGGAAAAAAAAACACAACTTGAAATCAAAACACACTTAATATCTTAACCCCAAGATTCAAACTCCAGGTACCTTAGCAGAATTACTGGGAGTAGGGGAGTCACCGTAGGTCACAAATTTTCATGGTTCAGGGATAATGGCTATATAACTCTGTGGATTCTATTTGCTTAGCCCACAATACAATGTTATGTATAGATTCAATAGTTTGCTTTCCTCCAGCTAGATTCTGTATATCACTGAATGCTCATAGCATATTACTTGTAGTTTTCTGAAAAAGAAATAGGTTCAGAGGTAATGTTGTCCAATTTCCTCACATCATATGAGGAAACTGAGACCCAGATGTTATTAACTCTGAATAAGATGATGCAGCTAGGTAATGCCAATGGTAGGCCTTTTAAGCTAGGTAGTTTTAGTGCCAGTCCAGGGCTGTATTACAATTTCATATTCTATTTTGTATTATTGTTATTTACACTGAATTGAACTGAATTATGTACTTTTCTTATAATTTCAATTCAACAAGCAATTCAATTCAATGTGGATGTTTAAAAAAATTCTATTTTAAAATTCCATTCCGTTTATTTTTTTTTAATTTTAAAAATTTTAAATTAAAAATATCATGGCCCAAACATCCTGTAAGCACTGGGGTTCCAAAAGTCAATAATAAAAATCTCTACCCTCAAGGAGCTTAAATTCTAATGGATAGAGACAACCACTAACTTCTGAGAAGTTCCAGCGAGAAGATACTAGCAATCTTTGAGGAAGAGAGTGGTAAGGTGGGAAGGATAAGGACTTCTTAGAGATAGGGTTTCTATGAGGCAGAGGTAAGGAAGGTTTATATTCCAAGTATAAAAGAGAGTTGGTACACACTTGTGGAAAGAGAAAGATACAGTTTCACAAAAATAACCAAGGTTATGGAACAAGAAACCAAAACAAATTTTATAAAGGATTAAAAACAAAACAAAAGCAAATAAAACAACAACAACAACAAATAATAAGGTCAAATTATGGCCCATGAGAAAAAAAAATCTCTCCTGTATGGTATATAATTTAAATACCAAGACTAGATTTCAAGTACTTGTTGAGGTAGGCTTCCATTTTGAAGATTCAGTCAATTTATATTCTTTACATCAAATTTTAATTAGTATACACTGCTACAACCAAAATCAAACTGCATTTGTAACTGACATCAACCTCTGACCAGGCCTACGTGCTTACGCAGACTTATACATGATTTTGAAGTTCAGAAGCTTACAGCCAACCTGAAGATCAAAGAACTCAGACCTTTAGAAGATCAAGTATTTTAATGTGACCTATTAAATGCCAGTAATTTTGTGCTGTAATAGAATACTAACTCAGCTCTGTTAGTTAACCTAATACAATGTATAAAATACATTAAGAATGATATCCTTTCAAGGACATTGTTGTTTATATGATTATGGGGAGGTAGCTTTGTATAATGGAAAGAACATTTGATTTGGAGTCATAAAAAATGGGTTTAAATCTCAGATCTTCTACTGACTAACACATGACAAATTATTTAACTATAGGTCTGTTTCCTAATATATAAAATGAAGGGGAATGAATAAATCCCCTTTATGATCCCTGTTTGTTCTAAATTCAAAATCTGTTGATCCTCTGTACATTATATATTCCACTAAAATCTGAATTCAGTATCTACATTTATGATAGACATGGCCCTAGGTTCATCTAGAACTGGCCATGGGAGCCATATGCAAGGTTGGATAAAACTTAGAAAGATGGGAAGATTTGTAATATGGACTGATGATCTAAAGTCTAATCCAGATTTGTAGAGGATCATCATCAGGTTAGATTTAGAGTAGGGAAAAAAAAGTTCACACAAACATTGATAAACTGGTGAAGACCCAGAGGAGTACAACCAGCATGGTAAAGCAGCTTGAGTCCATGCCATATCAGGATCAATTAGTCAATAAGCTTTGAGCATCAACTCTTTGCCAGAAAGTATATTAGACACTAGAGATACAATGGTAAAACAAAACAGTCATTGGGGACAGCTAGGAGGTGCAGGGAGTAGAGCTCCAGCCTTGGAGTTCAAATCAGGCCTCAGACACTTGGCACTGACACTTACTAGCTGTGCGACCCTAGACAAGTCACTTAACCATGACTGCCTCACCAAAAAGACAAAAAAAAAAAAGAACCAATCCTTGCCCTCAAAGAGCTTAAATTCAAATGAGGGAGATTATGTACACATATTAGGATCAGTTGAAGGAAATGGCAATGTTCAGTTTGAAGAAAAGACTTTGAGGGGTGGGACATCATAGCTGTCTTCAAGGATGTGAAGGGCTGTAAAGTGGAACAAGAAATAGACTTGGCTCCAAATGGGAAATAAACCCTAGGAGTGATAGATTTAAGTTTAAAGAGGCAAATTTAGGTCTAATGTAAGGAGGGAACAAACCAGCAGTTTGGTGGTACAGTAGATAGAGTACCAGACCTGAATATCGAAAGACTGATCTTCCTGAGTTTAAATCTGGACTTAGACACTTACTAGCAGTGTGGCCCTGGGCAAGTCACTTAACCCTGTTTGCCTTGGTTTCCTTATCTGTAAAATGAGCTGGAGAAGGAAATGACAAATCACCCCTGTATCTTGACCAAGAAAACCCCAAATTGGGTCATTAAGTATTGGACGTGACTGAACAACATCAAAGTAAAAAATAAAACAAAACTAATGAAAGTTCTTAACCATCCCAAAACACATTGAACTGTCTCCAGAGGTAATGAGTTTGTTTTCATTGGAGATTTTTAAGAAAAGGCTGGACGAAAAGGTAAGCTGTCAAACAAATCCTTCTTTTTGCCTATGGGTAAGTTAGATAACTTCTGATGTTTCTTCCAGTTCTACAGGATAATCAATACATTTGAAGACAAATGACCGGTACTTCAATCACTCAAATTTCATCATTGTCATTTAGTTCACATGTGACCTTAACAAGTCACTTAGATTTCCTGAGCCTCAATTGCCTAATCTGTAAAATAAAAGGGTTGGGCTAGATGACCTTTAATGTCTTTTCCAGCAAGACATAGAAAGGTAACTATTTGTGTTGGTAAAGAGTTTACCCCAATGATGAAATAAAATATCTTGAAATATTACAGCAAAGGATAGCATTGCATAACATAAATTCAATGTATTTTTCAAATGTTAGATCACCAAAACTTCTTACTTGAGGGTTAAGAGAGCCATAAGATTTCCAGAACATGTATTCTTTTAAATGCAGCTACCCACATCCTTACGGGTATTCATGTGCTTAAGCATATTCCCCCTTATTTGAAAATCTGCATTGGTTTCCCATAAAACTATTGATTTTAAAGGCTTGTTATCCACTTATAAAGCTCTTAATGGCTTTGGACCAATATATTTGTTGGATCTTTTGTCTCTATGTGTCCCCAGTTGCTCATTGAGGTCACAATCAGCAGGCTATTTAGTCTGTCCAAAGTATAATCTCAAAACCCCTGGAGTGGAGGCTTTTAGGAAATATGTTCCTTGACTGTGGAATGTAGTTCCAATTTTGATTTGTTATATCCCATCTGTCTGCACTTAAAATGAAACTAAAGACATTTCTATCTTGATGCACTTAAAAACTAGCATTATTATTATTATAAAATTCTGTCTTTATTGTTCCAATATGTGCATGTCTTTGAGAAAGTATAGAGATACAGAACATACTCCATTATTTAATCATTATATTTATTATTTTGTTTGTTTGCTTGTCTTGTCTGAACCTGGAGAGGTAGTATAGAGAAGTGGAAAGAGATCTGGGCCCAGAACCAGAAAATTTTGAATCAAATTCCAACCTTGCTATTGCCTGCGTATTTGATTTGCACAAATCGAGTAACATCTATATAATGAAAATGTTGGATAAGATGACCCTTAAAGGTACTTTTAGTTCCTAACAGATGATCCTATGATCCTGTAATTTAATTAGTTAGGGCACAGGGGTGGGGAACCTGAGGTCTTGAGGCCACATGTGGCTTTCTAGGTCCTTGGGTGTGGCCTTTTTCCGGAGTCCAAGTTTTGCAAAACAAATACTTTTATTAAGGGGATTTGTTCTGTGAAGTTTGGATTCAGTCATCTCCCAGGGATTCTGTCATGAAGGCAATGCTGCTATTTCTTCCTCCTCTTCATCCTCCTCTACCTCCCTTCCATGTCAGGTGTCATACTCTTACATGTGAGTGCTCTATCCAAAGGAATATAAACTTTGAATGTTTATATCTTACAAGGTATCTTGGAGTTTAGGGGCTAGGTTTGTTTTGTTTTGCTTCCCTATTTATTTATTCTATCACTGTTTTTTTTTTCTTTTGTTTCATGGAGCTTTTATTTATTTCTTGAAACATAGCTCTGAAAAACCAGACTTCATTAAAGCCCATAGGGTTCCAAATATAGCTACTTGACTGTGCCTTAAAACCCAAATCACTCTGGGTTTCACTGATTGGTCAACAACCTGTCCCAGCCCAAGCCTCATTGTTTGGGTTCTGATGGCTCACAGTGAGTATAAATAACAATAATTTCTGTTCTGGCCAGAAACTCTGAGCCTTCCTCTCTCAGACTGATTCTTTTATTCAGGCAAACTGGGCCATCTTTTGCCTCAGTCGTTACCTAGCCTTCAATTATCAAATGGGGGTTACCTCAGACACACTGAGACCTGGGAAAGAACTAAGCTTAAAAAGGTCAAGGTCTTCCACTGCCTCCAGGGCTATCACCAGTCATCTTGACCTATGTCTTGCCAGTGGATTTTAATAATTATGGAAGAAAGAGTGAGACAGATAATTTTGCACAGCCCCTGTCTCACTTAAATCCAATTCACTTGCAAGTCAAGATATCACTTTCCTGACATCACTGGTCCTCTTCAAGAACAAAGGATGAACAAGAACAGAAACCTGTTAAAGAGTAGGATGAGAACCCATTCCTTTCCATGATGTGGCACTGATTAACAAAATAGACTAACATTAAAAGTGTTAATTTTATATCCCCCAAAGGATTACTACCTCCCACCCACCATATTTTCTTTCTGAAATTATTATCCTGGGTGTCTGGAATTTAGGTGTCTTTGGACCAGGCAGGCAACCAAGTTCCAAAGATAATGCAATGTGTGAAACTGCTTGCCACCTAAATCCCCCAAATTCCATCTGCTTCTAGCAGAAACTTCTTGGTTGTCACAGTCAAGATTTACCATAGAGAATGGTGAAACCTGAAAGGAAATAAAAAGTTTACATAATAGCCCTTTAACCTCTGTGCATCTAAACTCAGAGTAGAAAATGGAAGAAATTACTCAAAAGTACTTTTTTTTGCTAAAATTTCTTTGTATATTATCTGTATTTTTCTCCATTTATATGCATGTTTTGTCCCCAAGTAGAATATAATGCCATTAGGACAAGAATTATTTCATTTTTATCATTATATCCCCAGTCACTTATCCATTGTTGGCACTTACACATGTTTGAATTGAATTGGAGAGGAACTCAGAAAATTGGGTAACTCTGTCTTTCTCTTTATTGTCTAAATATTTGCCTTCAGCTTACACTTAATAGGAAGATTCTATTGTTTGAATAGAGTAAGTTGTTGTTAAGTCCCTTTTTTTTTGTCACATCCAACTCTGTATGGTCCCAAGGGGGTTTTCTTGGTAAAGATAATGCAGTGGTTTGCCATTTTCTTTTCTGGGTTCCTCATTTTATAGTTGAGAAAACTGAGGCAAACAGAGGTTAAGTGGCTTGTCTAGGGCCACACACCTAGTAAGTGTCTGAGGCTAGATTTGAATTCAGGTCCTTCAGACTGCAGGTCTAGTGCTGCTATCTACTGTGCTGCCTAGTTGCCTCAGCTCAAGTAACCATAGACAAAACACAATCCATACCAGAGACTGAGGTGAGAGATCCTTGAGACTCTATTTTTTAACCTGTAGAATAGGAAAACAAGAAAATCTGACATCCATGATCTTCTGATTAATCCCAGGCTTGATTACTGTTCTCTGAACTTGGTGCTCCATCTGCCTCCTCTATGTCTTTGCACAGGCTTTCCACTCCTTCATTCTCCAATGCTAGAAAGAAGGGAACATGACATATTTGTATAGCTCCTACTACATGCTAAGCACTGTGGCAAGGGCTTTAAAAATATATCATCTCATTTAACCCTCACAACAACCCTGAGAGGTAGGTGTCAGTATCTCTATATCACAGTTGTGGAAACTGAGGCAAATAGAGGTTGAGAGTTTTACCAAGAGAGCATCAACTAAGTGTCTGCAGGACACTTTGGTTTGAACTCAGATCTTCCTAGCCCCAGGCCCAGCTATCTCTCCTTTATATCATCAGCTGCCTTAATTCTACAATGTATTACATTCTCACCTCTGCCTCTGAGAACTTCTTTTTCTTTACAATTTCAGGTAATGTGAGGATTTCCATGCCAAACTTTTCCTTATGAGTACTTTCTCCCTTCTACAAAAATATTGTTTCTATACACATTAGATAAGATTTTATAATGTCCAGTAGAATAAAAGCTCTCTGAGGGCAAGTAATGTTTTCTTTTCTGCCTTTATAGTTCTTATGATTAGGATAATGTTTACATATAGTAGGCATTCAATATTTTTAATTGAATTTAATTTAACTTAAGTAATGTCTTTTTTCTCAAACTGTCATGCACATGACAATTTTCAGTTTATAACCTCTTTACAGAATATTAGCTCTTTGTAGACAGGTATGATTTTTTCCATCTTTATATACTCATTACCTGGAACAGCGCCTTGGTCATAGTATATGTTTAATAGATGATTTTTTAAAATTATTTTAACCCTAATGAAGCAAATTAGGGTTCCTTCAAGTAAACTACCCAGTTCTTCCCTTTAGTTTGATATGTTGGTTTTCTATTCCTTTCCTCCCACTATTTTTTTTTTTCCTGTGCAAAACTGATAATCATATCTATAAAATTGAGGTCCTGGGTAATGGTGAGCTTATTATGAGTGCTGGTCATTCATACTTTCATTCTTTATTGTGCTACCTTAATGTGGATGGACCTTATTGTTTTAGAGGTATTTTGCAGTTAGGAATATTTTACATATGGATACAGAAATACGTAAGCAAAATTTCTTGTTCCTACTAGCTTCAAAGGAAAAGTTTGGGAATAGTTTGAAGAAAATGTGTCAACAAAGTGACATTGGCTTTTTGAAACCCTCCCTATCTTTTAAGACAAAACTCAAAGGTTATTATCTTCATAAGGCATTTCCTAATTGTTTGCCCCATAACACTTATATAAAACATAATTTCTTTTAACTGACTTTTCAAGCCTTCCACTACTGAACTCCAATCTGCCTTTCATGTCTTATTTCATAGTTCTCCCCTTCATGCCTCTAAATTATATCCAACGATCCATCAATATTGCCCTGTATCCCCTTGCCTCTGTTTTTCTTTGTTTGTTTTATTTTGTTTTTTAAGATTCATCACTTTATCCATGTGATTACTCCCTGAACCAAAGAAGGTTAAAATGATTTCACAATTTGCCATGGCCTAAAATTTTATCACCTGGCATTCCACCTTCTATGTATTCCTTCTGTTCTTCCCAAGCAAAGTCCTTGAAGGGAAGCATGCACATCTTTGTTCAAACTGTAATTTTCAATTTGCTAGAGCCTACCAAGAGCCTGTGTTCCATGGACATAATCTTGGAGGACTTGAATCACTTTCCTATTATGTAAGTCATTGTTGTTGTGTTTGAATGGGTGGGGCAAATTATGCACCTAAGAAACACAAATGGAATTAATATGAGAAGTTACTTTCATGAGGAAATTTTTTTTTGGATTTTTTTAAATGGTGATTTTTTTTTATTTTTAGATTTTTTTTTATTCCAAGAAAGTATTAATTACAATCACTATACCTGTGACAATCTACTATTTATTAGTATTTTAAATATAGTTCATATTTACTAATTGTAGGGAAGTTGTTCAAGTCTTAGTGCTTGTTGACCAGGGAAAGACATTAGTAGTCATTATAGAGTGTTCAAATATGAGAGAGTTGTGCTGAGCCCACCACTCTACCCACTCACATCCGAACTGGATATTTTCTAACAGGAAAGGGTATTCAGAAAAAAAAAAAGTGAAATAAATAGTGGTGGAGAGTTTCTCAGCATGAAAATGGTTTTGAAGAAAGACTGATAATCTTTCACGACATGGGTCATCCTTGTAAAGATTCAAGAAAACATTGGCTTCAAATGCAGGCCTTTGGAGCAATAGCCACATTGCATCTTCGTTCCTTTTATGCCTCTTCTCTTTTCTCAGTACTAGTCTGTCTCTCAACAGTACTAGGAAAAATAACTGAGGCAAAATACAATAATTTATTAATTTAGCCACCCAAAGTACCACAGAGAGTGAGAACTTTTTCAAGAAAGTATGGCTGCAGGCCCTAACTGTGGTTTAGGGAAGGAAAGGCTGGCCTGAGGTTGAGCAAGCAGAAAGAATTCAGAAAATAACAGTAAGGAGGACCTAAGCTCAGGGCAACATTACCCACAAGTCCGGACTAAAACTTGATTATTATAATAATAAGCTGCTAAAAATAAAATAAAATAAAAATGATTAAGCAAAGGAAAAAGAACTAGACCATAGATATCTACTTTGGTATAAAAGAAGATCTGGATTCATATTCAAGAGGAAGTTAGTGAGGTTAAAAAAAAAAAGCCACTACTACCCCAAAGAGTAACGTCAAATGGCCACACACACAAAAAGAGTTTTCAGAAGAAATTAAAAAGGAATTCAAAAATCAAATAAGAGAGATTAAGGAAAAAAATAGGGAAAAAATAAAAGCAATCCAAGAAAAGTTTGAAAAAAATGTTAACCAATTTTAAAAAAATATACAAAATCTTAAGGAAGAAAAAAAAGTTATTACATGCTCAAAGTTAGCCAGTCAGTTGAAAAAACATTAAGTTCTTTCCATGTACCAGTGTATTAATGAGGTATAACAAACATCAAAAACATAAAAAACATGGTCTCTGTCTCCATGGGGTCACATTATAATGGGAAAACCAATGTGCTTACTCTTATGTAAACTACATGACAGAGAGACACAGAGACAGAAACAGAGAGAGAGAGAGAGACTAACAGCTGGAGATGAGGGGATAAGAGTGAGAGGAGGGGCAAGAGTGACAAAAGCATGCTGTAGAAAGAAGGATTTGAGGTGATTCTTGAAGGAGGACTGGGGAAGTCAGTAATTAGCCAAAATAGAGACCACTGCCGGCATGGGGGAAAGCCAGTGAAAAGGCATATAATCAGAAAGTGTAATGTCATGTGTGAGGAGCAGCTAGAAAACAGCTGTTTTGTTGTACATATATATATATATATATATATATATATATATATATATATATATATATATATATATATATATATATTATATACATATATATATATATATACATATATATATACACACACACACACACACACACATACATATACATACATACACACACATATATACACACACATATATAAATACATACATACATATGTATATATGTGTATATATACACATATATGTATATATACATATATATGTATGTATATATACATATATATATTTTTTTCTTCTTTACTAGGCAATATGGCCTCTTTTAGGCACAATCATATATCTTATATGATTTCAAAGGAACTAGTATTGAGTTCACAAAATTTTGACATGTGTGCATAAATTCATTATGAAACCACTGATCATATTGGAAATTAAGTGCATCTTTGAAAAACAGTCCATTTTTCTAAGTAGGCTTAATTATAGCTCACAGGTTTTATTTAATAGGGGTTAAATCAGGCAAACCATAAAGTCACTGAAGTATATTTATCAACACATCTTTGATAAATTCCTTAACCTTTCATAACCTATGATATGGTACAATGTCACATTGAAGTATTCCATCTCCATTGGGAATTTCTGTAATTCCAGGACGATTTACTTTTCACCATATGAATGTATGTTTATCATTCCCTCAGTAGATACAAGATTTCTAGGCCCACTAGAAGCAAAATAATCCCCTCCAATATTGTTTTGGTGCATGTATAATTCTGAGGAAGATGCCCACATTTACAGAATCTCCTACATCTTACAAAAGGTTTAATGGAGCCTTAAAAGAAATACAGTATCATCAATAAAAATACCTTTTTGTGCACTTTAGTACCCTGGTGCTTGATGATTTTTTTTTCCTTCTAGCAACAGTTAACAACTTTTCTTTACTAGAATTCTTGCTAGTCTTCAACCTTCAAGAAGCCTAGGACATGCTGTAGGGAATTCAAATAGAACCTTTGCATATTCCAGGACCCTCTGAAGGTTCCTGACTTCTTTGAGGATCAGTTAGGCTATTTTAAAGTTATAGTTTATCAGTTGTGAGTTTTGTTGTTTATTTGTGTTCATTTGTTTTTGCCTGTAATTTCCTTTATGGTTTAATATGAATGATCTCAATTCATTATGAGCTTTAACGTCCTTGAAACACTCAGTTTCCCATACCAACAGCAACTGTTTTATCTCTCACAATCAATGAAGTATAATCTTTGAAAGTCACAACTTTTACTCAATTTCTGGGAGCAACACCCATTCTTAAAAGCAAGGGAATTAAAAACACATCTAATGAGAGCAATAGCATGTATAGAGTGTGTCGAGGATTCAGTTGACAGAGAACTGACTAAAAACAGAGAAATGAATTCAGTGATATTATACATGCTCAGGGTCAGAGTCCTGAATCAACCTAGTGTCAGCAGAAAACACACCCATTCCCATAAAATAAGATCATATTAAATTTATTGCTTATCCTTCGAAAAATTGTCAGAGCTGCCTATTGATTGAGATAGATACATAGACATATAAATGAGAGAGAGAGAGAGAGAGAGAGAGACAGAGAGAAACAGAGAGAGACAGAGAGAGAATATCTAACCATCCTTCTCCAAAGAAGCTGTCTGGAAGTGATCATGAGACTGGTGCACTGTTCTCTTTCTTCGAGAAGGGGACGCCATACTAAAATTAAATCTACTTTCCTCTCAATTATTTTGTTTTTAAAGCATATTTAGTAAAGAAGTTAACCAAAGTTTAAACATGCAAGTTTGAATCCTTCTCACCAAATGCTAGTTATACAAAAGACCATCACAAATAATGAATAGTTAGTAAATCCATTTATCCAAGCAGATGGCAAACAGAAATCAGAGAGATTCCACAGAATGGGATAAACCAGAAAACACATGAGTCAATGATATCTTTATATGAGAAAGAACTGTTATCTTGCTCATTGAAAATATAAACCCCAACCTCACCCAAGAATAAACCTTTCCAATGCTTTAGTCTCAAAGTTGGAAATAGACTTCCAGAGTTCCACATGTTATATTGGAACCAGGAATGATGACGATCACAATGATGATAATGATGATAATTATCATTTATATTGCTGCTTTAAGGTTTGAAAAACACTTCACATATTTTAACTCTTTTAGTAACCAGGAAGGTAAGATCTACTTACAAGTTCTGGTTAACCCACCAGTAAGGTAAATTCAGGCTAGGCTCCCTGTGTTATTTGTGCATTTTAAGTCTTTTTAAGTGAGATTTTCTTATAAAGTTTTGATAACTTTATTTTATTAAAACATTAAGTACCATATATACATATATTGTTTCTGTTAGTTCCTGTTTCATAAACTGAGGAAAATTAGTATTATATTGCTCAATAACTAATATTACCTTGTGGTTCATCCTTTTCCTTGTTCTAAAGGCAGGCAGCTTCTGAAGGGTGTGAGTAAGTAATGGGATCATTTTTAGCCCCCAAGACATCAACTTATTAACCAGCCTAGGTTGGGCCCCTCCCAAGTGAGATTCTCACTTTTCTTTACCCTTTAGACAGGGAACCACTTGAACTAGTTTTCCCCAGGGAACAAGTCTGCAGGCTTTCTAATCAAGGTGGGAGGAGACTTGGTCTTCAATAAGGAAGCCAAATCTGGGGAAAACCTGATTGAGATGGTTTTTATTTTTCTACCCAAGATTCCTAGAGGCAGCTGGGCCTCATGAAGCAGCCAGCATTCCTTAAGAATCAGAGAGGGGTATCATCCACACCTGAAGACCAACCTACCTACCAATCAAGATTGCCTTATGTTCAATTGATAACTGTCTTGCCAATGAGAAGGAAGACACACCTGGGTGTAAAGTGCTCTGTGAATTCACTCACAGTCTTTGGTCACAGAGATCAAGGATGAATTTTTTTGGTTCCTTCTAGCCTAATTAATAAATTGATAGATGATGCCCTGAACTTTGTCTCAGAATTTCATTCAGTACAAAACTCTCAATCTTCTCTTTGTTAGGTCCTAAAAAAGAAACTTAGGAACCAGAAAAATGTGTTGGGAAGAAAAAAGATGAGATTAAAATAGTATGTTTGGGAGATGGGAGATATATTTATTGAAAAAATAGGAAAGACATTAAATGAGGTGTTCTTTGGTTCTAAGCACAGTACTTCTAGCCAATCAGGGCATATGACACAGAAAGAATGCAATTGATCACTCAAATATGGCCCTGTGTCCTGCTGAGGCCCTGGGCTGCAAGGATATATAGTAAGTCACTTTTTCTTTCAATCTTTCTCAGCGAGAGGCAGCTAGTTTTTTCGCTCAGCAAGCAACACACAGCATGGGAGGCTTTGAACAATCCTGCACTGCAGGGAATGTTTTGCAGAAACTGCATGACAAGATTGCCAAAAGGATTACCTCTTAATTTCCTTTGTCCTTGGGTTTATTTCATCTAATAATGGGGTAAATATGGTTCCTTCTGTACTGGAGAAGGAATTTATTCATGAGCCACATTTGATAAAATGCTTTTAAACTCCTTGTTGATCATGATTCTCTAGGGTAACACTTTTTTTATGATTCAGTACAAGTATATTTTTGCTTGACTAGAAACTGTTTACCATGGATGTGGAAGCTGTGAAAAAAAGAATTTACTCTAGCACCACTTTGAATCAGGGATGGTAACTGCTAGACTTTCTTACTTTCTTGTTCAATTCTAGCCACCAAAATTCTGAGAAGGAAATTGATTTGGTAAATAGTATCCCTAGGAAAGCAAATAGAATGGTGACTGGCCTCAACACCTTCAAGATTATATGAGTATTGGATGAAAGAACTTGGCATGTTTAGCTTAAAGAAAAGAAGACTTGGAAAGGGCATGGTAGCTGTATTTCAAATATTTGATGAGCTGTCAAGAAAAAGGGGGCTCTATCTATCTATCTATCTATCTATCTGTCTGTCTGTCTGTCTATCTATCTATCTATCTATCTATCTATCTATCTATCTATCTATCTACCTATCTATCTATCTATCTATCTATCTATCTATCTATCTATCTATCTATCTATCTACCTAATAAGAAGTAGAGTCAGTATGCAAACTCACATCTGTAGCTTCTCAGCACTCCATCTCCCATCAGCATGCCTTTGTACTTGCTGTCCCCTATGTATGGACTTCTTTACCCTTGAACTTCTGTCTCTTGGTTTTCCTGACCTCCTTTTAGACTCAGCTAAAATACAGCCTTTGACAGGAGACCTTTCCCAGACTCCCTAGCTGCTGCCTCTTCCCTCTAAGATTTCTTTCCATGTACTCTGCATACAACTTGCATGTGCTTAGTTTTTTACATATTGTTTTTTTTTTCAATCAAATGTGAGTACCTTGAAGGCAGAGAGTGTTTTTGCTTTTTTTCTTTTTTCTATCCTCAGCACTTAGCACAGTACCTGGCACATTGCTGGTACTTTATAAATGCTTGTTGACTGACTTCCAAATCAAAGTTCTTTCTTCTTGTAGTGAATGGTATTGAAATATAAACATATGAGTATCCCCCTTGCAGATGTTCTACAGTAAAGGTTAGATGACATTTAATCAATAAACATTTATTAAGCTCCTACTGTGTGCCATGTACTGCACTAAGCATTGGGGATTGTTGTTTTTGTTTTTGTTGTTTATCCTTTGTTTTCAAAGAGCACCAATGACATCATGGGGTGATATCTTCACTTGCATGTGAATTGGATTTGAGCGAGACAGAGTTGTACAAAGTCATCAACCTCACTTTCTCTTCCAGAGGCAAGACATAAGTCAAGAAGACTGGTCATGGCCTTGGATGTAGTGAATGACTTTGGTGCCTTTGATGTCTGACCAAACTCTAAGCACTCCACAGTGCCTGCTTTAGACATCTTCATGACCAGTAGAACCAATTGTTCCCATATGCCCATTCCACCAGGGGAAATGTTAACATGCTTAGGGTAGACATCACCCTAACTCACTGACAGGTTTGAGACCTGTTGGTCACCTTAAACCTAGTTTAGCTTTCTGCTGAGTCAGTTTTTACCAGGGTGTATTCATTGCTTATACTAGAGCTTCTTGAAACCACAGGTGAGAGGTGTGTGAAAGGTTGACACTAATGTGTCCAATAAAGTATGCACTAAAGTGAATAAACAGCCCCGAAAAGTGTTCTGAAATTCTCGCACCAGAGATGCTAGTCCTCCCTGGACATCCCTAAACCCCATATGACACCAGTGTAATGAAGTTATCTCAACACTCATATACCAAAAGCTTCCTGTAATGCCAAATCAAATAACAAAGAAAAAAAACAAGGAAAAATAATTTTCAGTTGGATATTATGACTGAACCAAATCCTAGTACATTTGGGTTATGTTTATGTGAACCTGGGGGAACAGACCATAGCACTGGAAAATT
The DNA here is from genome assembly GCF_003287225.1 of Phascolarctos cinereus. Classification (NCBI taxonomy): domain Eukaryota; kingdom Metazoa; phylum Chordata; class Mammalia; order Diprotodontia; family Phascolarctidae; genus Phascolarctos; species Phascolarctos cinereus. The sequence continues at coordinate 429,023,724 of NW_027555958.1, read as the reverse complement.
GTTTTGTTGTTCAGTCATGTCCAACTCTTCATGACCCCATTTGGGGATTTCTTGACAAAGGGAGTTGTTTTCCATTTCCTTCTCCAGGTCATTTTCCAGATGAGGAAATTGAGGCGAACAGGGCTAAGTGATTTGCTTAGGGTCACACAGCTAGTAAGTATCTAAGGCCAAATTTGAACTCAGGTCTCTTTGACTTTAGGCACAACACTCTATACTGTGTTCCACCTAGATGCCCTGGAAAAATAGGTCCCCACAATTCTCCAATTACAGTGCTACTGACTAATTTAGATTATTCTATAAGAGTAATGTTGGACATGATATAAAGATTTAGAATTTACAAAGCACTATATTACAAAATCTCAAGTGATCTTGACAACAAGCTTCTGAAATAAGTACTGCTGTTATTATCACCCAAGTATGCAGGAGAAAAGACTTATATTCATAAAAATAAACCTAAATATTGGCTTCAATGTCTAAGGATTTTGGTTCTATCCCAGCTCTATTTCTTATGGATCACATAACCTTAAGTAAGCCACATCAGCTTTCTAGGTTCCGTTTTCATGACAGCACTGGAAAATAAGTCCGCAAAACTTGTCGTGTTGTAGTCTAAATGAAAAGTAATGGAGTCAGAGTAAATGTCCTCTTAAGAATCTTTCAGACTTAATTATATGATCCAAGATAATGTCATCAGTGGAGTTTGAACCCACAGTCCTCCTAAATCCAAGTCCAGGGCACTGCGGCTTTTCCTAACCCTTCCATCTGCTAGCATCTTTTCCTCTGAGGTTACTTTCCATTAATCCTGTATGGATGTATCCTGTATTAACCTGTTTATGTGTATATATTTTTCATTCATTTGTATGTAAGCTGCTTGAGGGCAGAAATTTTTTTTTCTTTGAATTCCGAATACTTACCAAAAGCCTGCAGCATATAGCAAGCTCTTAAAAAATCATATTGACTGATTGATTTCGATGCATCAGACTGTGAAATAGTTCCTCAATAGCAATCTAGATAGATGAAGTGGCTAGTCCATCACAAATCATCCTGTAAAGTTGCTCAAATCATCAGTCTTTTATTTGCTGTATAGATGGGAAGTCGCTGATGCTAAATTAATGATATACATTGGTGGAGGGAGTTTGCGCTCCGGTGAATACCTTGCATCAATGAAATGAGAAGTCTGGGTCCCCCATCCGACAGAATCCTGCCCCCTTAAAAAAGATAACTCCTGCTCTGAGATTTCTGCATAACACATCCAGTTATTCCAGTTGTGTTCATAATTCAGGAGCACAATGGGATCAATTTTTACACAGGCTATCCTATGTAGATGAGAGTGAATAATCCATCATGCTATGCAATATCACTAAAATCTCAATCAAAATAGTCAATGCATTTTCTTGGAGTGTTTTCTCACTGAGTGATGCGTTAGAATTCTCTTCAGTATTAGGTTAGTTTAATCTTTAATATGCTAAGTCATTTTATTTTTCCACAGAGCTTATCTGGAGTATTATTGTCTCATTACATTATATCCTCTTATTCATCTTCCATCTGCTTATATTGTTTTACTTTTTATAATCTGTCTTATCTTTTCGCTCTTTCTGACTTGAAATTTTATCTTTTCTTGATATCTTATAACACACACTTTATTGCCTCTGCAAGAAAATAAACCAGGTGTCACCTTCTTCAGACTTTTAATGTTGGTGGAATATTGTATTAGTACTATATTAATATTGTATTAGCTAATTCAGTCATTTGTTTAGGTGATGGCAGGAATGAACCTAGGATGCTCGATTCAGAGCTTCTCTGCTTAATGAGAGGTAGCAGTGGATAGAATGTTGTATATGAAGTTGGGAAGATTTGGATTCAGTTCTGAGCTTTGGCATTTACCGTCTAGGAAACCGTAGGCAAATTATTTAACTTGTCTATGTCTCAGGCTATCGCCTTAAACTTATGCACTAAGTCTGTGGCATTGTATTTGATGTTGGTGGAAGACTCTCATGCTATAGGAAATCACAGATTTCTTGTAGGTTTTTTTTTAATCAAGCTAATTTATCAGAATTCACTATGCTTAATGCAAAAATAAATTTTGGATAAAATAAATACCACACCCCAACAAAATCTGGTCCACTTTCTCACCTGTGTGAATAAATAGCATTTGATCCTAAGCTACTTGAGGCTAGAGGCTGTCTTTTGCTTTTTTCTAACCCTAGCAATTAGCATAGTGTCTAGCATACAGTAGGAACTTAATAAATGTTTATTGCTGTTTTCATATAACCCATCTCTACTTAAGGGAAAAAAAATGTACACAGTTCATGAATTTTAGTTGTTGCTGATTAGTCATTTCAGCCTTGTTCGACAATTTGTGATTTCATTTGGGGTTTTTATGGAAAAGATACTGGGGTGGTTTGCCATTTCCTTCTCCAGCTCATTTTACAGATGAGAAAACTGAGGCCAATAGGGTTAAGTGACTTGTTCAGAGTCACATAACTAATAAGTGTTTGAGGCCAGACTTGAACTCAGAAAGAAGAATCTTCCTGACTCCAGGCATGACACTCTGTATAATTCACCACCTAGGTGTCTATCTTTTAGTAGAATAGCAGTATATTCATATATAAAGTACCCTATATGTGGAACTTTATACATACATACATACATACATACATACATACATATATACACACATACACATACACATATATACACACATATATATACATACATATATATGTATGTGTATATGTGTGTATGTATATGTATGTATATATTTATGTATGTTGTAAATGTGTATATATGTCATATATACATACGCACACACATATGTATGTATGTATGTATATGTGTGTGGGGTGTGTGTGTGTGTGTGTGTGTGGTGTGTGTGTGTGTGTGTGTGTGTTTATTCCCAGATTTAGAACAGGAAGAGAAATCAGAGACTATCTAGCCCATCCCCATTTTAGAGATGAAGAAACTGAGGCCCAGGTAGATTAAATGACTCATGGAAGGTCACAAAATAGTATCAGAGCAGGGATTTTAACCAAGGTTCTCTGATTGTTTACCAGTGTTCTTTATACTACATTATATATGTTATTTTGTTGTCATATAATATTTTGCAATCAATCTTTTCTTTTTCTTAACAGAACTGTTATTTTATCATTACAGGGATCTCTTAGTATCATCTAGTGATAGAATGAGTCCTAGACAGGGCACCTAGGTAGCACAGTGAATAGAGCTCTGCCCTTGGAGTCAGGAGGACCTGAGTTCAAATCCAGCCTCAGACACTTCACACTTACTAGCTGTGTGACCCTGGACAAGTCACTTAACTATGATTGCCTCACCAAAAAGCAAAAAAATTAAATTAGTCCTAGAAAATTGACTGAAGCACTGAGAATCTGAGACACTAGCCCAAAGCCATTCAGATAATTAGAATCAAAGACCAGACTTGAATCCATTTCTTTCTATTGCCAAGGCCCACCATTAATATACTATACCCATTTGCCTCTCCATTATTTCATAGCAAAGGTATACAAGACAATCTTTGAATAATTTGAACTTTGAAAGTGGATGAGGTACATGAGGAATTATATAGACTGATACCATTTCAGAGACAACATGAAGATGAGACTTGCTGATTTCAATTCCAGGGTTCTATCCACTGTGCCATCTATCTGTCCTTTTCTAATTTTTATTCTCCACTAATTCCAACGATTTACCTCTGAAGTCAACCTCAATACATAACAAATTCCTGATGTGGAGCCTTTTTTGAAGTTTTGTTTTCCTAAGTAGCCACATAACTAAAAATAATCAAATGCCCATTTGATCAGAAGCAACGGAAGCTTTTAGTAACCATTATTGAACTACTTTATAATTTGTTGAATTGTGTTATTTATAGGAATGTCAGATCTAAGAGATGTCACAATAGACCCTTTGGCATGGATATGAAAAATACTATATTGACAACAGTTTGGAAGGGAGCAGGTATCTGAAAATCATCCATCATTTCCAATGGCTACATCGAGTAAAGGACTTTCTGGAAATAAACTGCTAATTGGGATGGATGCTTGGCAGCTGAACAGAACTCTCCTGAGGTATCACTTAAGCTATATCTACTGGCACAGTGCCAGCTGGAGAATTTAGACATGTATTCAATTACTTATGAAAAGAAAAGGAAAATAACACCTTTGTCTTCAGTGATGAGACCTTTTATTTAAAAGTGCTTTAAATAAGCAAAGTTTGAAATCTCAACTATCCAGGTAAAGAAATATGTAGTAACAAAGGCATAGTGGTTAGAGATCTGTGTTCAGAGTCCAGAAAGATACAGGATATGGGAAGACTTATATGAGCTCATGCAAAGTTAAGTGAACAGAACCAGGAGAAAATTGTAGATAGTAACAGAACTATTATAAGGATGATCAACTGTGAAAGATCTAGCTATACTGATCAAGACAATGATCCAAGACAATTCCAAAGGACCCATGATGAAAAATCCAATCCACTTCCAGAGAGAGAAATGAAGAATCAGAATAGGGTTTGAAGAATATCTTATTTTTTTCTTTCTTTATTTTTATTGTTTTATTTTACTCATCTTTTCTTTTGCAACATGGTTAATATAGAAATATGTTTGGCATGACCTCACTTGCAAAATCAAAATCAAATTGCTTGCCCTTTTAAGGAGTGGGAGGGACAGGAAAGAGGGAGAGAATTTGGAAATCACAATTTTTTAAAAATTATCATTAAAATTATTTCAATGCAATTGGGAAATATTTAACAAAAAAAAATTAAAGTGATTAAAAAAAGAAAGATATACTGCCTCTGAAACATGATAGCTATTACCTCTGAAGTCAAACCAAGTATATAACGAATAGTTGTTGTGGGATCCTCACCTTGAGATGTTGTTTCCTAAATAACCACTTAATTAAATACAATTAAGTGCCCATATGATCAGCCGCACAGCAGAGCACTTAACTTCTCCAGTTCCCTCTATTCTTTAGTATTATAAGCTTCAGAAAAGGTTCAAAGTTTCAGTAATTTCACTTTTCATGACCCCATTTGGGGTTTTCTTTGCAAAAATACTGGAGTAGCTTGCCATTAACTTATCCAGTTCATTTTACAGATGAGGAAACTGAGGCAAACAGGTTTAAGTGACTTAGCCAGGGTTACACAGCTAGGAAGTATATGTGGCTAGATTTGAATTCAGGTTTTTCTTGATTTCAGGCCCAGCTCTCTGTCCAATGTGCCATCTAGCTCCCCCTTCAGAAAAGGTACTTACCTGTAATAGAAGAATTTCTATGCCCATGAGCTCCTCAAGCCAATGAAATCACAAACGTGGTCAAATAAATGAAATGAAATACATTCTGTAGTAGGTTGTGAATATGCGAACTTAATGAATTATTTTGCTATGGGAGCTTAAGGGTTAAATTTTATATTTCAATAGAAAAGTTAATCCTTCACATTAAATTGACTCCTGTTAAAGCATGTTCAATATTATTCAATGTATTTTACTATTGTACCTAATCAAGGTACATTAAGTATTGAAAAGAACACAGTAAAGATATGTCCTGTCTATACTTGAGTATAACAACTGGGGAAAAAATCAATCTATAACCAGATGAATTTTGCATACAAAAATCCCATAGGGATAAATGGCAGCATGCAAAGCATTTAGGTGGGTAAAGACAGTTCTCTACTTTTGGCCTTGTGGAGACTAAGCCATAGACTGCAAATAATTTACCAAACTATAGGGCAGAATGGTCAGCTCTCCTTTTTAAAAGTCCTATAAATGACTATATCACACAGAATGGACTATACTGAAAGTCAGATATTGAAGTCAACAATAACAATAGCAATACAAAATTAGCCATACAATCATTTAATCGTTTTCAAAATTAGAGACAATAGTCTGTTCTTTCATAGAAAGACAGCTGTAGCAAACACAAGGATAATAACAATGTAAATGGAATGATTTTCTTTCTTTAAAACTAAATTTTAATACTGTTTAATTATAATAATTAGTCTTGGCCTCCAGATAAAAGATGAGAAAATGATCTCCAGAGGTGCTCTGGAGCCAGCTCAAACCTTCTTGAACTGTTAAATTTTCAATATGAGCATTTACCCCTCATAATTTGGCAAATACTACTAATTTGGGATTGCTTAATTATTTTATTGATTGTGAGCTTAAGAAAGTTATAGAAAAGATGTTAATAATTGAGATTCAATATAAAAGTGTGTCTTGTATACATATGTGTGTGTATATATATGTATATGTATGTATAGATAAATAGATAGATATAGATATAGATGTAGATGTAGATGTAGATATAGATGTAGATGTAGATGTAGATGTAGATGTAGATGTAGATGTAGATGTAGATATAGATGATATAGATATAGATATAGATATAGATATAGATATAGATATAGATATAGATATAGATATAAATATAGATATAGATGATATAGATGATATAGATATAGATGTAGATGTAGATGTAGATGTAGATGTAGATGTAGATATAGATATAGATGATATAGATATAGATGTAGATGTAGATGTAGATGTAGATATAGATATAGATATAGATATAGATATAGATATAGATATAGATATAGATATAGATATAGATATAGATATAGATATAGATATAGATATAGATATAGATATAGATATAGATATAGATATGTAGTTGTTAAACATTTACTGGCACATCTCTTCCTCCTTCCCTTCCTGGCAGAGGAGGAGGACTATGGAAATGGAGTATTGTATACACTGTAAGACTCATTTTAAATTAACTTTAAGTTAGTTTTGTTGAACTCCTTTTTTTTTTCTTCCTTTTGGTTATCTTTAGAGATTTCTTTCTGGGCATGAGAAAGGGAATGGATATGTTGGTCAAGAAAGGTAGTAGAAAAACAAAATATATCAATAACTAAAAAAGAAAGGAAATGCTCATAGCCAGGCCTAACCTCTGAAGCTCAATCTGTAGCTTACAAAGGACAAAATTCAGTACCCCTTAGGAATCTTCCTTTAAATGATGTTGCAAAGTAAGTAGTTCTTGATCCATGGTGGGAACTTGAAAAATATCCTTTAGTTTATGACAATAATTGTTGTTTCACCAATGTACCCGCTCTCTTCACTGATTCAGATCACTAGATAGCATTATGATTTGCTACCCACCTCCTCTTCTTCAAAAACAGTAAACCTGTGGCTGATGGCCTAGTCGTGAACCTCTTATCACTTGGCCATTCTAAGCCTTGGGCAAGAGCCAATGTCCAATACTGGATCAGTAATCACAAAAGCCTTTCCAGTAAGGATGAAGCTTCCAGAGTTAGGAAACCTGTCTGGCACAATAAATGCTTTTTTTTAAATTAAACTTGCCTCACCTTGTTTATAGTAGTAATTAATGAATGTCTGTGGAGTTGAGAACCCAGGGTCACTACATCACTGGGAAGCACCTTGCTTTAGTGGAAATTCAATTGGATTAAATTAAAAAACCATTTATTAATCATCTGCTAAGTGCCAGGCATTGTGATAGGCACTAGGAGAACAAAAGAAAAAAAAAAAGAAAAAGAAAGAAAGACTTCCTGCCCTCTGGTGTTTGCAGTCTACCAGGAGAACACAGCAAATGCTCAGATGAAAGACTACGAAAGATAAAGTAAACATACAGTAAATTCCCTGGTGAAGGTAGTACCAGCACATGAAATAATCAAGAAAGGCCTCTCTTTTGTAGGAGATTGAACATAAATGGTTCTACAAAGGGAATAAGGGATACCAGGAGGCAGAGCTTTGAGATCATTCTAGGCATGAGTGAACCTATGCAAAGGCACAGAGGTGGGAGATGTATTGTTTGGGGAACCAGCAATTAAACCAGACTGGCTAGAGATAGTGTACATAAAAGGGAATAATGGGGAATCAACCTGGAAAGAGCTTGACAAAGACATGTTGATGACTTAATTCAAAGGAAATCATTTCATAGACTAATTGGAGGGAAGGGGCACAATCCTCAAAGAAGGGAATCTGTTTTGTTATTTTTTTAAAACAAAATGAGATATTATCATTTCTAGTTGTTTGTCTTCTAAAAACAAAAAGACCAAAGGGTCTGCATTTAGCAGGATTGTGAGGAAGAGCAGAAGTTCAGTGCTATTCCAGAGTGATTCTGATAACATCTTTCATAAGACTTGCCTTCTCATCTTGAGTTTTATCTATTATCTTTCAAATATAAAAACGTGTATTGAAAATGCATTCTGTGAACTGACTGAAGTGATATTCCCAAGTATATCAATGAGAAGCAGGGTGTTTAGCAAGTAAGCTCTCAGAATGCTAATATCACAGCATTTTTCTCGATCATTTTAGTATATTACTGTGACTCTGTTGGACACTTTTTAATTTTTATTTCATGCTAAAATTTTTAAATTGAATATGCCTGGAACAGTTTGGGAATAAGGAAGCTCTGTCTTATTCTTTGGATTTCCTCTAAATCTGTATAAACTACAAGGAAATCTTTAAAAGGGGAGAGGATCAAACTTTTACTAGTAAATGAAGTTAATTCAGACCAACTGCTTTCCCCCACATCTCCCCAAATAAGGAGAAAATGGATTCACATGTAGAACAGTAGAGATTTTTTTTTTTTATACAGGTGGCAGAACCTGGCCAAGTAGATGTGGCAGGTAGTTACCATTGAAATACCAGACATGAGCCACAGAAAACAAAACTGTTGTTTATCTTATACTTGAAATCACAGATTTAAAACTGGAAACTAGGATATGCGGGAGTTAGCTCTTCAAGTATCTTAGCAGATTGTTAAATTTTTCAGTGTGATCATTTGCACCTTAAAGGTTGGCAAATGCCAATCAAACCTTCAAATCTTCATTTGACTTTGGTGCTGTTGTTGGTTGTATAGAGTTAAGAAAGTGATAGGCAAAATGCTTATTATTGCAAATTAAAAGGCTGTCATGCATCTATTTTTGAGAGGAGGATCTGGGTGTTAAAGATTTACCAGAATATCTATGGATGGAAGGAATATTACAGGTCTTTTTTTTTTAAGCCCCATCATTTTACAGAGAATTGAACTGAGTCCCAGAAAGATTAATCACCTTGTCCAAAGTCAAATAAACAGTAATTCGTATAGCATGGATGTGAACACATCTCCTCTAACTCCAAATCCATCATTTTTTCCATTGAAGTCAGTAAGTGAAGAGGAGTTATAATTGGGTGCCATGCTGCCTTTCTTTTATAAGTCTGTGTAGCATAGTGAATAGAGTGAATTTAGCTTTGGGAAGATGATATCAAATCATAATTGAGACCTTTAATGGCTAGCTAATCCTAGTCAAAGCACATAATCTTTTAACCTCACTGGTCCTCAATTTCCCTTGTGCAAAATAAGAGTAATAATAGCACCAACTTCACAGGGTTATTGTAAGAATCAAATGAGATTATGCATGTAGTTCACTTTGCAAACCTTTCTGTGTTTGTGATGCCACCTTATTGTGGAATATCATTCCAGGATGTGGATTTACTGGGATGAAATCACTTTCAATAATATTGATAAAAGTGTAATCCTATTATTTTAAAAGTGGAAAGAATCGTAAATAGGATCTAGTCTTACCCCTTGCTTATCTTATAGGTTGGGAATTCAATTAAACTAAGTGAACATTTATTGAGTACCTGTTATGTGCAAGGCATGGTGCTAGGTAGAGGAGATACACAGAAAAAACATTGTATTTTTATATGAAGATGTTTGAAGTCTACTAAGAAAACATATACTGTCAAGTACATAATTAGATGCAAGTATTTGCCAAGTAATTCAAAGTAAATTCAATGTAAGAAAATACCAAAATGTTGGGTTAGGGAAAAATTGGGAAATGCTTTATGTAGTATCTAACTTTGGACTTTGGCTTATCAGGGATGGGGAGTCAGACCAGGCTACATGTGGCCTCGAGGCTACAGGTTCCCCACCCCAGAAAACTACAGGGATTCTATTCAGCTGAGACTTAGAAAAGTTGTGTGTCTAGTGTTAAACACCTACCTAGTAGAAAAGCTGTATAATCATATAAAAACCTTCTGAATAGCACCTTGGGCTTGGGATCAGGAAGACCTGTGTTCAAGTGATCTCTCTGACATTTATTAGCTGTGTGACCCTAGGCAAGATACAAGCTCTCTCAGCCTCAGTTCCCCCACCTGTAAACTGAGGTAAAAATAGTACCAAACTCACGAGGTTCTTATGGAGATCAAATAAGATATTGACAAATCACTTTGCAAGCCTTATAGTGCTATATAAAAGATGTTGTTTTTGTTATTATTCTTGCTGTTCATTGTTCCTGTTCCATGTTCTTTCCAGAAAAATTAAAAAAAATACTGTTTCTATCTGCCAGTCTTGCATATTTAAAGCAATTGTAAAAAAAAAAGCCACAAACACTTCGAGATATATTAGATTGTTCCATGCCCACAGTAGGCTTTAGAGGTAGACATTTTTATTTTCAATTCATGCATGAGGAAGTTTAGGTTAAGAGAGGTTGATCCCTGATCTGGATATCCTGACTCTTATTCCAAATCTCCTCACTTGACCCACTTTCCTCTCTCTCTCTCTCTCTCTCTCTCTCTCTCTCTCTCTCTCTCTCTCTCTCTCTCTCTCTCTCTCTCTCTCTCCATACATATATACATACATATGTATATATATATATATATGTATATATATATATATACATTTTATGTATGTGTATATATACATATATATATATGCACACACAAAATATATATACTGCTTATTTTTGTACCTATTTATCATCTCCCCATTGGAGTTCAAGTTCTTTGAGAGTAGGACGTGCTCCATTTTTTGTTGTTATATCCCAGATACACATTGCCTTGCACATAATAGGCATTGAATAACTTGTTGACTGATTGATTCATCAATTGTTCATGATGTCTTTTCAACCTCTGTAGAGAACACTGTGTTTCTCAAGTTTATTACAAACTGTGTAGTTTCTTATTTAGTAAAGAATACACACCATTCTTCCTATCATTCAGCCAGCATATATAAACAAACAAACAAAAAAGACTACCCCTTTCTTGGAATTGAATCACAATAGTAGCACACTCAATCTACATCTAAAGTAGTAACCGAAAATCAAAGGTAACAGTAGAATAACAGTGTTAGTGTAAGAAAAAGGAAATGTTCCATCTTCTTTTTTGATTGCTTCCAATAGCTAACATTCTTGAATTCATTGATGCAACCAGAGGCCTCAAATGATTCTTTATTAAAAAAGGGACACCCTGCTGAAAAGTCTAGTTGCTACAAATATTTAGCTATTGGCACTTAGGGATTTATTGAATATGTCATAACAATTGCATAGAAGATAGATTTGGTTCTACAAATGAAAGATATCAAAAGCATCACACACACTGGGGAAAACCATATCAGTACCTTTGAAACATTGCATATAGAAAAGACACTTCTAAATCGTGTTTTGAAAATGTGAAATGATTTGGGTACCCATGGGGTTTCTCTGATATGACTATGTCTCTACATTTTTATTTATTATTTATTAAATTCAATATTGAACTTACTGTCAGGATAGCCCCTTAGGATTAGGAGGAACATCTTAATATTGTTTGATTTAAATTGAGACACCAACTACTGCTTCTCAGCTAACTGTGAGTCAATATAATGGAACCACCTAAGGTCTGGAGTCTAATACTCATTAGAATTAGAGGAGGAAGCACTAGTTTTAAAATCAGATAAATGTAATATCATCAAAGAAAATGTAAACACTGGGATGTTCAAAAAAAGTGTATCTCATACCAAATCAGGACATAACTTATCTTTATTTCCTTCCCAGCCCAATTTCCATGTTTTTACCCTTTTTATTTCACAGACAAACTTTTCATATGATAATGAAGCATTTATTTGACCTTCCACTATTTTCAGGGCCTTCATCATGGAAGATTTTCCTTCTATCTTTTTTCCTCTAATAATATTTAATAGAAGATAGAAGTATCAGTTGCTGGTAAGGCCAAAAGCTGATACAATTTGTTTTCTTTTTTTACCATGCAAGTAAAATCTGAAATCAAATCTCTTCTTTCTGATGAGATTATTTTCACCTCTGTTCGTGATCCAAAAAGTTAATTGTTGCTTATGCAGAAGCCAATTTTCTATTCAGAGTAACATTGCATCGTGTAGTAGACATTTTCTATCAAAATGATGGTGATTTCTGTGGTTTCTAGCTATTCCCTCAAGTATAATCAAGAGCTTAATTCATATGTAATTAATATAATTCTACCGGTCCATAAAATGATGTACTAAACATGAAGTTTGGCATTTTTATTTTAATTGTTTTCTTTATTCATATTGCTTTGTTGCCCCAAGAAAACATTACAAGATTATTTACTGATCACCAATAAAGGTAGCCACTTCATGGATCCCAAAATTGCCATCTGTATTTTGTTCCTTCAGTGTTTACAGAATGGCTTTTACTCTTTTTCAATGGCCACCTGGGGTGCCTCTGTTGCTTTGATACATCTCCTTCCCCTGGAATAAAAAAAAAAATGGGCTTCCAATTCTGTCAAACAGGAATCAATATCAATCATTATGGAGTAGCTTCATGGCAACAAAACTTATGGGTTCCTTCATGTGATACTCTGTTCATCAATTGTTTTAATATTGTCAGGTCAGAGAGCGTAACAATATGAAGGCATCCTAGGCCACATCACATGCTTCAGTCAGCATTTTTATAGGCATGAAAAAAATATGCCAATAAAATAAGCTTCTGTCATATAAGTTTATTGCAGTGTATTTAAAAGCTAAACATTATTTGGGGTTTTGTCCAGACTTAAGGTTTCTTTAGTGTGAGGAAACACCTGCATAAAAACTCTTCCTCTGATGTAATAAATATTCTTAGAAAGCTGAGTCAGGTCGTGAGTGGTTAAGTAGAATGGTATGGTCCCACAGTTTGTATGAGCCAGAAGTGGAATTGAACCCTAGTCATCTTGATTCCAAGGCTGGTTCATTAACCGGTATTCTGTTCTGTCTCTAAAGTAGACTCTTTTTCTCCCTCCCCCAACCCCATCCTCATCTGATGATTTTTGTTGTTGTTGTTGTTGTAGGCAGTTCCTTGGTGAAGAAGTTCCCCCTGCCCATAGAGATAGTCAGTCAGTTAAAAAAAAAAACATTAAGTGCCTACCGTGTGCCAGGCCAGGCAGGTAATATCCTTGTGACTGAAAATTTTAGAGTTTCGTGGGCAACTGAAGTTACTGACAAGATGTGACTTTATTGGAGTTACACATGCAGTCAAGGCCTGTGTAGTGGCTTAAATCAAGGTCTTTGTGACCTGAAAAGTCAGATCTCCATCCACTGTTTGGTGTTACTTCTCAAGCTAAACAGTAACAGAAATAATTTTCTATTGCCCAAGAAAGAAAAGAAAAGAAATGAAGTAAGTGCCATTTGGCTCAGAAATAGCCACACTTATTGTGATGGAGGTTATACGGTGATTTGTATTCAACTCCAAAGTGTTAATTAATGTTCCCATTTGGTTCCATATGCAGTCATGCCATTCTTCAACATGTGGGAATGGAGGTTTCTTGACAACAGAACTGAGTAACAAGGGGCACATTTCTCTTCTGCTCACACAGGCTTATGTTCAGAAACCTCATTCCATGATGAACAATGCTTTCATTCATGCCTGCCAGGACCCACATGAGAGACAGAGTTCATGTAAGAAGTAGGGGGAAAAGATCAAGAGTTTTTTTTTTTCTTAGACCCAAAATCTCTACTCTGAACTGTCTATTCTTCACTTTTATAATTAAAGAAGTCATACTGCTATCAAAGTGTTTGCCCCTCCTGCCTAGCTTTATTAATATTTGATATTAGTTGAGGTTAAAATGCAAATTGGAGCCCTCTGGCTGCTGGCTGGGAGGCAGCAGGTGCTGCGTGTTCTATGTGGCCATGCCACCCTGGATCACCCTGTCATAAATATTCACCAGCATCATTGGTGTCACATCATCAGGTCTTAAATTATAACCTGCAAGGATATTCAAGTCAGTGGGGAAAGGGTGGTCTGCAGGCCCACTGTAGGAGGTCCAAGGCTGGGTTAAAGAGTAGAGATAAAAAGAGGATATATTTGCAAGGATAAAACCTGCAGGACAAAAAGGAATAAAAGAAAACAAAAATCTGCCCAAACATTCCCTCACCCCCCTGAAAAGAGATAAGCACACAGCCCAGAAGGCTGGTACTAACAGATACTTGCATGAATCCTAATTAAAATGGGGACTGGAGGAGAGAGATCTGACACATCCTGTCTTTCCTTCAAATGCTCCCCCCACCTTTTTTTTTTTTTACCTTCCCAATAATCTTTTCCACTTAAGGGCTGCCATTGTAAAGAATGTAATGATTACTTTAGGAATTTACAAAAACTAGGATGATGGCTGTTTTTATATTAGTCCCTTTTTTAGTTACGTGAAAAAGTCATCCTTCCCCTCCTTTGGTGTCCTAGACTCCTTTGGCGATCTGATGAAGCCTATGGACCCCTTCTTAAAATAATATTTTAAATGCATAAAATAAAATAACTAGAATAACAAAGGAAACAAAAGGTCAATGAAAATAAAGATGTATTTTTGCCATGCAAGTTCATGGCCCCTGAAATATATTCAGTAACTACTCATGAGTCTCTGCAACCACCTATATATTAAGAACCCTACTATAGCTTTCATCCATCCGTACATGTATGGTGGAGAGCCATTGCAAAAGGGATGGCCTTGACCCCTGATTGAATAAGAGGAAGTAAGTAGAATTGAATCCCTTTTGAGAAACAGTGAAGGTCTTCTAATGAAATCAAGCTTCTCACTAGATCAAAAGTCTATCTTTCTGATAACTATAACTGTAAGGTAACATTGAATAACCAGGAGGCTAGTAATACTAGAGTCCTCCAAAAATTGAAGTTCAAGATCACCAAAATGTCAGTGGAGAGACACATCATGGATGAAAGCAGGCTGCAATGGCACATTGCAAACAGGGGTTTGTAGGAAAAAATAGAGCAACACACACAATCAGTCAGACAGTAAGCATTTGTTAAGTGCCTACTGTGTGACAGGAACTGTACAAAATGCTTGGGATGCAAAGAAAGACAGAAGACAGTACCTGCTGTCAAGGAGCTTTTAATCCGTCAGAGCCACACCTCTGACATCAGCATCCTCTATATTCAATTTTGATGTTAGGACAAAATAAGGCACTCACAAGTCATTGAATATTTTTAAAAAAGAGTTACTCTGCCTTAAGACACTAAGAATATGCAACAAAGATACAATGACACTCACAGTCTTCCTTATCTCCATCTGGAACCACATCAGGTAGGTAAGTTGTCAGGATATGGTAACTCATTGTTCTCTGTACCCACCAAGTCAGAGAGGCCAAGACTCCACACAGCTAGAAAGTTTTATGGTCTTAGATAACAAGGAATCCACAACAGATAATTTGGGTCCAATACATTCCCAGGGAAGTCTTATCTGGTACCCACCATATGTAGGCTTCAATATAGTGAAATAAGGTTTGTCTGGAAATTTAAGGTCAATCAGATTCCAGGTGATTTTGTTCTATCTATTTTGTATTGGGGAAAAAAACAACATGCAAACAACTATGTACAGCAGGTATAGACAAAATAAGTTGGGAATAATCAAGAAAGTGATAGTACAAGAATTAAAGCAAATTGGGAAAGGATCCTGATAGATGGTGGAATTTTAGCTAAAATTTGAAGAAGCCAGGGAAGATAGGAGGCAAAGATAGGTATGGACAAAATTACAGGCATGAAGGACAGCCAGTGAGTTATGTACACAGATATAGTGTCACGTGCCAAAAAAGGAAAAAAAAAGGAAAGAAAGAAAAAAAACCCAGCAATGATACCAGTATTACTGGATCACAGAGTACATGGGGGATAGGTATAAGAATACTGAAAGGTAGGAGGAGTTTGGGTTGCTAATGGGCTTTGAATACCAAACTGATGATTTAATATTGGATCTTCGAGGTCATAGGGAGCCACTAGAATATATTGAATGAAGAAGTGACATAGTTAGACTTGTCAGTTAAGCAGATAATTTGAAAACTGGGTTGAGGATGGACTACAGTGGGGAAAGACTTGGAGCAAGGAAAACAATAATTCAGCTATTGCAAAGTGTAGGCATGAGGTATTAAGAACCTTTACCATAGTGGTGTCAGTGTTAGAGAAGATAATGGAGCATATATGAGAGACATTACAAAAGTAAAATTGACAGGAATTGACAATTAATTGGATATGAGGGGTGAGAAACAGTGAGGAGTTGAAGAAGACATGAAGATTGCAAACATGGGTGACTGTGAATATGATGGCACATTTAAAAGTCATAAGGACGTTAGGAAGAGGGAGGGACTTGGGAGAAAAGAGTTCATTGATGGACATGTTGAGTTACATATTTCTATGGATATTCAGGTCTAGACTTCAATAAGCATTTAGAGTTGTAAGACTAGAAGTCGAGGGAGAGATTAGGGCTGGATATGGAAATTTGAGAATCATGAGAATGGATGATAATTGAATACAGGGCAGGGGGCTGATGATATGACCAGGTGGAATAGTACTGAGGGAGAAGAAAAGAAAACACAGAACAGAACCTTGGGGACATCCACAATTAGTGAGCATAACATGCAAAGAAGTCTGAGGAGTATTCAAAGAGGTAGCAGGAGAACTAGGATTTAGAGGTCTCATGAAAAACTAATGAGAAGGGAGTACCAAACAGGATGCTGAGATTAAGAACAATGAGAAGTGAGAAAAGGCCATTCTATTTGGCAAGTAGGAGTTGATTGACAACTCTAAAAGAGCCGGTTATGCTTAATGATGAGATTGGAAGCCAGATTGTTAAGAAAAGTTAAGAAGAGGGGCAGCTAGGTGGCCCTGTGTATAGCATATTGGCTCTGAAGTCAGGAGGACCTGAGTTCAAATCTGGCCTCAGACCAAACACTTGACACTAACTACCTGTGTGATCCTGGGCAAGTCACTTAACCCCAATTGCCTAAAAGAAAATGAGTTAAGAAGAGAGAGAGAAAAGGAAGATGAGCCAATGAATGTTGATGGCCTTGTCAAGAATTTTAGCCACAAAAGAACTATGAGATGATGTTATTGTTGTTCAATTATTTCTGACTCTTGGTGACCCTGCTTTCTTGGCAAAGATACTGGAGTGGTTTGCCACTTCCTTCTCCAGCTCATGTTACAGATGAGGAATTTGAGGCAAACAGAGTTAAATTACTTCCCTAAACACAGCTAGTAAGTGTCTGAGGCCAGATTTGAATTGAAGAAGTCTTCCTGAGTCCAGGCCTCACACTCTATCCACTGTGCCACCTAGCTGCCCTATATGGGATGCCAGCTGAGCAGACTGGATGGATTCAATGAGGTTTTTTTGTTTGTTTGTTTGTTTTGTTTTGTTTTGAGAATGAGGGAGACATAGGTATGTTTGTAGGGACTAGGGAAGCAGACAGTAAATAGGGGCGAAATAAGATAAGTGAGAGAGTACAAGTTATAGAGGACCAATCTACTGCAAATGATAGGAGGGAATGCTGTGGATCAAGTGTGCATGTTGAGGGGTTGTTTAGGCGAGGAATAGGCCTTGCATTCTATGTGAGTCAGTGATGAAGGAGGATATAATTGCAGAAGGCATCTGAGTAAGATGAAAAAGTGGGGAGAAGAAAGAGCTCTCAGTAAATGATTTCATTTTTTTTTAGTGAAATGTAAGAAAAGGCAGCTTTTTTTCCCCCAGGATCACAAAAATGGCAATGGAAAGACACACCATGGGTGAAAGCAGGCTGCAATGGCACATTAGCTGAAAGGATGGGAGGAAGTGGAGCTATTGGGGCTTTAAGGAGGAATGATAAGTTTTGGAAAAACAACTGTAATGTCAATTTTGGAACTATGAGCTGGGTTGTCAATTTTGGAATTGTAAAAGGATGCCTTGATGGCTATTGAGGTTATGTACCATGAATTCACACGTAACTCATTCAGGACTATCTTGTGATTTCCTTCCACTGAGGCTCAAAAAAACAAAGTTGGTAATAGAGTAAGAGGGTCAAAGGACTATATAAAAAAGGGCACTGGAAGGTTGAACTGGCTTACTAAGGGGTAAAGATGAGGAAGAGAGAAGAGTATCACTAGTCAGTTGCAGGGGTGATAGCCTGGTAAAGAACTGAGGGATTGAGGGACTGGAGGTCATAGCAAATAAGAAAAAAATAGAGATTAGGATTGTATGGCAGAGGAGACATGAAATAGCAACAGATTGTGATCAGATAAGGCAATTTCAGAGTTTATGAACATAGCAGTGGTACATTTGTGGGTTTTAGGGAGACCAAGGTTTTAGCCATTTTGTGTGTTGCTGGCTGAGATGTGGTAGAAGAGTAGGTCATGGGAAATAAGTAAGTTGAGCAACTGGGAGATTAAGTTGTTTGAGGGAGTGTCATTATTGATCTATATATATCTAGATCTAGGCATGGACATAGATATAGATATTGATATAGACATAGATATAGATAGATGATATAGATATTTGTTTAGGGTGTTTGAGAGAATACCAATATAATATAAAGAAAACAAAATATGTGAATTGATACCTTGAGGAAAATTTATTAAAGGATATGGGGTGTAAACAAAAATCAGACACATGAGATGAGCAGGAATGGAGGAATGTAGAATTACTGTCTGAAGTGTCAGAGGGAATACCCACACTGTTGAGTCCACAGATTCCTTATGGTATTTAATTTTCCCCCTCTCAGTATTTTTATATCTCCCCAAGTGCTTCAGACACTAGGCACAATTTCTAAACAGATATGCTTTGAGTTTTTCTTCAATTAAATTGGTTACAACATAGTTCTAATGAGGCCAAGAAGACCACAAGATGAATTTGGCTATCAAAAAGAACTTCTTAACACTGACAGGCTGTCCAAATGTTGAATGAACTACATCAATGACAGCTGGCTGGAGGAATTTATTCAAAAGTTCTATGACTTCTACTCAGAGACATTTTTTTTGGAAGTAGAAACTTTCTTCAGCTTTTGCTCACAGCCCTAGTATTCAGTACAAAGTCTGGTACGTGGTAACCCCTTCATTAATGCTTATTGACTGAAGGGTTGATTGAGTTATATTGTAAAGAGAATTCTAGCTCCAATATCATTTGATTCTAACAATCTCTGATTCTATTTTCACAGTATTTATTTTTTTAAAAGATTTTCATGAATATCTGTAGCTTTTATATCACTTAAAGTCATCCCAGTCTCCCTACTTGTCCTAGAGAATAATACTATAAAAAATTAAGCATAAGAGGAAAAAGTCATCAAAATCAGTCATTATATCAAAATTCTGAATTTTGTGTGTTCCACGTCCATCAACAACTGACCTCTGCAAAGGAGAAAGGAAGATGCTTTTTTTATATTTGGTGCTCATGCTTGCCACAAACATTTATTAAGGACATACTATCTATCAAGAGCAATGCTAAATGTTAGGTACCAAGTTCTTCTCTCAAGGAATTAATATTTTAATAGGAAAAACATTATATAAATAACTAGAACTATGCAAGATAGAGTTAATGGAAAGTAGTCTCATGTTGCAAAATTACGTTGTTGGTCAAAAGGGAGACAAGGCAAAAGAGACAGATGGGAACAATGCTAACCTACTTGCTCTCTTGGAAAAAGAAATGATAAAACATGGGTTTCACTGATAGCAGTTCAGAAGGGCCACTTTATATCAAGAATGGATTGTTTTCTCTCCTTTGAAATTGTCAGATTCACCAAAAATAATTTGAAGTCAGATTATTATCTTCTTTAAATAGCAAACATTGGAAATAAAAGTCATTCCTATCTCCAGATAATTTACAGTGAATTCTTGGTTATTTTTGTCTACCATAGAATTTTTGGCTTTCCTAGAATTGGGAAGGAAAACACCTTTGAGAAGCTCAGCCCAAACTGGGAAATCACAGAGCATCAAAAAGTTGTGATGGATAAAAAAGCTTGGACACTTACTGTAAGTAAACCTTCCTTCAACAGATGCTGATGCAACTGGTTCTGCAACTAAATTGGGCACACCACCAGCAGCTTTTTGTTTCCCTCATCAATAACCACCTTGTCTTAGCTCTTTCCTTTGGGAGCTCACATTCTCATTGTTTTCTTTCACCATTCCAGTGTTTATGACTGCTTTGGAAGTAACACCTGAACTTCTCATTGAAGCAATTATTATTAGCTCTCAATTACCCCATAGGGGCTGCCTCAGCTCTTGCCTCTTTCAAATTTGTCTTTGTACCAAGTATTCTGACGGGTACTATCTTCAAGGCATAAAGCAGAATAACACAATTAAGAAGCATTGAGAACAAAGAGGCAGTGATATTGATCAATTTAATGAGATTTTAATAAGCCAACTTGATTATGGAAATGGAGATCTTTTCTACAACTCTGGAAAAGGAAATCAGGGATTAACATTAGAATGTTCTTGTCCATTCTGTTTAGCTAGTTCCAGTTAATGTCAATTTTAATTATTTTCACTACTATGTCTTTCCTATGCTAGTGCATGTGAAAAAGCCCAGTGACAAATCAAAGTTTTGCACAGAGAAGAGAGAAGTTTAAAGTCATTGATAGCTTAGTTAATTAACAGGGGGATAATGGTAAATGAGAATGCTCCCCTTGACAAGAACACTCTAATAAGCACATCAGGCAGTGATTGGTATGGAAGAGGAATTTATTTTTTTCAGCTTTATCCTGGAGCAGTGACTTGCCAGCAAAATGTGGTCTGAGGATCCATGGAGTACCTAAGAACCTTCCCTTAAGTCCAAAATATCAAAATTCTTTTTCAAAATAATGCTAAGATATTTCAAATTTCTAATATGGTAAATATCAATAGTTAAGATTCACCTCAGTAAAAGCTTTCAGTAGTAGGATCTCAATAATTCTTAAGAGTGTAAAGAAGTCTTGAGACTAAAAAACAAGTTTGAGAAGCATTGCCCTAGAAGATAGAAATAGGATCAATGGTCAAAAACTTGGAAGGGGGAGGTTTAGAAAGATAGCAAGAATTCCTAAAATGACAGTTGCCCAAAAGGTAAGTGGACTACTTCAAAAGTAGTGGGTTCTGAAGTGAAGGGTGTATAACAAATTATTGAGTATATTGTAAGGGTGGATTCTTGTTTGGTTTCTAGATTTGATTATCTCTAGGGTCCCACTTTCATTTTGGGATTCTCAGTCTAATGCTTCTGTGTATGTTAGACTATTAAGAATAAATAGAATCCTTATAATTAATTTTGTTCTTTCAAAATATTAAGAAAGTACTTATTAAAACACATTACTGAGGGCAGAGCCAAGATGGCAGAGTAAAAGCAGTGACTTTCTTGAGCTCTCCCCCAAACCCCTCCAAATACTTGTAAAAAATGACTCTAAGCAAATTCCAGAGCAACAGAACCCACAAAAAGAAAAAGGGAAACAAATTTCCAGCCCAAGACAACCTGGATGGTTGATTGGGAGAGGAGCACAGTTCAGAATGGCCTCATAGGCAGAGACCAGGCCTCAGTGACACCCTCAGAGGCTTCAAGGGATTGAATCATGGGCAGCTGTGGTAGTTTCCACACTTCTTAACCCACAAATTCCAAAGACAACTTAGAAGGTCAGTAAGAAAAGTCTGTCTGTGTGAGAGAGAAGCTCAGTCCCAGCTCGAGTGCCAGCACTGCCCCAGGGTGTCTGCTGCTTCCAGAGCTCTTGGCCCACAGACAGAGGGGGAATCCAGTGGCTGATCAGAGGGGGATTGTAAGGATCTCTTTGCTGGTGCTGAGGCAGGATTCTATTGCTTTGCCCCTACTTGGATCTGGGTAACAGTTCTGGGTGGTGGTCCTAGGGTGAGGGGGAGGGCTGGTGTGGTGGAAGTTGTAGTACAGGTGAAAAGAGAATCCTTCTCACAGTTCCAAAGCAGCAAAGAGTGCTTGCAGTCACTCATAAACCAGATCCCGGCCAAGGAAAGGAGTAAAAACCTTGCCCTTGATCATACCACCTTGGAAGAACAGAAAATTTTACAGGTCTCTAGAAGTATCTCTGAAAATAGCTGCACAAACCCCCCAAAATTGGGACAGTACATTCTCCACACTAGAAGCAGACCCCCTATCTTAACAAAGAGTTTAAAGCTCAAGTAATTGGTTGGGAACATGAGTAAACAGCACAAAAAGTCAAGCCATAAAATCTTTCTTTAGTGACAAAGAAGATCAAAACATACAACCAGAAGAAAACAACAAAGTCAAAGCTCTTACATCTAAAGCCTCCAATAAAAATGTGAATTGGTCCCAGCCCATGGAAGAGCTCAAACAGGATTTTGAGAAACAAATAAGACAAGTAGAAGAAAAATTGGGAAGAGAAATGAGAGTGATGCTAGAAGATCAAGAAAAAGAAGTCAACAGTTTGCTAAAGGAGACAAAAAAATACTGAAGAAAAATAAAAATAATCCAAATGGCAAAAGAAGTCCAAAAAGCCAAATAATGAGAAGAATTCCTTAAAAAGCAGAATTGACCAAGTGAAAAAGGAGATCCAAAAGCACACTGAGGAAAATAATTCCTTAAAAATTAGAATGGAGCAAATGGAACCTAATGACTGTATGAGAAATCAGGACACTGCAAAGCAAAACCAAAAGAATGAAAAAAAATAGAAGACAATGCAAAATATCTCATTGGAAAAACAACTGACCTGGAAAATAGATCCAGGAGAGATAATTGAAAAATGATTAGACTAACTGAAAGCCATGATCAAAAAAAGAGCCTAGACAACATCTTTCAAGAAATTATCAAGGAAAACTGCCCTGATATTCTAGAACCAGAAGGCAAAATAGAAATGGAAAGAATCTACTGATTACCTCCTAAAAGAGATCCCCAAAGGAAAACTCCTAGGAATACTGTAGCCACATTCCTGAGTTACCAAGTCAAGAAGAAAATATTGCAAGCAGCCAGAAAGAAACAATTCCAATATTGTGGAAACACAGGATAACACAAGATTTAGCAATTTCTATATTAAGGGATCAAAGGGTTTGGCATATGGCATTCCCCAGATAAAAGGAGCTAGGATTAAAACCAAGAATCACCTACCCAGCAAAACCTAGCATAATCTTTCAGGGGAAAAAATGGACATTCAGTGAAATAGAGGACTTTCAAGCATTCTTGATGAAAAGACTTTAATAGAATATTTGACTTTTAAATATGAGACTCAAGAGAAGCATAAAAAGGTAAACAGGAAAGATAAATCATTAGGGAATTATTAAAGTTTGTAACTCATGAGACCTTTCTCAGTATTAGGATAGTTGGAGGGAAAAATTATATGTATATATAGAAAGATAGGTAGAGTACACAGAGTGAGTTGAAGATGAAGGGATAATATCTAAAAAATAAAATTAAGGGGTAAGAGAAGATTGTACTAGAAGAAGGAGAAAGGGAGAGGTAGAATGCAATAAATTATCTCACATAAAACAGACAAACTCTTTTAGCCCCAGTTTCTTAGTGGGCAAAAATAAATAAGGAGATGATGACAATGATGATGATGATGATGACGATGACAATGATCAGCTTTAGATCTGCTGTTCTTCCTGGTTTCAAATCCACTTAATAAGATGCCCCAACATCTGGTGTATCCTGGTGTCCTCCTTCTGCTCCTTCTTGCATCCTTTTATGTGTTGACTCCCCCTTAAATTGTAAACTCCTTGAGGGCAAAGATTGTCTTTTTTTTTATTATTAATTGTATCCAGCACTTAGCACAGTGCCTGGAACATAGTAGGTGCTTAATTAATGCTCATAGAATTTATTGGATTACCAGCAACAATAATAATGATGATGGTGATGATGATTTTCAGCTAGAGAATCTAGTTATTTCATGTACCTATAAAATAGTAATTACAAGAGAATAAAGGTAGACTAGCAACTTGTGTCTGTACCATTTTTATATGAACTCTATCAAAATGAAAAGATTAACTTTTACATTTATGTGGAATTTTTGCAAAGACCTATGCACACACACAAACACACATGCACACACACACGTACACATATATGCACACACATATATACATATATGCATATATACATATATTATTTCAATTTCATATGTATCTAAGGATGATTGTGCAGATTGAAAACAGATGGGTTTCTTAAAACTTAATATGCATTAAACACATAGAACTGAGGAGTCTAATCTTCTATTCATTTTGCATATTTTCTGTTTGGATTCATATGTGGACACATGTCCTTTATTAGAATGTAGGTTTCTTGAAGGCAAATACTTCCACTTTTGATTTTGTATCTTCAGCACAAGGCATACGGTCTGTCACATAGTAAGTGCTTGAAAAAAAAATCCTTGTTGGTTGATTGCCTGACTGATAATTAGGATCATAGATTTAGAACTTGAAGGGATATTAAAGGACACTGAATCCACAACCCTTTCTTTTACAAGTGAGGAAAATGAATCTCTGAAAGACTAAATGACTACTCCAGGGTCACAAAACCAGTAAGTGTCCAAAAAAGAATCTGAATGCAGGCATTCCTGACTCTAAAATCATTGCCTGTCTTCTGTACTTCAAAACCTGTACAGGAGGCAAGGCTCTTCAGGCCAAAATAAAATTGAGAATTATGGTCATTTTCCAAGCAATTCAGGCAAAAGTAGATTTTATACCTGATTTATCTGGATAATGGCCTCAATTTTTTTTTTGCTGCCACTTACCAATGCCTGAAGCAACCAGCTTTAAAAATTCAAGTGGTCTAGTTCTCATTCTTATTAAATCCTTCAGTTCTCTACAGAGTAACCAACCAACTTTTCAACAAGAAGGTGAATACTTACTAGAAAATAAAATAAGTGTATTGATAATTTCCAGACACGTGTAGTTCCATGGGGAGATCTCAATCAGAGATAGATCCAGGTTCCTTATTTCTCTTCGTTTTTCCCTGTGGTTGCCTATGTTGCAACCAACTCTCTCTCTCTCTCTCTCTCTCTCTCTCTCTCTCTCTCTCTCTCTCTCTCTCTCTCTCTCTCACACACACACACACACATACACATACACACATATTCACTTTTACCCTAAACATATCACCAGATTAGCATTGAACATGTTTTGGAAAAAAGAAAACCATTTAAATGAATCAGCTAACACAATAAAACAATCTTATTGTTTTTGTGAGGTTCCAGGGCCAATTTTCCCATTTATTAACATCACTAGTAGTAGAAGAAGAAAGAAGTAAAGCTGAAAGTAAGAGGTGTAATTAATTATTGGGTAAATTGTGGTCTGAAGACAAGCTGTTCTACTTTTTTTTTTCTAAACAGATATAAGAGGCTATATTTTTGTTGGTGTAATTCATTGTAATCCTTTTATTCAGCACATATTGCATTAAGGACCATCAGGATATGGATCATGGTTCATTCATTGTGGAAAGACTTTGGTGAATCAAAGTAACCCAGTGTTCAACTCTATAGCATAGTCATTGGTTATTGTCTTTCCATAGTCTAAGAGGACCAAAACAAGATTTCTATGTTGGAGTCAATGTATGCTGTTTCTGACTGTGACTGATCAGAGCAATACAAACTCAGAAAGCTATACCGCATATTATGGACAAATAGTCCATATGAACATTTGGAATGGAGCTTCAGTCCAGTTAAAATATAACCCTATGGCCCGTGCCGCCTGTGTTGAGGATTACAAGTACAGCTCCCAGTGTATTAGCACCTGCTGCCTCATCACTTGCTTGACAACATAGGACTTCAAGGTAAATAAAAATGATAAAAATCATATTGGTGATGTCTTTTTACTCATGCATAAATTGGATTTAAGTAAGGCATAGTTGCATGAAGTAATCCACTTTGCTTTCTCTTTCAGAGTCATCTGAGTCCAGTGGCAAAATTCAAGATGACGGGTGATGGCTTGAGATACAATGTATGACCTTTTCATATTTGATGTTTAACCAAGCTCTAAGAACTCCACAGTGCCTGTTTCAGCTGCCTTTGTAGCCTATTGGAACAAATTGTTCTAATCTGCCCATTCCACAAGGGATAGTCTTCCATGCTTGAGGTAGACACCCCCTACTCATTAATGGGTTTGAATCCCATCAGTTACCCTCAACCTAATTTAGCCAATCTGCTAAAATGGTGTTACCTGGTTGTGGTTGCTGTACATATACAACTTTTTAGAGCCATAGGTGAAAATTTGATGGCAGGTGGACCCCGAAGGTAGAAAATCCCTAAAGGGGCTTGGCAAGCCCTCACACCAGAGGGACTAGTTTTCTCTTAACACACTATACACTGTCTAGTCACTCAGAGTCCAATGGGAAGATTACTAAATTTGTATCTGAGAAACAGACTTAAAAATGTGACTCATCAAGTGCCTGTAGGATCTTGGGCAAATCATTGAAACTTTCAACGTCTTTGTTGAGACAAATGACATCTGATCAGGATATTTTCTAACCTAAAACTGTATTTCCATGAATTATAAATACTTTAATGTGAGTGAAAATATTCAAATCTAATACTTTCATGATAAATATAATTTCATTTTAAGGTGCTTTTCCACAAACACACAATCTAAATTCAACTTTATGTGCTAAATAACTTTATGGTGGGCCTCACTAGTATAAGATTATGTAAATCCCTTATATTTCAGTAATAAATAATCTGAAATTAAGTTAAACCTCAAAAATCATTGAATTGGTATGAAATCCTATTGAATTTGGTTTAATAATTATCCGGACTAACCATCATCA
This sequence comes from Phascolarctos cinereus, assembly GCF_003287225.1. NCBI lineage: Eukaryota > Metazoa > Chordata > Mammalia > Diprotodontia > Phascolarctidae > Phascolarctos > Phascolarctos cinereus. Next base: position 428,996,996 of record NW_027555958.1, on the reverse strand, counting down.
TGCACAGCTGGAGGTGGAGCCAAGATGGTAAAGGCAGGGACTTACCTGAGCTCTTCTCCGAAACCCTCCAAATATTTTTAAAAATCACTCTAAACAAATTCTAGAGCAGAAGAACCCACAAAAAGATGGAGTGAAACAAATTTCAAGCCCAAGACAACTTTTTTTTTTTTGGTGAAGCAATGTGGTTAAGTGACTTGTGCAGGGTCACACAGATAGTAAATGCCAAATATCTGAGGCCAGATTTGGGCTCAGGTCCTCCTGATTCCAGGACCAGTCCTCTATCCACTGCACCACGGAGCTGAACCTCCAAGACAGCTTGAAAGGTTAGCAGGAAAGTTCTTTTGTACCTGCGTGAGAGTGGAGCACAGCCCAGTGAATGATGTGTCAGTACAGCCCCAGCCAAAGGAAAGCAGGAGCAGGTCCACTCGCTCTATAGTGGCAGTGGCAGCAGGGACAGTAGCAGGTGCTGTTGCTTCTTCTAGAGCTCACAGCCCACAGACTGTAAGGAGGTCAAACAACTGGTCAAAAGGAGATTACAGAGGTCTTTTTGCTTGCACTGGGGCTTTTCCCATACTCTGATCCATGTCACAATCCTGCATTCCCAGGGTGAGGAGGATCATTAGCACAGCAGAACTTGTGGTCAGAGTGGAAGGGGGAAGGGGAACTTCATAGTTCCAAGGCAGAAAAGTGCGCTTATGGTCACTCACAGACCAGAGCACAGGCAAAGAGAGAAGTAAGCACCTCACCTTAGATCATACCATCTTGGAAGAACTGAAAACTTATAGGTCTATAGAAATATCTCTGAAAATAGCTACATAAAACCCCTGAAGCTTGGGACAGCTCACCCTCTAACCTGGAAGTTGAGCCCTATTTTAACAAAGAGTTAAACTGACAGGTATTGGGCTGGGAAAAAAAGCAAACAAAGGGAAAAAAAATCTTACTATAGAAAGTTACTATGGTGACAGGTAAAATCAAAACACACACTCAGAAGAAGACAACAAAGTCAGAGTTCCTATATCCAAAGCCTCCAAGAAAAATATGAATCAGTCCCAGGCCTTGGAAGAGCTCAAAAAGGATTGTGAAAAATCAAGTAAGAGAAGTAGAGGAAAAAATGTGAAGAGAAATGAGGGTGATGCAATAAAATCATGAAAAATCAGTTGACAGCTTGATAAAGGAGACACAAAAATACTGAAGAAAATAATATCTTAAAAAACAGATGAGACCAAGTAGTAAAAGAAGTCTAAAAAGCGAATGAGGAGAAGAATGTCCTAAAAAGAAGAATTGGCCAAGTGGAAAAGGAAGTCTAAGAGCACACTGAAGAAAATAATTCCTTAAAAATTGGAATGGAGCAAATGGAATCCAATGAATTTATGAGAAATCAAGACATTGTAAAACAAAACCAAAAGAATGAAAAAAAATAGAAGACAATGTGGAATATTTCATTGGAAAAACAACTAACTTGGAAAAGAGATCCAGGAGAAATAATTTTTAAATTATTGGATGACCTGAAAACCATGATTAAAAAAGAAAAGGAGCCAAGACATCATATTTTAAGAAATTATTAAAGAAAACTGCCCTCATATTCTAGAACCAGAGGGTAAAATAGAAGTTCAAAGAATCCACCAATCACCTCCTAAAAGAGAGCCCCAAATGAAAACTCCCAGGACTATTATATCTAAATTCCAGAGCTCCCAGGTCAAGGAGAAAATATTGCAATCTGCCAGAAAGTAACAATCCAAGTATTGTGGAGCCACAATCAAGATTACACAAGATTTAGCAGCTTCTATGTTAAGGGATAGGAAGCCTTGGAATATGATATTCTGGAGGGCAAAGGAGTGAGGATTACAACCAAGAATCACCTACACAGCAAATCGGAGTATAATCCATGAAGGAAAAAATGAATATTCAATGGCATAGAGGAATTTCAAGCATTCTTGAGAAAAGACCAGAGCTGAATAGAAAATTTGACTTTCAAATACAAGACTCAAAAAAATGTAAAAAAGTAAGCAGGAAATAGAAATCATAAGGGACTTATTAAAGTTAAACTGTTTACATTCCTACATGGGAAGATATTTGCAACTCATAAAAGCTTTCTTATTATCAGAGTACTTAGATGGTGTATATATAGACAGAAGGCACAGCTGTGAGTTAAATATGAATGGATGATATCTAAAAAATAAAACTAAGGGATAAGAGAATAATGTAGTGGGAGAAACAGCAAAGGAGAGGCCGAATAGAGTAAATTATCTCACATAAAGGAGGCAAGAAAATTTTTACAATGGAGGGAAAGTGTGGGTCAGGGGCAGTGAGCGAACCTTACATTTGCCAAATGCACTCAAAGAAGGAATAACATGCACACTCAATTGAGTATAGAAATCTATCTTAGCCTACAAGAAAGTAGGGAGGAAGAGGATAACAGGGGGGATGATAGAAGAGAGGGCAGATTGGGGGAGGGGAGAATCAGATGCAAAGGACAGAAAATTCATGAGATTTATAACACAATCTCAAGTCTATTTGGAATTAAATCTCATTTAACTTTCAATTTTCATAAATGCTATTTTGAATATTCAAAAAAAAATAAAGTATCATTTACTCTGAAAAAAAGAATACCTAACCATCAGTAGAAAAAAAAAAAAGATAAAAACTATCCAAAGCTCAAATACCATAATTCATTGTAGGAAATTATAACAAATCAGTATATTTGAACATCTTATCCATTCACTCAAAATTTCTCCAATGTAATCAATATAAATTAATTGCCTACCTGAAGTAAATAAACAATAGCCAGAGAAAACAAGGTCAAATGGAGAAGTACAAATTGCCTAGATACTATATGGAGACATGGATGGGCAGATGACACCACTAAATAATAAGCATGTTAGAAATTGGGAAAGAGTCAAATTATTGAAGTTCTATTTATATTTTCAAGGTTGTCTGATTATCTATTTGTTCAAACTAAATTATTCTTTTTCCATTACAGTAATTAATACCTGCCATTAAGGAATAACATGTTAGATTTTGAATATATTAGAATTTCCTTTGAGTGTTGAAAAAGATTCACCAAAGAATCACATTTTATAAAGACACTCTTTATAAAAAAAAATCACTCAACTATGGTCAGGACCATGACACATAGGTATCTTCCAATTCTTAAGAAAAAAATTGAAAACAAAATAAGAGACAGGTATATAAGAGGTTGGCTGGTTCAAACTTTTATGAAGATTTATGGGAAAACCATATATATATACCAAATATGAAGGTATATAACAAATTGCTTTAGTGGAATTAAATCCTTTGGTTGTACAAATCCATCAAAATAATATCTAAATGTGTTGTACAGCCAACATTTATATAGGACATTAAGCTTTGTAAAGCATTTTATAGATGCTATTTAATTTTATCCCTATGATAGCCTTGGAGAAGTAGGTGTTACTATTGTCTCCATTTTACTGATGAGGATACTGAGGACAATGTGCTAAAGTGACTTGACCATTGTCTCATAGCTTAGTAAATATTTGAAGCTGGATTTGAACCTGTGTCTTTTTCTCACTTTAAATTTGCATTCTATTCCATGTGACATCTGGGTGCCTCAATTTTTGTATCTAATTAAGCATGAGTGGAGGGAGAATTTACTTGAAATAACAAATAATGACCCTTTATAAAACAAATGGAATTCATCAATTTACTTCTACTTCTTATCTACTGTGAATATTAGCCATCTTAGGTCAAGAGCACGTTGGAAATCATGTAAGTATCCATTAATCATAAAGGGAGGTAAATGTACATAAGGAGAATGAATCCCCTTAGGTATTTAAAATTAGTTCCCATTACTATCCATCTGTTGATGTAGCTTGGTCAGGTATTTTCCCACTTTCCAAGAATTGCACCTTTTGGCAACATTAAATAAGAATGCATATGAGAACACCTTTGCCAAGCTTCTGAATTTCAAATGCTCTTGAGAACTCTGGGAAGAACTTGATGTACCATCTGTAAAATATGCATGCAGGTCTGGGAAGACTATCCAGACTGCCTGCACTATAGGTAACTTAAAGATACCCAATAGACAGCTAACTCTCTCTGCCAACTATTCACTATCTCTCTGTTCTATATCTGGAAGTAAAACAGAGCTGCACACAAAATGCAAAAAAAAATTGGAAATCTGTCCTCTTACCAAGCTTATGTATTACAAAGGATTGAGTTGTCTCACTTTTTTTTTTCAAATTATAGCTAGTGAGTTCAGTTTAGTGATTCTGCTCATACACTTCATGAAGCAAAAGTTTTCATAAATGAAAAAGAACCAGTTTCTAGGAGTCCAACTTATCCAGTGTCTAAGTCATCTAATAATGCTATTCATTTTTTTTTGTTATGTGAAATAGGCACAAATACCTATGAAACCTTGATTATTAGAATCATTTCTTATTTTATTGGTGTAGGGAACTCTATGAGAGTGGATAGCAACTATAGATCTCCTCTTAGTGGTTTCTCAGAGAAGTTGCTCAGAGTTACCAAAACATGAAATTTCTGACTCCATGCCCATCCCTCATAATAATATCCCATGCTGCCTTTGTATTTGCTTGAAAATAACATCTATGAAATGCATCAACCCAAATCTAATCTTAATCCTCTTGCTGGAGGTCATGCTTTATACAATATGTGGCTAGATACTCCACTGTTGATCTCATAGCTATGTTTTGAGTCAGGTATCACAAGTTATTATCATTCTTTTTCCTGTAGATGAGGGAGCTAACTCCAAGAGAGAATAAGGAATTTCAAAATGAGACACTAAATATCAAGGGTAAGTCTGAATTGGGAAACAAGGCCATATGCCTTGGAATCCAGCACTCTGGTATTTTTATACCATTCTGCCCTTAGAAATAGGAACAGAAATATAGGATGAAGCACAGAGTGAGGCATGATGGAAAAAAAAAAACCATACAGACTGCATATTAAAAACTGTAAAACCACCTAGGGTGTCATAGTTTTGTAATCACTCTCCCTCACTGGATCTCAGCTTCCTCATCTCTAAAATTCAGGGACTGAACATCCAAACATAAATCTATGATTAGATGATTCTGTGATCATAATGGTGAGTTTGTGGTAGAAAAGAAAAAAAAAACTAGAAAAAGGAGAACAGAAGTTGGGATAAGTGAGCACTCTAATAAATTATTTATTGATGACATTAGCCTGTAGTCTATAGCACACTAGCTTGAAGGCTTGTCTGTGTCAGAAGAACATCAAATTCATGGCTTCATAACTTTATTTCCCACCTTAGTATTCAGTGGTGAGTGACATGCCTTTGCCCTGGGCTAATCTGCACCTCCATAAATCTCAAAAGCAGCAGCTAGAGCTACCATGGAGAGCTAAGTGGTGTGTCTGAGAGAGTGCTAGGCTTGAAATAGGGAAGACCTGAGCTCAAATCCAGCCTCAGATACTTACTAACTCTGTGACCCTGGGAAAGTCACTTGACCCTGTTGCCTCAGTTTTCCATCTGTAAAATGAGCTAGAGAAGGAAATGGCAAACCTTTCTACTCTCTTTACTAAGAAAACCCCAAATGGGGTCATGAAGAATGCAATACTACTGAAGCTGACTCAATAACTGAGCTACCATACTTGTTCTATCAAGCTCTCGACCACAGGTATTACAATTTTCAGAAAACATTTCCAGTGATTCTGTTAAGGACATCATTATGTCATTTTCTCACTTGTACTCATATATATATATATATATATATATATATACATGTAATATATGTAATACTCTGTGCCACCATTTAATGACACATCTGGACTTTAGGTCTGTTGGGTTTTCCCTTCTTTATTCTCTACTCCCAAGGCTCATAGGTGAACCAATCAAAACTTGAATTGCAGTTGAAAGAATGTCAGATTTAGAACTATAAGCACTTGACTTCTCTAAATCATAATGTGCAACTATGCTTTCTACTCCCTTTGGGACACTGGGTAAATCAAATAAACTTTCTGGACCGTTGTTACTCATCTGCCAGATAAGACTGCATTGAAATATTAAATTCATCCTTTTCAGATCATGATGGAATAAAAATTATATGTAACAAGGGGCCATGGAAAGACAGACTAAAAAATAATTGGAAACTAAATAATGTAATCATAAAAAATGATTGGGTGAAACAACAAATTATAGAAACAAAGAATAATTTCATTCAAGAGAATGGCAATGAGACAACATATCAAAATATATGGGATACAGCGAAAGAAGTTATTAGGGGAAGTTTTATGACACTAAATGCTTATATAAATAAAAGAGAAAAAGAGCAGATCAATGAATTGGGCATACAACTAAAAAAACTAGAAAAAGAACAAATTAAAAACCCTCAATTAAACATCAAATTAGAAATAATGAAAACCAAAGGAAAAATTAATAAAATTAAAATTAAGAAAACTATTGAACTAATAAATAAAACTAAGAGCTGGTTTTATGGGAAAAAACCCAAAATAGATAAACCTTGGGTTAATTTAATTAAAAAAAAGAAAGAAGAAAACCAAATTGCTAGTATCAAGAATGAAAAGGGTGAAACTACCACCAAGGAAGAGGAAATTCAACAATAATTAGGAATTATTTTGCCCAACTTATACCAACAAATTTGACAATCTTAGCAAAATGGATACATATTTATAAAAATACAAATTGCCTACACTAACCGAAGAGGAAGTAAAATACTTAAATATCCCCATCTTAGAAAAAGAAATTTAACAAGCCATTGATGAACTCCCTAGGAAAAAAATCTCCAGGGCCAGATGGATTTACATGTGAATTCTATCAAACATTTAAAGAACAATTAATTCCAATACTATATGACTACTTGGGAAAATAGGTGAAGAAGGAGTCTCGTCAAATTATTTTTATGATATGAATACAGTGCTGACACCTAAACCTTGAAGAGTCAAAACAAGAAAGAAAATTATAGACAAATTTGTCTAATGGATATAGATGCAAAAATTTTAAACAAAATATTAACAAATAGATTACTGCAACTTATCACAAGAATAATACACTATGACAGGGTAGGATTTATACCAGGAATGCAGGGTTGGTTCAATATTAGGAAAAGTATCAGCATAATTGAGCATGTCAACACCAAAACCGACAGAAACCATGTGATCATCTCAATAGATGCAGAAAAAGCTTTTGACAAAGTACAACACCCATTCCTACTAAAAACACCAGAAAGCATAGGTATAAATGGAGTCTTCCTTAAAATAATAAATAACATCTATCTAAAAATCTTCAGAAAGCATAATATTTAATGGGGACAAACGAAGCATTTCCAGTAAGATCGGGGGTGAAACAAGGATGTCCATTATCACCACTGTTATTCAATATTGTACTGGAAACCTTAGCTTTAGCAATAAGAGAAGAAAAAGAAATTGAAGGTATTAGAATAGGCAAAGAAGAAACAAAGCTATCACTCTTTGCAGATGACATGATGATATACTTAGAGAATCCTAGAGAATCAAGTAAAAAAGGACTTGAAATAATAAACAACTTTAGCAAAGTTGCAGGCTACAAAATAAACCCACATAAATCATTGGCATTTCTATATATTACCAACAAAGCCCAACAGCAAGAGATAGAAAGAAAAATTCCATTTAAACTTACTGTAGACATTATAAAATATTTAGGAGTCTACCTACCAAAACAAACCCAGGAACTCTATGAACACAATTACAAAACACTTTTCACACAAATAAAATCAGATCTAAATAATTGGAAAAACATCAGTTGCTCATGGGTAGGCTAAGCTAATATAATAAAAATGACAATCCTACCTAAGCTAATTTACTTATTCAGTGCCATACCAATCAAACTACCAAAAGAATATTTTATAGAGTTAGAAAAAATAATGAGATTTATTTGGAAGAACAAAAGGTCCAGAATATCAAAGGAACTAATGAAAAGAAATGCAGGGGAAGGTGGCCTAGCAATTCCAGATCTTAAATTGTATTATAAAGCAGCAATCATCAAAACTGCTTGGTACTGGCTAAGAAATAGGGAGGTGGATCAGTGGAATAGGTTAAATATGCAAGACACAGTAGTCAATGACTATAGTAATCTATTATTTGATAAACCCAAAGACCCCAGCTTCTGGATAAGAACCACTCTTTGAAAAAAATGCTGGAAAACTGGAAAAGAGTATGGCAGAAACTAGGCATAGACCAAATCTCACACCATATACCAAAATAAAGTCAAAATGGGTTCATGATTTAGATATAAAGGCTGATACTATAAGTAAACTGGGAGAACAAGGAATAGTTTACCTATCAGATCTATGGAGAACAGAAGAATTCATGAAAACAGGAGATAAGAACATTATGAAAAGCAAAATGGATATTTTGATTACATTAAATTGAAAAATTTTGCACAAACAAGCCAATGCAACTAAGATTAGAAAAGGTAGAAAATTGGAAAGAATTTTTACAACCAGTTCTCTGATAAGGCCTCATTTCTAAAATATATAGAGAATTAAGACAAATTTATAAGAACAAGCCATTCCCCAATTGATAAATGGTCAAAGGCTATGAACAGACAGTTCTCAGATGAAGAAATTAAAGCCATCTATAGTCATATAAAAAATGCTCTAAATCATTATTGATTAGAGAAATGTAAACCAAAAAAACTCTGAGGTACCACATCACACCTATCAGATTGGCCAACATGACAAAACAGGAAAATGCTGAATGTTGGAGAAAATGTGGGAAAATTGGAACACTAATGAATTTTTGGTGGAGTTGTGAAATGTTCCAACCATTTTGGAGAACAATCTGGAACTATGCTCAAAGAGCTATAAAAATGTGCATACCTTTTAACCCAGCAATAGTACTTCTAGGGCTGTATCCCAAAGAGATCATACAAATAGAAAGGGACCCACATGTACAAAAATATTCATAGCAGCTCTTTTTGTGGTGGCAAAGAATTGGAAATTGAGAGGATGCCCATCAAGTGGAGAATGCCTGAGCAAGTTGTGGTATATGAATGTAATGGAATACTATTGTGCTATAAGAAATGATGAGCAGGCAGACTTCAGAAAAAACCGGAAAGACTTTTGTGGTTTGATACTGAGTGAAGTGAGTAGAACCAAGAGAATGTTGTACATGATAATAACCACATTGTGTAATGAGTAATATTGATAAACTTAACCCTTCTCAGCAATACAAAGATCTAAGACATCTCCAAAGGCCTCATGATGGAAAATGCTATCCACATTCAAAGAAAGAACTATGGAGGTTGAATTGCTATCTTTTTTTTTCCTCTTCTGTTGAGTTTTGTTTCCTCTTTCTGATGGTTCCTCCCATTGGTTTTAATTTTTGCTTACAACATCACTAATGTGAAAATATGTTTAATAGCAATGTAAATGTATAGCCTATATCAGATTGTACACTGTCTTTGGGAGGGTGATGGGGAAGAATGGGGAGAAAAATTTTAAACTCAAAAGCATATGGAAGTGATTGTTGATAAATCAAAATAAATTAATAAAATAAGTTTAAAAAAATCAAATAAGGCTGCACTAAAGATCACAGGATCATAAATGTAAACTTCTTTAAGTGGTAAATCTAAGATCCTATGATATGATCCTGTGATATTTTCCAGATTTCACCATCATTGTCAATAATTCCTTGATGCCAATGCCATTAGAGGGATCAGCACTAGAACCTAGAGTTGGCCACCTCTTAGGCCAAGCAAACAATCAGGCATCATCTACTGTTGCTGAACTACAGCACACACTTCCCATGCACCCAACAGGGGGCTTGCTTCATGGATCCAGATGCAAATTTATGCCATATTCTCAGAAGAGGTTCATGACTTCTTCCAGAATTCCTAACATTAATGCATTGGTCCTCATATTTTATTAGAGTATATTAGAGTAGTATTCAGGCTTCTTTCTGTCTGTTACCTTTACCTCTTGCTGCAGGATTACCTTTCTCCTTTTCTAATCTGACTCTCTCCTGCATGTGAATAGTACACCTTCCAATCTAGACCTCAGCCTCGGCCAACAACAGGGCTGAGGAATGCATTCAGGACTGTGAAAGTAATGGAGAAGGAGTAGTTTAAGAAGGAAAAAAATGAGTTTAAATATGAGGACAGTTTGAAGAATTTGTCATATACTCATGAAAAACAATATGGTTCTCCTGTCTAGCTGTGATTGCCAGCCAGTTTATAGCCAACTTGTAGCTTATAGGTGAAAGATATCCCTCACACTTTTATATTATTAAATAGAAAGAAATTAAATCATGATCCTAAAGAAAGAGAAAAAGTTGGAGATCCCTTACAGTAGTCACTATTACCTGGAAACAAAACTATGCCTAGGGCTATACTGCTTGTTCAATTCACCCTGAGGGCATGGATTTCAGAGTAAAAAATTCCCCAGGAATGCCCTTCCTTCTTCTGGCTGGAAGTGTTGGGAAAGGAAACTGCAAAATTGATAGTATGCTATAAACTGTTAATATCCATCATATAAATTTTCATCATACTTCACTTCTCTTTCAACTGAGACTTTCTGAAATCATGATGTTACAAGACTTATAGCCCTAAAATATTATGGTAACATAGTTCAGCATGGGAACATCAAGAATCCTGAACAATTTCTTGAATGAAAGTCATATTTCACTCAATCTGGGGTCCAGGTCATTGTTCATTTGAAGTGCCTTGGCAAGTTACAGATACCTAGGGACTATGTCACATGACTTCCCAAAAAACTTTATGTCAAAAATCTGGGCAATATGGACTTTTTATGCACTTTATTTAAACTATGAGGATTCTTTCAAATCTCAGAACAAATTCAACCTTTAAGAAGTCTTTCCTGATCTCAGCTAATAATAATGCTTTTGCTCTCTGATTATCTCCAATTTACCCTACCTATATCTTATAAGTACAGAGTTGTTTATATATTGTTTCCCCAATTAGGAAGTGATCTCCTTGAACCCAGAAATTACTGTTTGCCTTAGCACATAGCATAGTGCCTAGTGCATAGCAGGTCCTTAATAAATGCTTATTCACTCAACTTTGTTTGTATGGGTGGCTAAGCTGATTTTTTTAATACCTATGAATAATATGTCTCATACAGTTAAAATAACGTGTATATTCGTATGTGTGCATATGGGGTATGAATATGTCTAAGAGAAAATGAGAGAAAGAGAGAGAGAGAGAGAGAGAGAGAGAGAGAGAGAGAGAGAGAGAGAGAGACAGAGAGGCAGACAGAGACAGAGAGACAGAGAGAGAGAGAGAGAGCCTATAAACACTTTGGATGGAAAAGGACCCACATGTACAAAAATATTTATAGCAGCTCTTTTTGTTGTGGCGAAGAATTAGAAATTTAGGGGATGCCCATCAATTTGGGAGTGGTTGAACAAGTTGTGGTATATGAATGTAACAGAATGATACTATGCTATAAGAAATGATGATCAGGCAGATTTCAGAAAAACCTGGAAAGACTTACATGAACTGATGCTGAGTGAAGTGAGCAGAACCAGGAGAACATTGCACACAGTAACAGCAATATTGTGCGATGATCAACTATAATAGAAATAGCTCTTCTCAGCAATAGAATGATCTGAGCCAATTCAAAGGAGTCATGATGAAAAATGTTATCCATATCCAGAGAAATAACTATGGAGTCTGAATGCAGATTGTTTTTTTTCTTTCTCATGGTTTTTCCCTTTTGTCCTGATTCTTCTTTAAAAACATGATTAATGTGGAAATACATTTAATATGATTACACATGTATAACATATCAGATTTCTTGCCATCTTGAGGATGAAGGAGAGGAAGGAGGGAGAAAAAAAACTTGGAACTCAAAGTCTTATAAAAGTGAATGTAGAAAAATAGCATTACATGTAATTGGAAAAAAATAAAATACTATTAAGTTGGGGAAAAAAATTCTTCAGGATAGAAAAGAAATTCACTCTGTTTCTTCATGATGATCAGAAAGCTAGCACATTTTCCAGCAACTAATTCAAGAAGTATAAAGGAAATATAATCATTGACTTACTCTAAAGCCATAGACATCTGTAATAATTGGAGGCAGAAGGTGCAATGCTACATTGTGAATTTACAAAACTCAAAGGTGGGGAGACAAAAAACGTAAGCTGAGTTAATAAGTGTTTGTTAATGTCTTTGGTGTGTTTATTAAAAGGGATTAAGGAAGTTTCTGCCAGCACATTTATAATGTCTTAAGAGCAGTTAGGTGATACAGTGGATAGAGCTCTAGAAATGGAGTCAGGAAGGGCTTAGTTCAAATCTTGCCTCTGCCGTTAATAAGCTGAGTGACTTTGGGTTAGCCATTTAACCTCATTCAACATTATTTTTCTAAACTATAAAATGGAACTCATAGTAGTACCTCCCTCACAAGCTTATTACGAGGATGAGATGAGATACAAACCTTAATATGAAATATCAGCATTAGCTGATTAGTGTGAATATCCTGGAAAATTTCAAAGCATCCCACAGAATACTGTTATTATATATGACATTATTTACCACTGTTAGCTCTAGACTTGATTCATTATGAACTTTCTTATGTTTGTAAGGTTTAGCTTTAACTTTCTTAGTCCATCATTTGCATAAGAAAATGCATTTTATACACCCACCATATTAAGGGCTCTCAGAAAGAAGACCAGCAAAAGCTGATACATTTCAAAACTCCCCCTGAAGTGTCTTGGCTGCACAATGTCCTCAGATTTCTAGGAGCAGTTTGGGTAGTTTTCCTTTGACACTTCACTTTCTGCTTTGTATTATGTTGTTGTAGAGTCAGAGAATATTTGGGGAGAGAGTGATGGACTTGAAGTCAGGAAGACTTCTTTTCTTTCTCCTTAAAGAAAGTAATGCACAGAGTTTTGGAGGATGCAATGGTAGCTGGCTGAGGAGGAAGACTGGAGGCTTCAAGGCTGAGTGGTACTTGGATAGAAATCCAGACACAGATCCATCTTCTCCTTCAGTTCATTTCTCACATCAAAGCCTTTTCCTATGGCAATGTTATTACCACCATTAGTTAGGAGGAGAAAGGGGGAAAACATTCAGTAAGCTTTTTGACAGCTTGAGGAATTATAGGACCTGTTTTTTTTTTAATAGATGTTTTATTTATATTAAGGACCAGTTAACAGTATGTTTAATAGGAATTATGTTCATATAAATTATTCCTAAGAAGTTATTTATTCCCACTTACCAGCCACAGAATAAGTCTTACTGTGAAGTTTACTTCAAAAAGTCAAATTAGATTTCTATATATTCAGGGGTATGACAAAAATGATAATATATCCCCCTTCAGTGATATGATTTTCTTTTGAAAATTAAGTTAAGGTGTATATATTGAATAAAGACTCACTTTAGATTCACTATCATTTATTTTATCATTTTCACTGCTATAAAGTAAGAAAAAAAATCAGGTCTTATATCCACAATCAACCATGAGGCAATATGTAAAATCATGGAAGAAAAATGAAGTAATCAAAGAAAAGTATAAAACTCTATAAATCATACCTAATAAACACTTACATTCTAATATAAACCTTTTATCCACATCTGAACCACTAATACATACTGATTCTACATTCTAACATAGTCTCTGAAAGAGCCCCAAATTTGATTTATATCTCTCATTCCAATTAATAGGGAAACCCTGCCAAATAGGCTCCTCCAGTAAATCCCAAGTTCTAATATGCTTCAACCATGTATATTGAAATAAATGAGAGAGAAAAGATAAGGCATTATTTCTCTGAACTCCCAGCAATTGGTTAATGTCAGGATACTGCTGAAAGAGTGAGCTTTTAAGAGGAAAACTTGTTTCCAAACACAAAATTCAAGCAATACAGAGAAATTTAGAAAGAACATGGAGAGAAATCAGTACAGGCACTATTATTGCATATCTTTAATTTGGTCATCAGAATGAGCACAGTTTTTCATCTCTTCATTTTTTTCCCTTTTAGTTAAAAGGAATATTATTTTTCAGATTAAAGAAAATAAGGGAATTTTTAGAAGCTATTAAAATACAAATAGGAAAGGTGTATATATAACTTACAGTTGGACTGGCATTCAGTGTGCAAACATACACAAAAAAAGAGCTCCCGTCTGAATTAATTGATGATTTACTATAAATTTCACAACATTTGAGCTTCTAGAAGTCAGTATTTATAATTGGTTGGCCCAGCAGCCTTACTAAAGCTTCATTTATTTCATGAATCTTTTTCTCCCCACCGCTTCAATTGTTATCTTATTTGACATCCTATTGAAAATTTTACTTGAAATGTGCTCAAGTGAGCTACCTCCTGTTTCCATACAACTATATATTTTGACCTAGAAGGGACCTCAGAGGTCATTTAATACAACTCTCTCGTTTTACAGAAAAGGAACTAAGTCCCACAGAGGTTACACGAATTTTCCAAGTTTTCACGGAGAAGAAGTTGTCCAGGATGGATTGGAACCTAGCTTTTTTAACTCCAAATTCATTTTGGTTCATACTATGTCACTTTGCAGGTTTTATTTCGTATTACAAACAATGGGATCAATTTAAAGCACTTTGTGGGAAAATGGAACGAATAAAGCTAGATATGGGTTTTACCTTTGCTCTTTGCTAAGTTGTTTTTTGTCCTATACATTTATGCTATGACAATTTCCCAAGATGTTGACTGATTGGGAATAAGAACAGGGGCATGCAATCAGGCTTAGCTTATATGAGATCTGTCTTTGAGAATAAACCTTTCCTAATCACTTTATTTGATAGTTGATTCTCCCTTCTCTTCAAATTACCATCTTTATACTTACTTGTTTACATGTTGTAGTTCCCTCTCCCAGTAGAATTGAATTTCTTGACAATAGGATCAATTTCTCACTTTGACTTTGTTTCTTCAGCATCTAACATACTGCCCTTCATATAATAGGTACTTAATAGACACGTTCAATTGGATCTGATTGGATCTGGGCTCAAAATTTGCCCTTGAATCTTCCTAGCTGTATTATCATAGGCAAACCACTAAATTTCTATCAGTTTCAGTTTTATCATTTGTAAAAGAAGAATAATAGTAGCCCTGTGAGAACCAACTCACAGACTACACTGTGCGTGGCTCATAGGAGGCACTTAATAAATCCTTATTGATTGATTGTTGGGAGGATCACATGAGAAATTTATGTAAAAGTACTACATAAATATCAGTTATTATTCATATGTGGCACACTGTTAAGTGGTATAGAGATCTTATTCAGTTCAATTTATGAGTCAGACTGCACCCTTGAAACAAAATGATGACCCAAAGAGTTCTCAGATGGACGTATTTTCTCTGATTGTACCTGAGTGAGCTCTACAAAGCACAGAATCAATATTTTATGTAACACAGGAGACATGCATTATGTTGAGTTATGCTTCCTGTCTACTTTATCCACATCTGTGGTGAGCCATTGTTTTTCTTAGAAAATGAAAGCTAATTTTATACAACTAAAGGTAGGATTATATAGTGAATAGAGGGTTTTTTTTGAAAAGAAGGAATTTCAGGGCCCTTTCAAGATCTAGGTAAAACCTTAGAGGATGATGTGATAGGGAGCAGAAGGGCACAGGATTCCAGAGAGTGGTTTAAAATAACAAAAGCAAATTAAAACTGTACTTATATGCAGATTTCTGATTATATAGCTATTAGATAGAACATAATAACTAGTCAAATTGGTTAAAATTAAACTCTATACACTACACAATTTGAACAGAGTTGCAGAGCATTGGTGCACTTTGCTCATTCATTCATATGTGAAGAGGCAATAAATAGATGCATTTTGTTAAAGTAAATTCACTATAGAAAATCTATGAGTAGAGAACTAGGCCTTGAGCTTTATAGAAAAAAAAATCAATTAACCAGCATTTATTAAGAGCCTACTATGTGCCAAGTACATCCTAGATATTGAGGAAATAAAGAGAAAGAATGGCATAATACCCTCTTTATATAATTTTATTTTTCCTTAATTTTCTATCTCACTGCATACAGAGGCTATTCAATAACTCTTTTTTTGCTTGAGCCTTTCACACTTTCACTCTTTACCCTCTCTACTTACCTTTCACCAAACTTCAGAATTTTTTGCACTGCTGTTTTCAAAGAAAGATATGTGTCTCTGTGTTTTTGCTGCTTCCAAGGTGGTATGATCTAAGGAGATATTTTATCACTGCTCTCCAGGTATGTACTCTGGTCCTTATCCATGAAGAGCCTCTGATCCCTTGGGATTGCAATTTGTACTGCTCCCGCAGGGTTCCTGATCCATTAGAACTGGAAGTATTTTTTTGTAAATTTATTTTTAGTTTTCAACATTTGCTTCCACAAGATTTTGAGTTTGAAATTTTTTCCCCATCTCTCCCCTTCCCCCACCCCAAAGTAGTGTGCATTCCAAAAATCCTTTTCCCCAATCTGCCCACCTTTCTATCACCCCTGCCTTCTCTTATCCCCTTCCCTTTCTGTTTTCCTGTAGGGCAGGATAGATTTCTATGCCACTTTGGCTGTATATCTTATTTCCCAGTTGCATATAAAAACAATTTTTAACATTCATTTTTAAACTTTGAGTTCCAAATTCTCTCCCTTCCCCTCTCCTCATCTACCCTTGTTGAGAAGGCAAACAATCTGATATAGGTTATACATGTGTATTCATGTAAAACACTTCCATAATAGTCATGTTGTGAAAGACTAATTATATTTGCCTGTATCCTATCCTGCCCCCCAATTATTCTATTCTGTCCTTTGAGCCTGTTCCTCCTCAAAAGTATTTGCTTCTGATTGCCCCCAATCTACCCTCCCTCCTGTCATCACCGCGTTTTATCCTCTTCCCCCCTATTTTCCTATAGGTTAAGTTAGATTTCTATACACAATTGAGTGTGTATGTTATTCCCTACTTAAGTCAAATCCAATGAGAGTAAGGTTCACTCATTCCTTCTCACCACTTCCCTCTTCCCTTCCACTATAAAAGTTGTTTTCTTGACTCTTTAATGTGAGGTAATTTGCCCCATTCTACCTCTCCCTTTCTCCTTCTCCCAGTACAATCCTCTCTCACCCCTTAATTTTATTTTTTTAGATATCATCCCTTCTTATTAAACTCATCCTGTCTCCTGTGTATGTGTGTGTGTGTGTGTGTGTGTGTGTGTGTGTGTGTGTGTGTGTGTGTGTGTATTCCCTCCAACTACCCTAGTACTGAGAATGGTCTCATGAGTTACAAATAGCATCTTTCCATGTAGGAATGTAAACCAGAACTGGAATTAATATGCCCTTCAAGGCTTCCACTCCCTCTTGACCTAAAATTGTTCTTCCCTGTATTCGAACTAGTAGCTCGAAGTGGGTATAAGCAATAAAGGTACTGAACAGCATCTGTTCCTGTATCCAGTGCTAGCATGTGTCCCGTATAGTCTTTTTCTGACCAATTGCCAGGTCTCTTTACCATCTCCAGCTTGAGAACTCCCAAAGCTGCTATTTCTATCACCATTACCTAGTTCTACCACTACAGTTTCATTCACATGGACTCTGGACAAGCGTCCACCCCTATATCAAAAATCTGTCTTTCCAAACTCCTAAGTTGTCTTGGACTGGGAAAATGTCTCACTCTGATATATCATTGGCTCTGCCTCTCAGAATTTGATTTGAGGTGCTATTTTGAAGTTGTTTGCAGGATGATGTTGGGAGAGATTAGCTGAGCACTTCTTCTACTCTGTCATATTGTGTCTGCCTCCAGACTTCCCCAAAGTTTTACATTTCTAGTTTATTAATACCTTTTTTCTTCCATGTTCTGTACATTAATTTAAAAAAATCTGAACAGCTTATTGCACTCCTAGTAGACTCACTTCATTTTCTTTGCATGCCTTGACCTTTTCTTATTCATCCAATGTTTCCTCTTTACCTTCAGAGTTTTGTGGTTGAGACTTGCCCATCTCTCCCCTAAGGTCTTTACCTAAATAAAGTCAGTCTATTTAATCCCATTTATCTTTCTTTATGTTCTTTGAAATCTGCCCTCTCCAGATCTTAAGTTCATGTTAGTTATGGTCAAGTTTTCCATTTATTTCTTTTTTCCACATTTTATTATGAAGGTGAACTCATGAAATGGAGAAGTAGAAAAAGTCTATTTGTGACAATTTTGAATAATTCATTACTCAGAGATGTCTTTCCCTCAATATTCTGGAAATACAATAATCTTTCTATTGTGACAACAACCTATGGATTTTTTCCCCCTGGTGGGGGGTAGGGGAGGGAAAGTTTACATGTCTACATTCGCAACTGAAGCTCAGTCTCTAAAACTGTGCTCCCCATTTATATAAATCAGTTAGAAGGCCACCATGAACTCTCAAATATGAAAAATTCACTAAGAAAAAACAAAAAAAGTAATCATAACATTTACTTACTAGTAGGTAAAAGCAAGAATATTTAAATATTCATCACTGAGAAGAAAAAAAAACTAGGTCATACTCTATCTCCATATTTGTATGAAGTGTCTGAAAAAAAGGAAGGGGTATGGACATAAACTTAAACTTCTCATGAGGGACATAAATAGGGAGTCAAATATGAAGGCAACTAATGACCCTTGATTATAGCTCTTGATGTAAAATAAAAATAGCAAGTAGGAAAACAGTTATACTACAGTATTGCAGGGGCAGGAGTTAAGGTATGCTGTATGAACTATGATGATGTTTTCTCTCTCTGTCTGAAAAGAATAATAGAGGATAATTGTCAAGACTTGAAGGTGTTTCCCCTTTCTAAATTGTCAATGATGCAAAATAGCAAAGTGAACAAGCCCAGTCAGATTTTCAAACTACAGAACATTGTCTTTTTGTTTTTCCAATCTACTCTCAGATTCAGAGCTTTCCTCCATTCATCTCCCAGCAGCAAAGCCTGTCTCCTAATGAGCTCAGCAAGGAAGCAGTGCAGCTTCTATGTTCTAGTCTCAGTGATCAGTACAATTACTCTTCTCTTTTTTTGTATCAATTTCTATTCCACTTCTTCTGGCTTTTTGTTCTTCTCCATGTCTGTGATTTCTCTTCATCATCAAGTCTTGGATTCTGTTGTCTTGTTCCTACTAATTCTTCTATTTCAAAGCTGTACTTATTAGTGTGGAGTGACTCCCCTTTACCTTATAAGGAGAAAGGTAAAAAAAAAATCCTTGCAGACATGATACAAATAATTAATAGATAAAACACCTACAGTCCCAAAATAATTCTTTGATGTCAAATTTCAAAGAACATTGTGAAAAATATCATATCCAAATTCTCTGAGAAGAAACAACACACTACATCCCTGTCTACAAGAGTTTAGTGTTATTTGCACCTCTGAACTGCTTTTTAAAGGCTACTCAGTGTATTTGTCTGAGGGCTTGTTTTCTCTCAGATCTAAGTACTGTTAAAAAAAAAAACTGTTTTCTATATTTTCTCATGCAACTATCTATGTTTTGCCCCCTTCAGTGAATAAAACAGCCACATAAGAAATGTCATTTTTTCTAATGTTGAATGAAAATAATGAGCATTTACATAGGACTTAACTGTTTTCAAGGTTTACAAGCATGCATGTTTCTATGTAAAAGAATTGAGGAAAATTAATACTATGCTGTATCATATTAATCTAAAATCATTTTTTTTCCCTATTTGGTCAGACTTCACTTTTTTCAGTTTAGTTCACCTGGCCATTTCAGAAGGGCATGATCTAGTAATGAGATCACTCTCAGCCCCCAAGGCATCTGCTCTTCACAACAGTTGAGTGTAGGCTCTTCCCAAGAGGGAACCTTGATTCTGTTTACTCTGTAAACCTAGAAGCAGCTTGGGCTAGGATCTTCCCTGGGAACAAGTCTCCTGTCCTTACTTTTACTCATCAAAATTAGGGTTGAATTGGTCTCCATGGAGGAGACCAAACTTATGGTAACCTGACTGAGATGTTTTGCTTTGTTTGGTTTTTCTTCTTCTGGCCAAGATTGGTAGAAGCAGCTGGGTCTCATAAAGCAACTAACATTCCTTAAGTGTCAGAGAGGGGTGTAATAAGGCCAGCCCACTTTCCCCAGCTGCAGAGTAATTTTATCCTGAGGATTAGTCCTGTCCTCTCTCCAAGATGAAGTAATAGGGAGGAGCTAAGAAATCTTAACCCACCTCCTCATTAAATTATCTACCAATCAGTATTTGCTTTGCATTTATCAGATGTCCAAATGGAATCAGACCAATCAGAAGGAAGACAAATTTAGGATTAAAAGGCCCTGTTGGACCTCACTTCTTTGGTCACTGAGAATCTATAGATCTTATTTCTTTCTATTGCAAGCCCTTTCAACAGAATGATTATGCTTAGATCCTTGGCTTTTGCTGAGCTGCCAGCATGACCCATTTTACTAGCAGGTTATGTATTGCTGTTATTAAAATGATACCTTACTGTGGAGAAAACTGTGCCTTTGCTGCAATGTTATTACCCACAGCATGCATGATCTATATTCATTCACTCAATCAATAAGCATTTATTAAGTGCCTACTATGTACCAGGCACTCTACTAAGTGGGATTAGAAGAAAATGTAAAGTACAGTCCCTGCCCTCAGTGAACTCATAAACTAATGGGGAAAATGGAATTAAAACAACTATGTGCAAACAAGCTATATAGAGGATAAATAGGAAGTGATCAACAGGAAGAAGCTGTTAGAGTTGAGAGGGATTCAGAAAGACTTCCTGTAGAAGCTTCATGCAACTTTTGAATTAATGGACAAAGGATGTATCAACATTAAAAAAGAATTATTTTCTAAGTCTATTATTAATTATACATATGTATTATGAATTTATGATTTATAAGTTATGTGAGAATCCATAACTTTGAGTAGCATGTAAAGAACAGTATCACAAGCTGCATGTACTAAGTTTGTAAAGTATAAATCCTTATGTTGAATTTCCTGCAATTATGCTTTTAAGATGATCAGCTTTGTTATTTTTCCAAGATGATCCCATCCCTGAATCCTACTTTTCACAGTCACCATTATCATCATCACCACCACCACCACCACCATCATCACCACCATCATCAACATCATTTGTTTGTTTATTTATTTTATACTGCCAAATCCCCTTTTTTTGTTTGTTTGTAAGATCTAGTCAGTTCTTCTGCCGTGTCTCTCTAGACATTGTCTTGAGTCACCATTCAATTTAAAACCTTCTACTAGATGTTTGTTGTTTGTTTGCTTGCTTTAAAGACTGCCTTTTCTAGCAGCAGCCACTAACTTGAGTATTTTCACAAGATAACAGTGGGATTCTTTTAACTCTAAAGCATCTGATGATGTCAAGCATGAATCGAGCCAGTAAATCAGGCATTAACTGTTGAACAGAAATCAGGGACTCATTTTTGAAGTGGTCATTGGAGAGTGTTGAAGCACAGAGGATCCAGTTACAATTCTATTGTATAACCCAAATCCACTATATTTCAATATTGCTCCCAAATGTCTGCCTATTTTTTTAAAGAACAACATGGTTCTATATTTTATAGTGTTTGTTACAGAAATGCTGTTACTAGGGTAACTCTTGCATAGAATGTAATATGGTATACATGCATTTCACTTAAAATGTTAAGTTGATAACATAAAATATAAATCAATCATCATTCATTTGTAAAGTGCCAAACCTTTATTTTCTATCTTAACAGGGAAATTTACTGCACAGACAGTATCTGCATCTATGTGGTGATATAGTAGGTAGAGTGCTGGGCCTGAAGTTAGAGAGACTAGGGTTCAAATCCGTCCTCAGACACTTATTAGCTACATATTCCTGGATGTGTTAGTTAATTTCTGTTTACTTAAGTTTACAGACCAGGATAATGATCATGGATAATGGATAATAAAGGATAATGATAGCACCTATCTCTGAGGGTTGTTATGAGGATAAAATGGGAGAATATTTATAAAAAGTGTTTAGTTATGGTTCCTGGCACACAGCTGGTGCAATATAAATGCTTATTCCCTTCCCCTCTTTCTTCATGTCAGAACACTGTAGATATATGGTAAATAGTGATTGTACTTAATAATCTGACTTCTTATTCTTGCTTGCCATATATTCTTCTTGTGTTTATTGCTCTAAATATATTTACATATTTAAATAATTCATAAAATTCCCTACTTTCTAACTGTCTCCCCATAGCCTAGATCACTGGTATGAGGTCATCAGTGCCAGACAATCTGAGAACTGGGACACAACCCTTGATGCATCTATTATTCTTTTCATAAACATGCAACTTTTCATAAGATTGGAAGAGCACAAAATTCACCTGTGTTTTCACGACCCTCAATTTTGAACTCAATATGCATTATTAAGCTATGATTTATTCCTCCCAATTGAATAAGTTCCACAGGGACTAATAAAATAACTAATATGTTAAAGCAATTCTTTCCCAAACCAAAACTAAAGAACTAGCTGAAGAAATGTTTTATGGAGTTTGTGCGTTAATATACTGCTTTGCATCATCATTTTTGTTTTTAATAATATCACATGGGAAAAAATGAATTACACATATAAGATTTACGAAATGGGTAAAGTGGTGGTTGAGGAAAATATTCCCAATTTCATTGTTATTTTTATGTCCAGTAATGATATTTGTATTGACTTATGAACAATGACCATATTACTGCATGCTAACCATCCTTCACGCATGAGTTAAAGAATAACAGGTTGTCTGGGGGGTGGGGTGGAAATGAATACTCAACACACTTTCAGTTTAATTAGATCTTCCTTGTTTCCTTAAATGTAGACAATGTGCAACAAAAAGCCATAACACAAATCAAGCCCAAATTTATAGCACTCATTGATTTCAGAGATGTAAATTCTCAAACTGAAAGTTTAACAATTGGCTCTTATAAGCTTTTTCAAACTCCAGTAAATCACTTATGTACTTTACTTCCCTTCCAAGGAAACATTGGACTCTGCCTTTGGGACACCTTGGCTATGACAGATGAACTTTGGCATTCTCCTTCTCAAGACCAGGTCTTTATGTCACTTCCTAGCAATTTTTCAACCATACCGACACATATAATCACTCTAGTTTTAGCTTGCCTTTATGTGTTATCTTCTCACATTCAAAGATAAACTATTTGTGAGAGAAGATTATCTCATTTGTATTAGTACTTGTATCCTCAATGTTTACCATAGTACTACCTGACACAGTTAAATACTTAACAAAGTGTTACTCTTCAATTATTGCTATGTCATTTCATCTACATGGGTACTCCTTTTAATGATGCTGGTCATAATCCATCCATTTTTTTCCTTTTCCCTTGCATTTCTTTTCCACGACCTCTTTTCATCTTCCAGGAAACTTGTAGCAATCATCCTTGGATCATTCATTAATTTTTCTTCAGAATAAGTGGATAGCATAAGTGTGATCCCTGAATTTCATCTGGTGATTCAAAATATTACTTTAATGTCATACATATCACTGATGATGTCCTTTTCAGTTTCTTTTAATCAATTCTTATTGATACCCATTTTATTTTAGGTGCAACTCAATTTTTTTTTAAAGATTGAAATTCAATGATTCAGAGGTATTAAATAGCTCTGGTAGAATACTGATGTATAAAAGATGGGCCTTTGCTTGAAGGACAAACTTAGGGTCATAAAAAGCACAGCACAGTTTCCAAAAGGAGATATCCTTGAGGTCCGTGTACACTGGTCCATTCTGGACCTGGCTAATAATCCATTCTTAGTTGCCTGTCCTGGATATGTATACTGAGGGATAAACTCTATGGACTATCATACAACTGCATATTGTGGCCATCAATTATACCTTCCAAAAACTTTTAGTCATTCTTCAGGGATTGCTTTTAGTGCCTCTCTAAACTTTATACTCCTTGGAACTGCAAACACATATTAAAACTCATAATTATTATGTTCACTAGGCTTGCAAAAGAAGATTTTCAACATCTGTTAAACCAAAATTCCATGTGCTCCCCCCACTTTGTTGCCTCACATTTGTTGACCATTCATTAAGACAGTCTAATTCATGAGTCTACCATCAGAGGTAAAAATGCGAACCTCCTTCATCCCATATGGCAAATTGATTGATATTTCAGTCTTTCCCAAGTTCCAGTTGCCTGGATAGCTGGTATTCAAATCAAAATCAGAATGCTCATGAAAACCAAATGTAATCTAAAGAGCAGCTGCTTTAATCCTCTGGAATTAATGTCTCTGATTTTTTAAATTGTTAAATGATGTTATTTTATTAGAATAATAAATAATTCATGATAATGCATATATACTTGTGAAAAGTAATCTGAACCTATGTAGTTTTCAAAACCACAGATATAGAGAGGTTTTGTGTGCATATGTGTAGGTATATGTGTGTATGTGTGTGTGTATACATACCCTCTGGTGTGTATCCTTCAGTTATTTTTTTTTTATATTTTATCTTCATATATGCTTGGACATGCTGCTATTATTTAGTAAAGTGTAAACTCAACGAGGGAAGGGGTGAATTGGTTTTTATCTTTATATTATCACTTCTTAGAACAGAACCTGGTAGATAATAAGAACTTAATAAATGTATCCTGTATAAAATTCAGTTTCCTTATCTATAAAATGAGGGAGTAAGTCTAGACAGCCTCTAAAGTCCCTTCTAACTCTCAATCAATGATACTATGTATTTTTTTCCAATTAAAGTTTACCTTAATAATCTTCAAGCCTGATTATTCATGAACTTTTTAATTTGCCCAACTCTTTAAGTATCATTTGTAAACATTTAATGTATCTCACTAGGCCCTTTCACTTTTCTTTATAGACCATATATGGCTCTTCTGGATGGTGTTGCTTGTGCTAGGTCTGAAAACCATTCCTCCACTAATGGCTTCATATTATCTTTCCAGTGCCTAAGCATAATGTTCTCTGCCACCATTAAACTTAATGAGGGCCATTTGTCAGATTCATGAAAAATGTCGCTTCTGTTTGGAAAATGTGAGTGTTACTCAGAAGAAGAAGGGGAAAAAAACACTTTATATGGGGCTTTCCTTTTACCAACAGTGAAGCTTGGATGGGACCATCTCAGTCTCATCTTCCAATTCCATTCTATTGAAAGACTCCCAGGAATTAGAATGTTTCCATTACCAGATAAAGGGTATGCCTCCATTATCAACAGTGTAAAAGTACTCTCAAAAAATCAGTATATTCACTTGTAATGGGCTCAGATGCAAATCAAGGCAGGTACTGTGTAGAAGCCACACATTTGGGGGGTCTTTTGTAGCCAAAAAACTCATTTTCCTCTTTCTGGCCCAAATCTCCAAGATATCTGACAATATGGTCTCTTCTCTTTCTTTGTTCAAGTCTGAAGGACAATCCCTTCACAACTCAATGGGAAAACAGCATGACATGTTACTCAGCATCCATTGTGCTTGGCTTTAATAAGTTTACTTGTGGTGGCTGCTCAGTGAATATGCCTCATTCAGAAGCCCCATGGAATCTGTTAATTGTGACCTTTGGGTAGACTCTCAGCTGCAATCACCTATATATTCCCTTCCTGTTGAATAAAGTTTTAAAGAAATAGTTTCACTGACTGGAAAACATTTTTTTACTCAGTTCTAAAATTAACTAAGTGAAAAAAAATTAAAGCTCTTCTATGGTCCAGGTACCCACAGGGCATTTTCCAAGACCTTGATAAATTCTATAACACAAATCATCTATAAGGTAGTAGATTTTAAAATAGGATTTTGAAATTTTGCTCAGTTTCTTTTTTTTAGTCTTGGAGTAGTTATTAATTTATTCAAATTAAAGAGACAGGAGGAAAGTATAAAGGATATTAAAAGAGACTGCAACAAGATGGATTTTTAACTCTTCCAATGTTAACCCGATAGGATTCTAGTATGATATTAAATAGTATAATTGTAACAATAAGCGCTCTAATAGCAGTTTCTCTTTGAGACTAGAGAAAAAAGACTGTAGGTAGTAGATAGAATAAGAAGTTCCATCATTTCATTGTGGATGGGAGGTTTCATTAGTTTCTCATAGGGAGACAATGGGCTGCTGAGCTTACAATTAAAATGTTTCTCATTTTGGTCCAAGACACAGTTGGGTGATGCAATGGGATGGACATTTTTTTTTTTGAGGATGATTTTCTCCTCAGTTATGAGTTTCTTCTCAGTGGGGTACTTTCTACTAAAGAAGTGATTTTTTTTTCATCATGATGTATATGTAGTATTCCTAGAAAAAAAAAAGATGCCCCACTCAATGTTTTTCTCAATAAGAAGTCCTTGACTTGACGTAAAGTACATATCTCAATGTTGCTTATAGGTAGCCTGGAGAGAAAAACGTAATTAGAGCCCCAGTAGGGCTTTCATCTATGTTCTTTTAAAAACAAAGAGTGTATTTGACAGTACTTCCACATTTTCAGTTGGTGTAATTGTTTTGTTTTGTCTTTGCTCCCTCTAAGAGTTATATTGCTTCGGAGATTAACTATCAGCCATTGTCAAATGACCCTTGTTAAAGGCTTTCAATATCATTTGCTCCTGATGAGTCAACCTTGAATTCTCTCAAGAGATGGCATAGGAGAACAAGGTCTCATTTTTCAATTATCATTGCCCAAATTCTGCTACTATTTTAAGGTAAATAAAGTGAAAACAGTTAGCATGATAACTTTTTCAAGTACAAGTAACATTTAGTTATTATTTATGAAGTCCATCTCACTTATTTAGAAGACTTAATTGACCACAGTATTTCATACATTACAAATGTAGTAGTCGTCAGGATTACAAACCCCATTTTCCCTTATCCTTCTCACTATGATATAAAACACTCAACCAAGAATTCACAAGAGGTTTTACTGCCAGCTCCCTACCATTGGTGTTCAGAAAAGAGGATATTTTGCCTAAGTTTTATTTCCTATTGTCAAGAAATTTAACACAGGAAACAGGGGAACAGTGGAAAGGTACTTATTGAAAGGTAGACATAACAGTCAACCATTTTTTTTTTTACCAGCGAGAACATGAATGGTTCAACAACATCTTTCCATCCATACTCCTCCTTCCCTAAGTGGCTAATAAAAAAAACCCTACCTTTTAGAGCAGCAATACCTCAAATAATTATTTAAAGTCATCAAAATGTAAGTCCGTATTGTAGTGGATATAAAGCTATTTTTTTAAGATAGAAAGCATTATATTCCTGACTCTTCAATAATACCAGTAGTATGACCCTAAACGAATTACCTAACCTTCCAGGGTCACAGGAAACTCTCTAAGATCATAATCTACAGACCTCAGTTGATAGAGAGTGTTTCATTACTGGGACTTCCTAGATGTATTAGCGAAAAAAAATCATAACATGTGCAATTTGTATTTTAAGATATATGAGACACTTTATATAGATTATCTCATTCAGTCCTAAAGCTCTGTCATGTCTATAGGTTTTTTTTTCTCGTGATGTTCCCCACACCTGTGCTGTGTTACATCCATTTTTGGCTGCTTAAATATCACCCATCTTTTAACAACTACCTCAAACTCTATGACCCATACTATCTCTTTTCTGGTCCCTTTGATTGGATCTGGATATACTTCCTTTGTAGCTCATACAGAAATTTGTCCTATTACTGAAACCCATTTCATTCTATCCTCTATCCTAAGTATTTCTGTAGCTATCTTACTATACCACCACCATCCAAACCACCATCAAACTTAACTCTAAGTGGGTAGAAACTGAGTCTTACTTATCATTGTATTGCTCATGGCACTGAGTAAACATGTCAGCTTATAGTAAGATATTAATATTACAAATGTATTACAGGTATTATTTTCATAGTGAATGGACAGATGTCCTCAGAAGCTGGGAAAACCTGAGTTCAAGTCCTCCCTGTGAAGCATGCTGGCCATATGACCCTGTCTTGGACTCTTGGTGATTTGCAAAAGTCTCAAGGATTGTGGATTACAGAGAGGTGCTGATATGCATTTGTGGAAGGCATTTCTTCATCTAGGAGTTTCCTACAGCAATGAAATCATAGGTTCATTCTCTATACCAATTGCTTTCATATTTCTATTGATTTATTTGTTTGGGGACTTATGGGAGGCAATATGGTGGAGTAAGCAGTAAATTTCTATGACTATCCCATGCTTACCTCCAAACAACCATAAAATGGAGCCCAAAATAAATCCTAGAATAGCAGAACCAGAAAAAAGACAAGATGAAACAATCTTTTAGCCCAAGAAATTTGGAGGATCAGCAAGAAAGTTCATCTTACTTAGGTGAAAGAGGAGTGCAGTTCAGGATGGGAAGCATCCATGCAAGTCAGCAGCAAGCCCTAGTTTAGCAAACCAGAGGGAAATCCTGAGACCCAGTGTGGTGGAGTGGGCAAATGCCAACATCAGAACCCCCACATGCCGGGGGAACTGTCAGACTTCAATTCCAAGAAACACTACATTCTTCAGCATAGCCCCAGGCAAACAGGTAGATGCCAACCCTATGGGTGCCTAAGCAAACAGGCAGCCTCAGCCAGCACTGATCTCACCACGCTTCAGCATAACTCTGGGCAAACAAGCAGCCTGCAGAGCCCAGACTGCCACATGCTTCAGTGTAGGCACAGAGGAACACAGAAACTCTCCACCAGACCTCAGCAGATACCAGAACACCACCACCAGGACCTTAGCTTGCCACCAGGTAAGTTTCCAGACCCATACAGCTTCTAGCAGCACCAGCTGACCCCCACCCCAGTCCTTCAGCTCAGCACTACACACTCGGGTCCCCCATGGACCTCAGGGCAACATCAATGCCACAACAAGTGAACAGCCAGAACATACTGCCACTAGCACAAAAGACTAGAGACAGTGCCCCTTTCATCCTGCAAGCCAAGCACAAATTTAAAAAAGAAAGGAATAAGGAGAATAAAAGAAAAAGAAAAAGAAAAGATGAGCAAAAACCAATCTGGACATAGAAAGTTATTTTGGTGACAAGGAAGATCAAGACAAACTCAGAAGAGGAGAAGAATGTCAAAATACTTATGGGCAAAACCCAAAAGAAAAATGAGAAGTGGTCTCAAGCCCAGAAAGATCTCATGAAAGAGATCAAAAAGTTATTAAAATCATACCAGAGATATATAAGAAACATTGGGGAAAAAATGAGAGCTATGCAAGAGAATTATGAAAGAAGAGTCAACAGCTTAGAAAACTGATTAAAAAGTAGAATTGGCCAAATGGAAAAGGAAGTAGCAAATCTAATCGAGAAAAACAATACCTTAAAAATTAGAATTGGGCAGGTGGAAGTTAGTGACTCTATGAGATATCATGAATCAATCAAACAAATTTTTAAAAAATGAAAAAGTGGAAGAAAATGTAAAATACCTCATGAGAAAAATAACTGACCTGAAAATGGATCCAGGAGAGGCAATATCAGAATCATTGGACTACCTGAAAACTATAATAAAAAGGAGGACCTGGCCAGTATATTTTCAATAAATTATTGAAACTGCTCTGATGTCCTGTAACCGCAGGGCAAAGTAGGCATTGAAAGAATCCAAAAATCTCCTCAGGAACAAGATACCAAAATAAAAATCCCTATGTTCCCAAGGAACAGTTTGGCCAAATTTCAAAACTATTAGGTCAAGGGAAAAGATACTTTCTGGCCAAGTGGCCAGAACGAAACAATCCAAATATTGGGGAGTCACAATCAGGATTACATAGTACTTGGCAGCTGCAACATTAAAGTATCACAGGCCATGGATCATGATATCATGGAAGGCAAAGGACCTAGGACTACAACCAAGAATCACTTACCCCCAAAAAATAAGCATAATAAATACACCAAGGGAAAAAAATGTCATTCCACAAAATAGAAGTATTTCAAAACTTCATAAAGAGAAGATCAGAACTAACCCAAGAATTTAACCTCCAAGATTAAGACCCAAAAGAAGCATAAACAGGGAAAGAAAACATAAAGGATTCAATATAGGTAAACTATTAACATACCTACATGGGAAAATGATTATTGTAACTGTTAAAAGTTATATCACTAAGAGTAGATATAGAAGGAATATACATAAACAGAGAGTATGGACATAAGGTGATTTTGAGGGAATGACATACAGAAAAATTAAGAGATAAGAAAGAGGATTACAATGGGTGCAGAAGGAAAGGAAAAATAGAATGGGTAATTTTCTCACATGAAGAGGCAAGAAAGACCTATTACAGTGGAGAGGGAAATGATGGGCATCACTTAAACCTTGCTGTCTTCAATATTGGCTCAAAGATTGAATAATATGCATAATTAGTTGAACATAGAAATATATTTTACCAGACAAGAAAGTAGAAGGGGAGGAGACTAAGTAAAGAGGGTGTGAGGACTGACAAAGGGAGGGTAGATCAGGGGAGACTGCAGACAGAAAGAAAACACTGGTGAGATGAGAAAGGGTGAAAGGAAAGAGAGCGCAAAGAATAGGATGTAGGGAAATACACAAGAAGTACTCTTAACTGTGAATTTGAATGGGATGAACTCTCCAATAAAATGGAAGCAGACAGCAGTTGATCAAAAACCAGAATCCTACAAGCAGAGAGACACACAGAGTAAAGGTAAGGGGCTGGAGCAGAATCTATTATGCTTTAGCTGAAGGAACAAGAAGAAGAAAAGAAGAAGAAGAAGAAGAAGATAATGATGATGATGATGATGATGATGATGATGATCTTGATCTTAGACAAAGCAAAAGCAAAAATAGATCTAAGTAAAAGAGATAATGAAGGAAACTATGTCAGATCTCTGTGGAGGGGAAGAATTCATGACCAAATAAAAGATAGAGAGAATTAAAATATAGAATAGATAATTTTGATCATATTAAAATGAAAAGCTTTTGTACAAACAAAACCCATGCAACCAATATTAGAAGGAGAGCAGAAAGCTGGAAAACAATTTTTATAGTAAGTGTCTCTGCTAAAGGCCTTGCTTCTCAAATAGATAGAGAACTGCATCAAGTTTATGAAAATACAAACCATTCCTCAATTAATAAATGGTCAAAGGTTATGAACAGGAAGTTTTCATATGAAGAAATGAAAGATGACTATAGGCACACAAAGAAGTACTCTAAATCAGTTTTGATAAAAGAAATGAAAATTAAAACAACTCTGAGATACCACCTCACACCGATCAGATTGGCTGATATGATTTTAAATAAAAGAAGAAGAAAAAATATAACTTTTGAAGAGAATGTGGGAAAATTGGGACACTAATGCATTGTTGGAGAAATTGTGAACCAATCCAACCATTGTGGAGAGCAATTTGCAGCTAAGACCAAAGGACAATGAAACCATGCACACCCTTTGATATAGTGACACCACCATTAGATCCATATCTCAAAGAAATCATCAAAAAAGGGAAAGGGCCTACATGTGCAAAAATATTTATAGTAGCCCTATGCATGGTGGGAAAATATTGGAAATTGTGGTGATAACCATCAATTGGGGAACGGCTGAACAAGTCATGGTGTATGAATGTAATGGAAGACTATTGTACAATAAGAAATGATGAACAAGCAGATTTCAGAGAAAAAAAAACAACTGGAAAGACATGTATGAACCGATGCAAAGTGAAATGAGCTGATTTTAGGAAGTCATTGTATACAGTATCAGCAACATTGTGTGATGATCGACTATGAATGACTCAGCTCTTCTCAGCAACATAATGATACAAGACAAGCACAAAGTATTCATGAAGGAAAATGCTATACATATCCAGATAAAGAAATGACGGACTCTGAACGCAGATCAAAGCATATTTTTTCACTTACTTTATTCTTTCTTTTTTCTTTTGATCTGCTTCTTTTTCCATAACAGTGATGAATATGGAAATATATTTTACATGATACTACATGTATAAACTTTATCAAACTGCCTAATACTTTTTGAATAAGCAAGAGGAGGGAGAAAAATTTGCAACTCCAAATCCCATAAAAATGAATGTTAAAAATTATCTTGACATGTAATTGGGAAAAATAAAATGCCATTAAAACAAAAAAAAACTTAATAAAATAAAATTTATTTAATATTTTATTTTCCCCAGAACACTTATTAACATTCATTGCTAAAACATTTATTTACAAATTTTCTTCTTTCTTCCCTACATCTCCCCCCGTTAAGAAATCAAGCTATTTAATATAAGTTGTCCATGTGTAGTCATGCAAAACATTTCCATATTAGTCATGTTGTGAAAGAAAACATGGACCAAAACAAAACAAAACAAAACACTTCAAGTAAAATAAAGTAGAAAAATGTGCTTCAATTGCTATTCAAACACCATCAGTTCTTTCTCTGGGGATGGATAGCACTTTCCATTATTAGTCCTTCAGAGTTGTCTTGGATGTTTGTGATGCTGAGAATAACTGAGTAATTCACAACTGATCATCTTACAATATTGCTTTAACTTTGTACACAGTATGTTAAACTTTGCATCAGCTCATGTAAGTCTGTCCACTTTTTTTCTGAGAGCATCCTGCTCATCATTTCTTATAGCACAATACTATTACATCATAATCACATAGCATAATTTATTCAGCCTTTCCCAATTTGATGGGAATCCTTTCAGTTTCCAATTCTATGCCCCCAGAAAAGAGCCGCTATAAGTATTGTGTGTACATATGTACGCATGGACATATACACATGCATATGTATGCATATATATACATATATGTTTATAGGTATAATATAGGCAAACGTATGTATGTATATATGTACATATAGGTGTGTATATGTGTGTATATGTATACATGTATATATATATATATATGCACATATAGGTGTGTATATATATATGTATATACATATGTATATGTGTGTATATATGTATGTGTATATGCATATACACCTTTTCCTTTTTTTGGGTCTCTTTTGGGACACAGACCTAATAGTGTTTTTGCTAGGTCATATACATAGTTTTATAGCCCTTTGGACATAGTTCCAAATCATTCTACAGAATGGTTGAATCAGTTCACAACTCCACAACAATGCTTTAATGACTCATTATTGCCATACCCCCTTCAATGTTTGTCATTTTCCTTTTCTATTAAGTTAGCCAATCTAATGGGTATTTGGTAGTATCTCAGAATTGTTTTAATTTATTTATCCAATCAGTAGTGAGTTAATTTTTTTTCATATGTCTATAGATAGCTTTCCTTCTTCATCTAAAAACTGTATCTTTTGATCATTTATCAATTAGAGAATGGCTTTTTTTTATAAATTTGACTCAGTTCTCTATATCTTTGAGAAAAAAGGACTTTTTATCAGAGAAACTTGCTTCAAACATTTTTTTTCATAGTTACTATTGCTAATTGTATTTCCCTCCATCTTATTCATTCCTCCCCATTTATTCTAGTCTGCCTTTCATCCAATTCCTTCTCAAAAGTGCTTTGCTTCTGACTATCCCCTATCCCAATCTGTCCTCCCTTCCATCATTCCCCTTTCTCCTATCCCTTTTCCCTCCTAATTTCCAGTAGGGTAAGATAGACTTCTATACTCAATTAAGTGCATATATTATTCACTCTTTGAGGCAATTCTGATTAGAGTAAGGTTCTCTTACTCCCCCTCAATCTTTCCTCTTCTGCTCCAATATAAAAGCTTTTTCTTGCCTCTTTTATGTGAGACAATTTACCCCCATTCTACCTCTTCTTTTCTCCTTCTCCCAGTGCATTTAACTCTCATCCATTAATTTTTTTAGATAACTTTCCTTCATATTCAACTCACACCTGTGCCTGCCCGCTGTGTATGTGTATATATAAAAATATACACACACATACACACACACATATTTTTTGAAGGTCAAATTTTCCATTTAGCTCTGGTCTTTTCATCAGGAATGCTTGAAAGTCATCTATTTTGTTGAATATTTTTGAATATTTTTCCCATGAAGGATTATACTCAGTTTTGCCATGTAGGTGATTCTTCATTGTTATTCAAGCTCCTTTGCCCTCTGGATATCATATTCCAAGGCCTCTGATCCTTTAATACAGAATCTACTAAATCTTGTATTATCCTGACTGTAGCACTACGATACTTTAATTGTTTCTTTCTGACTGCTTGCAATATTTTCTCCTTGACCTAGGAGCTCTACAATTTGGTTATAATATTGCTGGGAGTTTTTATTTTGGGATCTCTTTCAGAAGGTATTGCTAGATTTTTTTTTCAATTGCCATTTTCCCTCTGCTTCTAGAATATCAGGGCAGTTTTCCTTGATAATTTCTTGAAAGGTGGTGCGTAGGCTCTTTCTTTGATCATGGCTTTCAGGTAGCCCAATAATTGGATCTTATTTTCCAAGACAATTGTTACGGTTTTTTTAATGAAATATTTCACATTGTCTTCTATTTTTTTCATTCTTTTGGTTTTGTTTTATTGTTCTTTGTTTTCTCATAAAGGCATTAGCTTCCCTTTGTTCAATTCTATTTTTTTAAATTTACTTATTTGATTTAGTTTTCAACATTCACTTCCACAACATTTTGAGTTCCAAATTTTCTTCCCATCCCATGCCTCCACCCATCCCAAAATGGCATGCATTATGAATAACCCTTTCCCTCATCTGTCCTCCCTTCTATCTCTGCTCCCCCTTCTTTATCCCCTTCCCCTTCAATTTTCCTGTAGGGCTGGATAGATTTCCATACCCCATTGCCTGTTCAACTCTAATTTTTAGGGAATTATTTTCTTCAGTGAGTTTTTGTATCTTCTTTTCCATTTTCCCAATCCTGCTTTTTAAGACATTCTTCTCCTCATTGGCTTTTTGGACCTCTTTTACCATTTGGCCTATTCTCCTTTTAAAGGTGTTGTTTTTTCCTCCATATTTTTCATGTGCCTCCTTTACCAAGCTGTTAACTCATTTTCCTGATTTTCTTGCATCACTCTCATTTTTCTTCTTAATTTTGCCTCTACCTCTCCTACTGGAGTTTCAAAATCCTTTTTTAACTCTTTTGTGGCCTAAGAACAATTCATATTTTTTTTCTTGGAGGCTTTGGATGTAGGAGCTTTGAGTTTGTTATCTTCTGAGTGCTTGTTTTGATCTTCCTTGTCACCATAGTACCTTTCTATTGTCAGAAGTTGTTTGTTTTTTTTCTTCCTGTTGTTTGCTCATTTTCCAGCCTATTTCTTGACTTTTAACTCTTTGTTAAAGTAGGGTTCTGCTTCCATTGTGGAGAGTGAAATGTCCCAAGCTTCAGGGATTTTGTGCAGTTGTTTTCAGAGATACTTCTATGGACCTGTAAGTTTTCAGTTCTTTCAAGGTGTTATGACCTAAGGAGAGGTGACTACTCTCCCAGCCTGTGCTCTAGTCTGTGAGAGACCATCTGCACTATTTCCTGCCTTAGAACTGTGAGGAGGGTCCCTGCTTCACTGGGACCAAAAGCTCTTGTATGACAGTGCTACTCCTCACCCAACAACTTCCTCCCGAGACTGTGACCCAGATGTGAGTATGGACAAAGCAACAGAGTCTTGTCTCAGTGCTAGCAAAGAGATACCAGCAGTCTCCTTCCAACCAATTGTTTGAAACCTTTACAGTCTGTGGACTGAGAGCCAGTTGCTGCTGCTACTGATTCAGTGGCCCCCCAAGACCTGCTCCTGGTTTGCTGTGGCTAGGTTTGTGCTACACAGCTTGTGCTACACTGTGATCCACTCTCAGGTATGACATGCCTTTCCTGACCTTCAAAGCTGTCTTTGCCTGGAAAATTATTTTACCCCATTTTTTTATGCGTTCTGTTGTTCTAGGAATTGTTTTATGGTATTATTTAAAAGTGTTCAGAGGGGTTTTAGGCAGAGCTTAGGTAACTCACTGCCTTTTCTCCACTATCTTATCTCTGTTGCTTTCATATTTCAATTGTTATAGGCCTATGATGATAATGAGGACAATGATGATAATACACTTAGACTATATAGACCTTTAATATCTGTAAGGCATTTTACAAATATTATCTCACAAGCATCACAATAATCCTGTAAGTTTGGTGTTATTATCATCTTCATTTAATAGATAAGAAATTTAACTCTGAAAGACATCAATATATTTATGTAGGCTCACAGAACTATTTACATTTCTGTGGAAATATTTTATGCCTCCAAATTCAGTGCATTTTCCATTAAACATACTGAGAAACATTGATATAGCAGTGTAGATCAAAACCCATCTATGTCCTATTATGCAATGCAGCTATTATCTTTTTTTTCTTTCCATGAGACATTCATGGAAGAATTCACAATAATCTAGAGGTATTACCAGTGCTCTACTAACATAGAACTGGCAATACCAGTGTAGACCCTTTGCTGTCCATTTATGACCCCTCACTTACCAAATGATGAGCCCGCTTCCTTTTCAGCCATTTATATCTTTCATTATCTTTCTTTTCAATTTCTTGCACATAGATCATCATTGGAAATATTCTGATAGCATCTCCCTCCTAATTATCTCTTCCTGAAACCCTAATTCCTTAAAAAAAAAAGCAATTAAACTTTTACCTCCTACATAAGAACCTTCTGGATACTGCTTGTCCCAATTATTAGCAATTCCCTACTGTATCTATCTTTTCTCTATCTTTATATCATTTGTATCTTTCTCTACATCTGTATAGCTCTATCTGTTGATATCTATGTATATGCATGTTTAGAGACATATATATATATATATGCATATATATATATATATATATATATATATATATATATATATATATATATATATATATATATATATATATATATGTAGAGAGAGATATACATCTTACTTTCCTGTCTATATATCATTGTGCCATACAATGTAATACTGTAGAACATTAACACTTTGAGGACAGAGCCTCTATACAATTTCCTAGTACTTATACTATACTATATATTAGTATTATTGTGTTGGTACATAGGAAATCCTTAGTAAATTGTGTAAAATTTCATTGTATTGAATTGAATTTTGAGGGGCTACTTACACCAACCCTGTTGCCTTCTATTCCCCTTTAGGTCATGAATTATTTTTTAAAATTTTCCTGATATGAAATGTTTCATGATTGTCAATTACATGGTATCATAGAGAGGATTTTACTTGTTACAAAGATAAGCTTTTTAAATGCAACCCATTGAGCTTTATTGTTGCTATTATATACAATTTTAATAAATGCACTATTAATCATTTTAAAAATTACAAATTTCTCCTTGAGGCTATCTATCTATCTATCTATCTATCTATCTATCTATCTATCTGTCTGTCTGTCTGTCTGTCTGTCTCTCTGTCTGTCTATCTATCTATCTATCTATCTATCTATCTATCTATCTATCTATCCATTTGTCAGTCTATTGGTCACTATATTTGTTTTTCCGTTTGTCTATCATCTCTGTGCATCCATCCATCTGTCCATCC
Source organism: Phascolarctos cinereus (assembly GCF_003287225.1). NCBI lineage: Eukaryota > Metazoa > Chordata > Mammalia > Diprotodontia > Phascolarctidae > Phascolarctos > Phascolarctos cinereus. Next base: position 428,959,694 of record NW_027555958.1, on the reverse strand, counting down.
ATCCATCCATCTACCTATCTGTTGTACAGTCTATTCATCTTTCTATTTATCATCTGTCCATCTGTCTACTCTCTTTAAGATAAATATGCTTCAAAAACTATTGAACTAATAAATAAAACTAAGAGCGGGTTTTATGAAAAAACCAATAAAATAAATAAGCCTTTGGTTAATTTAATTAAAAAAAAGAAAGAAGAACATCAAAGGAAGAGGAAATTAAAACGATAATTAGGAATTATTTTGCCCAACTATATGCCAACAAATTTGACAATCTTAGTGAAATGGATACACATTTACAAAAATATAAACTGCCCAGATTAACCAAAGAGGAAGTAAAATACTTAAATGACCCAACCTCAGAAAAAGAAATTGAACAAGCCATTCATGAACTCCCTAGGAAAAAAATCTCCAGGGCCAGATGAATTTACATGCAAATTCTATCAAACATTTAAAGAACAATTAATTCCAAAAGTATATAGACTATTTTGGAAAACAGGTGAAGAAGAAGTCTTACCAAATTCTTTTTATGATACAAACATGGTGTTGATAGCTAAAACAGGAAGAGTCAAAATAGAGAAAGAAAATTATAGACCAATTTCTCTAATGAATACAGATGCAAAAATTTTAAACAAAATACTAGTAAGTAGATTGCAGCAACTTATCACAAGAATAATACACTATGACCAGGTAGGATTTATACCAGGAATGCAGGGTTGGTTCAATATTAGGAAAACTATCAGAATCACTGAGCATATCAACAATGAACCCAACAGAAACCACATGATCATCTCAATAGATGCAGAAAAAGCTTTTGATAAAATACAACACCCATTCCTATTAAAAACACTGGAAAGCATAGGTATAAATGGAGTCTTCCTTAAAATATAAATAGCATTTATCTAAAACCTTCAGCAAGCATTATATGTAATGGGGACAGGCTAGAAGCATTTCCAGTAAGATCAGGGGTGAAACAAGGATGTCCATTATCACCACTGTTATTCAATATTGCACTGGAAACGTTAGCTTTATCAATAAGAGAAGAAAAAGAAATTGAAGGTATTAGAATAGGCAAAGAAGAAACAAAGCTATCACTCTTTGCAGATGACGTGATGATATACTTAGAGAATCCTAGAGAATCGAGGAAAAAACTACTTGAAATAGTAAACAACTTTAGCAAAGTTGCAGGCTATAAAATAAACCCACATAAATCATCAGCATTTCTATAGATTACCAACAAAGCCCAAAAGCAAGAGATAGAAAGAGAAATCCCATTTAAACTTACTGTAGACATTATAAAATATTTAGGAGTCGACCTACCGAAACAAACCCAAGAACTCTACGAACACAATTACAAAACGCTTTTCACACAAATAAAATCAGATCTAAATAATTGGAAAAACATCAGTTGCTCATGGGTGGGCCGAGCTAATATAATAAAAATTACAATCCTACCTAAGCTAATTTACTTATTCAGTGCCGTACCAATCAAAGTATCAAGAAATCATTTTATAGAGTTAGAAAAAATAATAAAAAGATTCATTTGGAAAAACAAAAGGTCCAAAATATCAAAGGAACTAATGAAAAGAAATGCAGGGGAAAGTGGCCTAGCAATTCCAGATCTTAAATTGTATTATAAAGCAGCAATCATCAAAACTGCTTGGTACTGGCTAAGAAATAGGGAGGTGGATCAGTGGAATAGGTTAAATATGCAAGACACAGTAGTCAATGACTATAGTAATCTATTATTTGATAAACCCAAAGACCCCAGCTTCTGGGATAAGAACCCACTCTTTGAAAAAAAAACTGCTGGGAAAACTGGAAAAGAATATGGCAGAAACTAGGCATAGACCCAACTTTCACATCATATACCAAAATAAAGTCAAAATGGGTTCATGACTTAGATATAAAGGCTGATACCATAAGTAAACTGGGAGAACAAGTAATAGTTTACCTATCAGGTCTATGGAGAACAGAAGAATTCATGACCAAACAAGAGATAGAGAACATTATGAAAAGCAAAATGTAAAATATTGATTACATTAAATTGAAAAGTTTTTACACAAACAAAGCCAATGCAACTAAGATTAGAAGGAAGGTGGAAAATTGGGAAAGAATTTTTACAACCAGTTTCTCTGATAAAGGCCTCATTTCTAAAATATATGCAGAATTAAGATAAAAATTTATAAGAACACAAGCCATTCCCCAATTGATAAATGGTCAAAGGATATGAACAGACAGTTCTCAGATGAAGAAATTAAAGCCATCTGTAGTCATATGAAAAAATCCTCTAAATCATTATTGATTAGAGAAATGCAAATAAAACAACTCTGAGGTGCCACATCACACCTATCAGATTGGCCAACATGACAAAACAGGTAAATGATAAACTTTGGAGAAGATGTGGGAAAATTGGAACTCTAATGCATTGTTGGTGGAGTTGTGAAATGACCCAACCATTCTGGAGAACAATTTGGAACTATGCCCAAAGGGCTACAAAAATGTGCATACCCTTTGATCCAGCAATAGCAGTTCTAGGGCTATATCCCAAAGAGATCAAACAAATGGGGAAAGGACCCACATGTACAAAAATATGCATAACAGCTCTTTTTGTGGTGGCAAAGAATTGGAAATTGAGAGGATGCCCATCAATTGGGGAATGGCTGCGCAAGTTGTGATATATGAATGTAATGGAATGCTATTGTGCTATAAGAAATGATGAACAGGCTGAAAACCTGGAAAGACTTCTATGGTCTGATGCTGAGTGAAGTGAGCAGAACCAAGAGGACTTTGTACACAATAACAGCCACGTATGCAATGACTAATATTGTTAAACTGAACCCTTCTCAGCATTATGAGGATCTATGACATCTCCAGAGGCCTTGGGATGGAAAATGCTGTCCACATCCAAAGAAAGAACTATGGAAGTTGAATCATTATCACTTATTTTTACCTTCTGTTGAGTTTTGTTTCATCTTTCTGATGGTTCCTCATATTGGTTTTAATTTTCACTTACAACTTCACTAATGTGAAAATATGTTTAATGGGTATGTAAATGTAAAGCCTATATCAGATCGCACACCGTCTTTGGGTGAGTAGAGGGGAGGAAGGGGGAGAAAAATTTTCAACTCAACAGCATATGGAAGTGATTGCTGATAAATCAAAATAAATTAATAAAATAAAAAAATAAAAATAAAATAAAAAAAAGATAAATATGCTTCAGTTAATTCTGGCTATGAAGTAGACCCTGTAGGTACAGTGAAAATAAAAAGGAAACAGTAATTGCTTTCAAGAAGCTCATATTCTCAGAGGCACCTAGATAGTGGATAGAACTGTATCCTTGGAAAACATGAGCTCAAATCCAATCTCAGACACTTAGCACTTACTAGCCATGTGACCCTGGTCAAGTTACTTAACCTCAATCGCCACACAATAAAGAAGCTCATATTCTCTTGAGGAAAGACAATATGTACAATAATAGATAATATAAAATGAATGACAATCAGAAACAAATCCTGGTGGAAAGAACTAGTGATTGTGGAGTGGTGGATTGGGATCAGAGTGAGACAAATATTGGATGAGTTATTAACCTAAGTTGAGCCCTGAAGGAAGTTTGAAATCTGAGGAACAAAGATTCTAAAACACCTTTCCAATTTTGGTTCCAATCACTAGTGGAACAGTGAAAGGACTCCTTGAAGTTATTTATGAAAAAAAAAAAAGGGAAGACTAATTTGTGGTTGGGAAGCTTCTTGTGACACTTTACAAAGAATCACATATTTTGGTTTTTATGGAAACATGTTTGCTTTCATGATTTTAATGCTTAGGATTTTTTACCCAGCAAGTCAAACCATTTATTTGAGAAACCTTTTATTTGACATTCAGTTGATGAAGGAGTGAGGGAATTATGAATACTGTTAGAAATCTCAAGTATTAGGAAATTTGGGCTGTGGAAAAAGACATTTACCACATTAGCAAAAGAGTTATTTATAGACTAGCATTACAGGAGAAAGTAGAATAAAAATCCAGGTATGAAAACTTAAGAGATAAAAGTGCGAGACATGTAACTTTATTCACAGGCCTCCTCCCCAATCTACACCCATTTAACTTTAGGTTCCAGTCTAACCTGACAGAGTGCCCTCCTTGTCCATCCATGTCTGTGACAACTCAGAAATGTTACTTTTACTGTCATCTATTGGGAGCTCTGTAACCTGATTCCTTACATCTTTAATAAAGAAAATGTATGTTTCTTTAAAAAAAATGTCCATTTAAAGCTACAGCCTCTCTGCCACCCACAGCCCTTTTCCACTAATTTCATAGTGCCTTAAACAACATCTTGTACAAAATTCCTCTTGGTCAGTTCAGTCAAAAAAGAAATCTATTTGCAGATGTTAAAAAATGTGAAATATTTTCTAGGTCTGAAATTTTTACTACATTTTTCCCTCAGAAGTTAATTCAATTTTACTGTTGGGAATACTGTCATCTTACCATGGACCAAAACTCCCCTGCAAAAAAAAAAAAGCAGAAAAAAAGAAAGAAAAAGTAAGAAAGAATGCTCTGCTATGAAAATGGTAACATTTTTTCCCCAGTGGAAAAATGGTGACTTGTATATCCTCTCCAAGTAAAAACTGAGACATGACATGAAGCCATCATTTTCATATAAGCAGCTTATTCTGGGTTTCATTTATTGATGGGAGAGATCTTTATGAGTTTGATAATAAAGCTATTTCTCAGATAAGCTCAGGCTTTCCTAGGAAACAGATCATAAGCTCTACTTCCAGGTAAGAACAGAACAAGAGGACATAGGAACCAAATCAAAAGGCTAATTCAAAATACATGGATAAAGTGAGTCTTTTAGTTGGATGTAGGAGGTTATTTACTCAAAGAAGCATGAGATTATTCACTTTGTTCATCTAGGTTTGGCGAGCCAACATTTTTCTGACATATAGGCTATGAGGTATTGGCCCCATATGAAATGAAAATTTACTTTAAATTCCTTGGAGAATGGAGATTGCCATTTGGATTGAAAATAACTTGGTCAATTAAAGTGTGGTTCAATTAAAATGTAAGATCTGTGAAACTGACTGCTCTTCCAGAATTTTCTCTATGTACCCCAAAATATCCCAAACTATATAATCACTATCCATTACTTATAACTATCATCTTTCTTCCCATGTTCTAGGAAAATCAAATGGTCACATAAATCCTAGCTACTGTGCCCCAATATTTCTTCAACCTCATTCCATTCTTTTCTGTTCAAATCTATCCATTCTGTTATTTTCCATTTTATTCAAAAAGATTCATAAAGGACTCATTTGTCTAGTATTGACTCTGAAGACAGTGACTGGCTACAAAACCCACCTTTGACTCTTACAACAAAGGTAACATTGAGAAAACGATTTAACTTCTCTATTCCTCAGTTTCCTCATCATTAAATGAAGGGTTTTATCTAGATGACCACCAAAGTTTCTTCCAACTCTAGATCTGTGATTTTCTTTTTAGGGAACTGGACTAATCACTTGGGATGAAAAGGACACCTTCTCCGTGTCCATAAGAAACTTTATAGTCTAAGAGAGGAGAAAAAATGTATAGATATAAGGATATAAGTATAAACAAATCAATGAAATCAAATACTAAAAATTCAGAGATGTGTAGGCAATATATCTTAACGCTATTGGGAAAATTCACTTTTACCTAGGAAGGTCAAAGAAAGCTACACGGTAGAGGTGGCATTTAAAATTTTATGAAGGAAAAGTATTTAACAGAAAGTAGAAGAGGATGTGAAGGGAGTAAAACTTTTATAGACATAACAAAAGCCCAATCACAGAAGCTTCTCAATTGGAAGAATATCAAAATCATATCTTGTTTATTAGGAAGATTATTTGGAAACTGAGGCCTAGAAAGTTTAAGTGACTTGCTCACAGTCATGTGACTAGCAAATATACAAGATGGTATTTGAAAGCAGCCCTTCCAGACTCTAAGCCCAATTCTCTTTCCACTACACTATATTAACTCTCTAATTAGGTTATAGGATCTTTGATAGTCATTTCATTCAATCTTCTTTAGCCTTTTTTCCAAGAGACTATGACTTCCATTTTTTTCATCCTCCCTGCCCACAAAATTGTTAATAATTCTATGCTGTGACTGGGACAACAGTGGGAATGGAGGAGATGGTATTAACTGACTGACTGACATTTGAGCCTTACGAATGAGCTTGGGAGGAAGCCCTAGCATCTCTCTCTGGCCCCCATTCTTCCACCTGAATCCTGATACTTTCTCCAAGAGATGACAGATGGATAAAGAACTACAGCAGGGTGGGTTACTTGTGGCAATGCAGGCCTGAAAACTGGAGAGAAGAAACAGAGTTTCAGGCTAGAGAATCAATGTATAAGCCAACAGGTCACAATCCCCTCAATATCTTTCCTTTCCCTCTAGCACTGAGAAAACCATGAAATATTATATTGTGAAGTGAAGTGTCTTCTTTTGTAAGGGCCTCACAGCTCCACTGAGAGTCTTTGGCAATGTTTCTGTTCAGTTACTGCGATATTTCCATTTACTGGATATAAGTAGAATTTGGGGAATGACAGTGGGGAAGCTAAGAATTCCATGAGAAAAGTGTTTATACTAGCAGATGCCTGCCTAGAGAGATTTAAAAAAACAAACAAACAAACACCAAGGCATTACTCTCTGATAAACCCTAATATTGAGGATATTGATTCTTTCTGTGGGAGTGAGAGTTAATTAGAATTTATGAACATGGACTGAATTTACTTTAGCCCGGTCTATATTATTCTAAAGGAGTTCTTAAATGCCTTTTGGATTCAGAGTTTCTTTATGTGATTGAGACATTTTAATGGCCTAATTCATAGAGATTCTGCCTGACCTGATTGGGACAGATAAAACCACTGAGAAGCTGAAACTATTCACCATTGAATTATATTCTATTAAAAATTTTCATGCAATATAGATCACAGTGGCTTTATTTAACACTGGCCTCCAAATTATTCTTCCTCCACTAGTAGATATTTAATAAATAAATGTTCATTACTCAAAGAAGTCAGAACATGCCTTCCTCAACTTATTATAAGAAGACTCCAGCATTTATGCCATTGTTCCAAATTACTCACTACCCTTAAATTCTATTGGCTCCTGCAATTTTAACTCATCAAGTTCAAGGAATGATCATAGCCTGGTTATCACCATTTCCTTTCTTTTGTCAAAATCTCTGGCATTCCTCTGATCGTGTAACTCCCCTACTCAAACTCCAGAGGCTGCCTATTAATGCCAGGATCAAATATCACATTCTCTATTTGGCATTTAAACCAGTTCACAATCTTGGTCCTTCCTACATTTCTAATTTTCTTACATTTTAATTCCCTCTATCTCCTCTACTTGCCATCTTCACTGACTGTCGTCACACTTTACATTACATTTCCTGACTTTGCATTTTTATTACTAGTCCTCCATGTTAGGAATTCTCTCCCTCCATATTACCAATTCTGATTTTCTTACCTTCAAAACAGAGTTCAAATCTAACCTTCTTCAGGCCTTTCTACTACCTCAACCCTCAGACTATATTCACGTTCATTTAAGACTACCTTTCATTTATACTCTTTAAATTTCATATGCACAGTTATTTAAATGCAATCTTTCACATCAAAAGGTGAATTCCTTCAACACAAGGACAATGATTTTGTCTTTCTTGGTAGCAGCTGAGTTGAGCATATGTCTGGTAAGTAGGAAATACTTTGTGTGTGCTTGTTCAGTAACCATTGCCAAACTGATTTTTTTACTGTTCTTTACATGGAATATTCCATTTCCAATGTCTGTGCCTTTATCAAGGCCACACTTAATGCCTGACTTGTGTTGCTTTTTCCCTCCTGTCTATTAGCATCCAGACTAGTCTTTGAAGTTCCCTTCAAAGCTCAGCTTCCTTCTATATGAAGTCTTTCCTTATCCTTTACAACTTTGTTATGTCACCAGTGATACTAAAAAAGTTTTACATTCATTTGTATACATGTACTGTAAGGAGGGAAGTGAGAGTGTATTAAAACATATTCCATAGACAGACAGACATACAGATAGATAGACAGACAGACAGATAGGCTTACACTATGGCTTTATGAGGAGGCTCACAAGTACATTGGCCTCTTATTAAAGGGCAAAACATGATAAGCTACTTTTGGTTGATTTGCCCCTGTGAAGGGAAGATGGAAAGAAGGATTCCATGCCCACAAGAACTGTAGACACAGCCAGGAAGGGCTACTCACTCTGTGGGTTATGAGAAATGAGAAGATAAAATTTCTGATTTCTTTAAAGGTAGTCTTTTTTGTTGGACTACAAGAAGCATTTGTCCTCCCTTGGACTTCTAACAAGGATAGAGAGAGGAGCATTGTTCCTTCTTCATTCCCAGAAGTGGCTATGTTTCTTTGAGTAAATGGACAAAAGTATGGGCTTGTCTGGATGTGCTTTAGATGGTTTCTCAGGTCCCTAGTCTCTGTGTCAATTTTTATTTCTCTGAGCATTTCCGCAAAAGCAGTTCTGAAAGACAGACAGTTCCATCCTAGGTAGCTACTTCATGAGGCTGAGAAGTTTATATTCCTTAAATGGGATACTGGTTACCTAGTAGGATGTGCTTTCTGCAAATATATCCTTCTAAATAGAGAAGGTGACCACTGCCAGGAGAATGACCCATGCTCTGACTGGACGGAATACGGAGGTCTTGAGTTGCATCTTTGACAGTGTTAAATAAGAGAAAAGTTAAACCAATTCAGTAGTTCCCCAAATTTCCCAAGAGTGTTTCCTAACTCCAGGAAGAGAGTAATTGAGGTGATAGACTATAGATCACATTTTAAAGACATACTAATGTATTATTTTAAGTTTTTTTGAAAAGCATTTTTTAACCTAGTGAAGGAAATAAAAAGCAGTCCTTTAATTGATATTTACTACTCTGTACATTTAGTTACTTTTGGGAAAGACTCTTTTGGGAAAACCCTAGACAAGAATCACATATATGTTTTAGCTTAGAGACTTTCTCTGGGATTCTGAGGTGGAGCCATGATGAAATAAAGACAGCGAGGAAAAGCCTGATTTCTTTTTACTTGTAAGGTTAACTCACTCACTCACTCACTCACTCACTCACTCACTCACCAAAGGTTAATTAAACCAAGAGCTGGGGCCCTTTGTGTGAGGAGGTACCCCATCGGTCATAATTAAAAGAGACTTGAGTGAGTTTGTGTGTATTATCTGTCTGTCTATGTTGTCTTCCCTGGGAGAATGTAAGCTTCTAATGGGCAGGAGTATTTCTTTTTTTCTTAGTATCACCAGAGTCTAGCATAGTATTAGTTTTTCTCCTGAGCACTAGCTCCACATCACATATGCCCTACTGGACATTTAAAACTAGGTGTTCTATTTGCATCTCAATAAATGCTTTCCCCAAAACATAACCCTCTTGAGATTTTCTGTATTACTATATATGGCTCCATGTTCACCACCTCAACATGATCCTCACCTTCTCACTTGCACTCACCTCAACTGTCTAATCAGTCACCAAAGCATCTTTATTCTGTCTCTATATCTGTTTCATGTATTCACTTCTCCTCACTCATACAACCAACACCTCATAGCTATCAGATACCTCACGTGACAGAAAAGGAAAATAATAAATGATTTGGAACTATGCCTAAAGGACTATAAACTGTGCTTACCCTTTGACCCAACAATACCACAACTAGATCTGTATCTCAAAGAGATCAAAGAAAAAGGAAAAGGACCTATATGTACAAAAGTATTTATAGCAATTCTTTTTTGGTGACAAAGAATTGGAAAATGAGGGGATATTTATCAATTGTGGAATGGCTGAACAATTTGTGGTTTATGATTGTGATGGAATACTATTGTGTTATAATAAATCATGAGCAGGATGCTTTCAGTAAAAGCTGGCAAGACTTACATATACTGATACAAAGTGAAATGAGCAGAACCAGGAAAACATTGTACACATTGTAACAGCAATATTGTACAATGATCATTTTTGAATGACGTCTATTTTCAGCAATACAATGATCCAAGACAATTCCAAAGGACCTGTGATGAAAAGTGATATCCACCTCCAGAGAAAGAACTAATGGAGTCCTAATGTAGATTGAAACATACTTTTATTTTTTTTTCATTATACTTTTTTTTTTTGATCTGTGTTTTTTCTGCAACATAGCTATTATGGAAATGTTTTACATGACTACAAAAATATGATCTATAAAATTGCTTGCTTTCTCAAAAAGGGGTTTGGGAGGGAAGGGATATAGAACTCAATTTAAAAAATATACTTAAAACATTTGTTTCAATGTAATTGGGAAAAACATTGAAAATTTTATGTAAAAATAAAGGGTAGAGAGATTGGATATGATTATGATGTTGAACAGAGTTAGATATCATAATTAATAGAGAAAGATAAGATTAAAAAGATGACAAGACAAAGGGATTTCAAAATTTATGAACATGAAAGTGGAACATTTCCAGGTGACAGCCAAATCAAGGGCAATAATATATCTGTTTACAACTAAAGTTGTTTTAGTCATTTTTTCGGTTGTATCTAACTCTATGACCTCTTTTGGGGTTTTCTTGGCAAACATACTGGAGTGATTTGCCATTTCCTTCCCCAATTAATTTTATAGATGAGAAAACTGAGGCCAACAAGGTCTTGCCCAGAATAATAGAGCTAGTAAGTGTCTGAGGTCAGATTTGAACTCGGGAAGAGGAGTCTTCCTGACTTCAGGCTCAGTACTCTACCCACAGCACTACCTAGCTGCCCCATAGCTAAGGCTGATTGGAATACTGGGTAATGAGATTGAGTAGCTTGAGGGATTTGAAGTCTTGGTTGTTGATGGAACATTAATATGTGTGTTGGAGTCCTAGTATATGAGTAGGAATTGTGGTGAAAAGTCTATGAAACGGATGTTGAATTCATTGAAGAAAGAATGATATTGTCTTGGGGCTTGATAGCTAAAAGTTACCTGGATCTAATTTGGATGATAGATTTGAATTAAAGGAATATGCATAAGTGATTGCTTAGTGAGGGGGCAGAGGATGAGACTAGATATGTAAATGTCCAATAAGAATATCTCTGGAACACCTAAAAATCTGTATTTCTGCCATGAAGAGGCTGACTATCTGAGATAAGGGAAACTTTATGGCAAGTAATTTTGTGCAAGACATTCTTTCTCTAGTATTGATACAGGTAACATTTGTGCTCTAAAACTAACAAAAGTGTAATTCCTATTACTATTATCTTCTAGCTACTCTGTATATATCATGTATATACCTTGAAATATATATGTTGTCTTCCCCACTAGCAGGTATACTCCTTAAGGAAAGAGATCACTTTGTTTGCTTTTAATTTCTTTGTACCCAAGAGCTTATCCCAGGGTCTGACACATAGTTACTATATATAATTATATTTAGTTGATTAAGAATTATAGAAATGTGTATATGTATGTTTGTATAGGCCTAAAATATTTAATTTTTGATTGACTTGTTGAACTATTGATGTCTCCAGGAAGGCATAAGAACATACCTAAAAATAGCTGATCACCTCAAATTCTTTTCCTTTTATCATCTAATAATTACTTTTCATCTTTCCCCTTTAAAGGAATCAATCATACCACCTCCTGTTTCTCTTCTTACTAAAGCAGTACCAGTGAGTTTGGTTAGAATTATTGCTGCATCTTGACATATTTTGCAAGCTAAAAATAGTTATAGCAACATATTATTTTTTAAATCTTCTTCAAACAAAACTGGGTTGGTTTCTCTTTTCATCTATATCATTTAACAAGAGATTGTGAATAGTAGAAAACACCTGTTCAACCCACCCAGAGATACCCAGTTACAAAGTCTCTTACCATTACTTAACTACATGTGTAGTTAATGCATGGATCTAATCCAATGCATGGATGCTCTTTAGACAAGTATTTCTTTGGAAAACTTTTTTTCAGATTAATTAGCCATTGAAAGCAGAAGTGGACTTAGCATAAATTCCAAAGAAAGAAAGTAAAAATATAATTTATGAAAAAATATATAAATTTCATAATTATATGTTAATTTAAAGATGATTAGATCAACCTTTAAAACAAACTAGCATTCACTAAATGTCATTCATTCAGTGATGTTGAGTATCAATGGAAGTTATCTAGCTACTGAATTTGTAAAAATATTTTTCTCATTATCAACACCATTCTTACCAGCAACATCATCATCACCACCTGTACCATTAGCACCACTGTCATCATCAACATCATCATCACCACCATCATCATCATCAATGTTTTCTCTTTAAATGTACATACCATGATCATAGATACAAGACACAAAACAGAGTCAAGGTGAACAGCATCTAGAAAGCAAGTTCAAAGTCCAGATGGTGCAGAAAAAATATGTTTGTTATTATTCTTTCAATTTATCATTTGCTATCTAGAATAGCCTTTATTTCATGGGTGATACAATTGTAGGAAGAATATGATCTAAAAATTGTTTAATTAGAAAATGACCCAGGACATTCAGTAATGAACAAATGAATGAATGAATGAATGAATGAATGAATGAATGAAAAAAATAATATTTATGTTGCAGACACTGGGGTAGGTGCTAGATTGAGATAGTTCTTTACTAAAGTGAAGCAATTCTTTTCCTCAAATACATTGTACTCTAATGGGAGGAGACAATAAATTGAAGGTAGTGGTATCCAGTGAGGGAAGGGATTGGTTTATTTGCATGCTTTGTTTTCTTTTTGTTTTGTCTGGGGAGTCACAGAAATGGCAAATAAAGCCATAAAGCTCAAATCCATTGTCCTGTCCTTTGTAAAACCAATCACATTATTGATTAGTTTACTCTTTCCAGAGCATAAGATGGATAGTAGAGATGAGAGCACAAGTTGGTAAGAGGGAAGAAGGCATGATTTTACAAGATGTCTAGCATACATATATATGCACCATGGTTTTGTGTCAGCTAGATACTATTCTTTAGGGGGAGTTTACACTCAGCCACTAGCCAATTAAGCTTAGCCCTATCGATGGCAGAGGTCCACACTGAATGTATTAGTGTACCCAGGGAAAGGTGTGTGGTCTTTGGTGCTGATGGGTTTGATACACATGGGGAGAGGCATCTAGCAAAAGCAAAGCAGATAGCCATTGACAGCCAGACGTAACAAATAAAGAGACTGAGATGAAACCATTCAGCATATGGGGCAAGTATTTTATGGAGAATGTATAAGAAAACATGGTTCAAATCATGGAGAACATGGTAGCATTACTGCATTGCAACTTATGCCGGTGGAGAAAGTGCCCACAGCAATGGGATTATAAGTTCATTGAAGCACTGTATCATGAAGTCCACTAAAGCCGCCGGAAGACAACTTCAGCATTGTCTGTGTTATTTGCCTCTGGAGAGATAATCACCATCAACTTTGAAAGTCTTTGAAAGGCAGTTTTTCTGAGCACAAATTCTCCTTGAACTGTTTTTTTTAGTAAATCTTACTATTTAAGACAGCATTTTTTCAACATGATATCTTGAAAGTCTTACTGTCAGAAGGTTCAAAATATAACAGAAAGCATCTTCCATCACAATCCTATGCTCTCCTATTTAATTTTCTACAAAATTAAAACTTAATAGCATAATAATCCAATGAATTGCCGTCATACCTGTGGTCAACTTTTATTAGGCCAATTTCATGGAGAAGCTGCTTTGAGTTGGTCATAAATCATTATCTGTGCTCCTCTGGTCAGTGCACTGGCCCTTAGTCAGTATCCTGTGTATTCAAATATGGTAATGAGTTTTCTTATCAAAAATTAAATTATATTAAATACAAATCTTGGCTTCAGTGCCCAGAACAAAGTCTGCACCAACAAAATGAAACCTGGCAGGATGACAAATTTGTTTCTGCCTGTTTTACAAAGCAAACCTTGAACATTTTCACTGTAAAATCAACATTGTTGGTTGTTTTCCAGCATGATATCATCATGCTTTTGTTGACAATGCCTGAAAAATAATGGGGGAAAAGATAAAATTTGGGCATGCAAACCACTTTAATGCCATTTATATGTTTTTTCTTTGAGGAAATGATGACCCGGACAAAGTTGTCTGTGAGGTTTGTCATTATTGTTATTACTGTGGTACATTAAGTAGGGGGGAAAGGTAACAGTATCATCCCATCTCCTTCTGTCCCAACCAACAGAACATTTTAAACTTCTCTGATGTACTTATCACACATTATTTTCTATTATAGTTGTCTGTGGATTCTTCCATGCATAGATGATGAATTATGTAATAGCAGAGATAGTGCTCTTCACATAATCATTGCTTTACAAATGTTTGTTGAATAAAAACAGGAGAACAACAAAACTCACATGTATCACAGCTTTTATTCTGAGGACTCCTGGTCAAAAGTCTGATCAATGCCTATTTTCATTGACAAATTCTGTTCAATTACCAATGAATTTGTTGGGTGATGTGGGCCAATTAACCTGTGTCTCTCATATTTATTTCCAAATTTAGTTATTAGGGAGAAAGAAACTTGCAGAAAAATAAGTAATAATCATCCATTACTCATTAGTAGCAATCTCACTGCCAGCTGGGAGCTGGCTGATTTTACAAAGTTTATTACACAATATCTATAGGGAAGAAAGGAACCACTAGAGAATAGATCTGCATGTCTCAATATGAAAATGATGGTTCTGCTTGCTAAATTCTGTTCTGGATATATTACTTTTCATTATTTCTGGGCACCACAGTTAAAGAAGGGCACTGGCAAAACTAGAGAATGTACAGAGAAGATAAACCAGAATGGGGAAAGGGCCATAAGAGAAGGCAGTGTCAGAGGTAAGTGAAGCTTTGGGAATATTTAGCCAGCAGAAAAGACTTAGAGGGAGAAATGATAAGTCAGTAAGTACATAAAAGGTTGATATATGGAAGATTTGCTAAAATTATTCTTGGTCTCTGAGTTAGCAAGGCAGAAGTTTAAAAAAAAAAAGACTAAACTAGATAGAGAAGAAAAATCTCCAACCAATTAGAACAGTCCAAAAATGGAATAGGATTCCTCTCTTGCCCTCATTAGAAATAGTTAACTGTTGTGGATAAAAAGCAATGGAATTGGAATCTGGAATACCTGGGTTATATTCCCATCTGAGATATTTACTAGTTGTTTTACCTTTGCAAGTTACTTCACATATCTCAGTTCTTCATTGGTTGAGGGTAATAATAGCAGATTTGAGGGAGGATAAAATTTTTGTAAAATATTTTGCAAAATATTTAGTGCTATATATTTGGGGTCTTCCGGACACCAAATCCAGCAGTCTATCCATTACTCTTCACTATTTCTGAAGATCTTTTAATGAAATTTGCCAACTGTTTATTTTATTTTTTCATAAAATCAGCTCCTACTCTTATTTATTAGTACATTTTATTTTTCTGTAAATGTTATTATTGTTGCCTTGGATTTTTAGGATTTCTAATTTGGTGTTTAGTTGGGGATCTTTAATTTGTTATTTTGAAAGGGTTTTTAGTTGCATGCCCAGTTTGTTGTTCTATTCTTCTTCTCTTTTCTTGATGTAAGTAATTAGGCATACATATTTTCCCCCTAATTACTGCTTAGTCTGGACGCCACAATTTTTAGAATGTTGTTTTATTGTTATTATCTTCAATGAATTTATTGTTTCTGTGAGTTGTTTTCTGATATGCTCTTTCTTTAGGACTAAGCTGTTTAGTTGATATAGGTTAATATTTAATCTATGCTTCAAAGACCCTTTATTGAATGTAGTTTTTATTACACTGTAGTCTAAAAGGGTGCATTTAATATTTCTGCTTTTCTGCATTTGTCTGTAAGGTTTTTATACTCTAATATATGGTCAATTTTTTGTGGAATTGTCATGAGCAGCTGAGAAAATGGTATGTCTCTTCCTTTTCCTATTCAATATGCTCCATAGGTCTATCACATCTAACTTTTCTAAAATTCCAATCATATTTTAACTTCTTAATTATTTTATAATTAGATTCATCTAAGTCTGAGAGGGCTACATTGAGGTTCCCCACACATATAATTTTGCCATCTATTGCCTACTATAACACATTTAAATTTGCTATCAAGGATGTGAATACTAAGCCATTTGGCAAAAATGTTTGTTATTGACACTATCCATTAATTGTCTATGGTACATGTTAACAAAATGTAGTTTCCATGGTTATCTGTTTTTATTACATCAATTTTAGCTTTTGCTTTGTCTGAGGTTATGATTGCTACACCTTCCATTTTTACTTCAGCTGAAGCATAATAGATTCTGGTCCAGCTCCTTATTGTAACTATATTTCCTCGTACATGCACAGTTTCAATCACGTCTCTTTTAAAATTTTTATTGATTTTTAAAATTATTTTTATTTTTCATTAAATATTTCCAATCACAGGTAAAAAATAACAATCTTTATTTTTAAGTTCTAAGGCAGCTAGGTGGTGTAGTGGATAAAGCATCAGCCCTAGAGTCGGGAGGACCTGAATTCAAATCTGGCCTCAGACACGTAACACTCAGTAACTGTGTGACTCTGGGCAAGTCACTTAATCCCAATTGCCTCACCATAAATAAACAAATTTTGAGTTCCAAATTCTCCCCCTCCTTCCTGCTCACCCCTACTCCTTGAAAAGGCAGTTTATTATGTTTATACATATGAAGTCATGCACAATATATTTTCATATTAGCCATGTTGCAAAAAAAAAAAAAACAATAAAGATAAAGGAATTTTTAAAAGTATGCTTCAATGTACATTCAAAGTTAATTGGTTCTCTCTCTGGAAATGGATATGTGTGTGTGTGTGTGTGTGTGTGTGTGTGTGTATGTATGTTGTATATGTATATATTTAATCATAGGTCCTTTGGAATTGTCTTGGATCATTGCCCCACTACTGTATACTATGGGGCAGCTAGGTGGTTTCATCATAGCATCCTGGACCTGGAGTCAGGAGGACTTGAGTTCAAATCCAGCTTCAGGCACTTACTATCTCTGTGACACTGGGATAGTTAACTTATGTTTGCCTCAGTTTCCTCTTCTGTAGTATAGGGATATAAATAACACCTAACCCCCATGGTTATTCTAGTTTCAAATGAAATAATAATTGTAAAGCACTTAGCACATTGCTGGCAAATATTAGGTGCTATATACATTTTAGCCTCACATATAAATTTGGTCTTATCAACCCCTTTCAACTCTAAATTTATGACTTTATGAATAAAAATCATTTATTAAATGCTTATTATGTGTCAGGCATTGTGATAATACAAATGAAATGTGAATACAAATGAAAAATCAGAGCACTGCTTCTCAAAGAATTTAGCTTCTAATAGGGAAACATATTACAGATGGGCATGGTCGGCAAGCATGAGTGTTTTGGTATGGGAAAGCAAGGGCATATTGTTATGTTACAGAAGTCAATCAAGGTACTTTTTTTCTGAAACAATTATATTAATTGCAGAAACAATTGGTCTGGTAGCATATCCCAGGGCAAAAAGCGAAAAAATGGGGAGAGAGTATACACATAGCAGGACATCAGAAAATTCTGGTTTGAAAAAGCAAAGGTAGGTCTAGGGTGACTTACAGATAATGAGATCTCACCAAAGCTATTCACAAAGGATAGGAAAATGCAAATGTTGAGAAAATGCAACACCCATTAGTTCAACACAAAGGCCTTCAAACATCTACCTTACAAGGGACTGAAGCCTTCCATTTCCCATTATCCTTAAAGTATTTGATGAGTTAAGAAACATCAGAAATTTGACAGTTATACTCTCTGGAATCTTGATGTCCCAAAGGACTTTTACTGTAGCCATTCTCCAGGGAGAGAGGTAATAGCAAGGAGGGATGCCCTCCAGTCAACTCTAATCAGGTCCTTTAAGAGATACTTTAGCACTGAAACTAAGCCTCATGGCTCTGGAGGACCCATCTTTGAATCTAGTTAAAAAGCTTTTATTTTTTCTCCATGCTGCATGTGAGATCAGCAGCCCCTATGTTCAGGCATTGCTGGTCAGCAGGTTACTTAAATGTCTCAGTTGACATGTCTAGACCTCAGATGGCTCCCATGACAAATTCCCTCAACCTCAGAAACCAGACAGAGATAACTTTCATTTCCCCATTCACATGTAAGTTTGCTCCTCCTCAGAAATAATAAGATAACAAGAAATGGAAATGAAGAAAAATAGTACAGGCATTCATGTTCTCTCATGGGTACTTACTGATTTTTCTGCCAAAAAGGGGAAAAAAAGAGTTTTGGGGGTTTTTTTAACTGTGTTAGGGGGAAGGATAAATGATTGGTAAAGTAGGTCATGAAGGAGTTCAGCTGTACAAATTGTGGGTATGCCACACATTTCAGCAGCATTTCTGATTTTTAAAGGTAACTTTTGAAGAAGGGTCAAAGCCAGAATCTAGCCTAATAAAATAATTCAAGGCAGTTTTCACCAGTCAGCATTTATTTTACTTTCTATTTCCCCGTAGGAATGGAAGCCGTGCTGGCAATTAGTTTAAATTAGACTATGTGGGGATATTATTTGTGGAAGAAAAAATAAGTTTCTTTTTGTAATTAAATTTAATGGTGTTGCATTGGAGGGAGCTGCACAAGTTTTCTGAGACTAGCAGAGCTCCAATCATTTGAGAACTTAGAGGTTCATGCCTAGGATAAGTCACTTGGCACCTTCCCTGAAGTCTTACCAAACATGTTTAGCAGACAAGGACTAAAAACATTGTAATCTGAGAAAACACCTATTCCTATGGCTTATCAAGATTCTGATACTATTTACATATGACATTGCATTTAAGTGCTCTGAAATCACAGCTGTTATTTTTTAATTATTATTTTGTTTTATAATTGCATTAAGTGGGTTGTACAGGTCCTGATTAACATTTCTGACAGCATTAAAAGAGTCATTGTGATATAGGGGACAGGGAGCCAGCCTCAGATTCAGTAGGACCTGAGTTCAACCCCTGCCTCTTATTCAGAATACCCATGTGACCATCAGTAAGACACAACCTATCATTGCCTCAAGGATACTTTCTAAAACCATAAAAAGATGTCAATTTTCATCAGTAGAGGGGATTTCCTCGCTAACATTTCTCTATAATGATGAAAATAAGTCCAGTCTGCATGTTGTTCCAATCCCACACTATACTATTATGATAATAATATATGCCCAAGTTGGAAAGAAGAACTGTGGAAATTGATAATAGGAAAAGAGTTTAGGATAATTGTGTCAAACCCAAAAGAAATTGAAGTCACTAACCTGGGTCCCTGTGGGTGGCATATTAACTTAAGTTTCAAAATGTAACATTATCTATGTTTTATTGTATTTTTATTTATTTTGTTTAATGTTTTCTATTTCTTTTTAATCTGGTTCTAGCCACCCTCAGGCCACATGTTTGACACTTCTGGATTATCGGACATTAAATCTGGCACCCTCATACTAAACTTGAGGAAACTGACACCCAGAGAAATTAAATGGCTTGTCTGCAATCATATAGGTAACCACTAACCCAGTTTCAGACTCAGGCTCTTCCAGATTCAACGCTTTCTACTAGACCCCTTTGTTTCTTGATCACATATTTTAGTGTTAGTTTTGGTCCAGACCTATGATTGCTACAAACAGTTCCCTGGTGAGGAAACTCCCTCTAACAATGAAGGAAATGTACATTCTTATAACGGGAAATTCACTGACAGGGTCTGTAGTCAAGAAAATATGAGTTCAAATCAGGTCTGAGACACTTCCTTGTTGTGATCCTGAGCAAGTCACCAAACCTTTGCTTGCCTCAGTTTCTCTATCTATAAAATGGAAATAACAATAGCACATATATCATAGGATTGTTGGTAGGATCAAGTGAGATATTTTTGGAGCGCTTATCACAGAATCTGGAATAGAGGAGGTGCTTAATAAAAACTGGTTCCCTTCCTCCTTCTCTTCTTTTAAGTGAGTTGCCCATGATGTCAGACCTTTGCAAAAGACGAGATTTGAATTCAACTCTCCCTGTCTTTGAGGCTGGTTCTTTATCTGCTAGTCAATACACATTTATAAGTGCCTATTATGAGCCAAACACTGTTAAATGCAGATGTCAAGAAAGGTTAAGAACAAAAACAATCTTTGCTTTCAAGGAGTTTGTGACTATATTCAAACAAACCACATAAAGGAAATATTAGAAATAGTCAACAGAATGAATTACATATGCTATCTTTATTTTTAATAAGGACCTAAAATTTTTCTTTTGATTCATTTTTTTTCTCAGTGAATGTACCATTCTTTACAATCCAAGGTCAAGTCCTTTTCTTTTTACCTTGCTCCTAAATTTCTTCAGACTCTTGAGCTATCACCTTGCTCTATTTAACAATTTACCACCAATAAATTGTTTAAAAACAAATATTTAACTCAAAGAAACAGAAAGAATCAACCTACGGAGATATACTCCCAACATTTCAGGGCCCCTGGTAGGTAGCAAACTCCCTAATGTGACTCAGTCTCTGGGGAAAATTGGCCCAGACTTTAGTGTCTTCATGGCATTGGTCTCACCAAGTTCATATCCAAATGCAGGATCATTGATGGATAAACCCTTTACTCTCTTACCACTGATGAATTGTGAAATGTGCTCCCCATGACCTCAAAGCTGATGGTAAAACTGGGCATGGACGTCCCAGACTTCCAGAAACTGACAAGGTCTTAGATTCCAGTTGTCTTCACCTAAAATGAAAGAAAACAAACAAAAAAAATGACAGCAAAAACTAAAGCACTTTTTTGTGGACCTCATGTTAGCCTTCTGTGTACCCTTAGAGCATTGCTTCTCACAAGACTGGAAGAAGTTGAACCAAAAGAAGCGACAAAGTAGAGTAGGTGCCTTTGAGTATTTCTCCAGTTCTGACTAGACATCTGAAGACTGTCAAAGAAGCCACTATTTACCATGCGTTTAGCAGAGTAAAATCTACAACAGAATATCTAAGCAGGATCCAAAGTCCATGTGGGAAAAGACTCAGCTGAGCACTCCATGCATATTCATAAGAAATGGGCTCATTAGCCAATCCCCTGATTCACTAGCCACGTACTCTTGGCTCCATGCCATTTCTGAGTAAGGAGTGGGGGAGGGCGAGCAGGCCCTGATAATCATAATACATATATATATATATATATTATATTAATATATATATATATATATATATATATATATATATATATATATATATATATATATATATATATATATATTACTTGAAAATAATAACTTTGAACAAATCTTTTTTTATACTTATTTATACCTCTGAAAACAAAAAGAAGAATTTAATCTCTCAATGCGCCATGTATAAAATGCCACATAATCTAACAAAAGGTAGAATATCTGGAAATGAAAACTTCTGGTTGTTTTCTGTTCAAATCATCTTATATTTATCCACTTGCCAAAAGACTAACACCCAAGCACCATAACTGATTCTTTTATGGAACCACTCCAAGGAACAATGATTATGACATCTGCAAAACAATCATTGGTAGAAAACTTGGGAATAGCTTTTTTTTTCTTAAAGAAAATGAAAACATCAAAGTTTAGAACATGTTGGGTCTTTTATCAGCCTTCCTCAACAGCTCAGCTATTCAGGAAGTGACAATTAGTGGAAGTATTCATTTAACGTGTAATTTGTTTTATTCAATATTGATATGATTTCATTGGTGATTTATTTGATGCTGAGCTTGATATAAATGTACTGTCTTAATTAACAGGTGGTACATATGACTAAGTGAATAATGTGTTTGATTTAATAGGGGATGAACTATATCTGGCTCTAAGGGTGATTGGTCTTTTTAGTAAGAGATTAATAAGTTACAAAAGGTGATGTATCCTTTTCAATAGGAGCTAAATCAAATGTATTATGAAATATGCTTTTTTCTTCCATTTTTTTAAACTGCATGATATAAGACAAGGAACAAGTTTGCCCTCAAGTGGACTTCAAAGGCAGATCACGGTTCAAAAGGAACCATGGATTTTCTGTTTAGAATAACAGGTATGGTGCTACAATGGAGTCTCCATTCCCTTTACTAGTTTCCCTTTCTCTTCTGTACCATTCATTCCTTAAGTTCTTATTTAAGTTTGTCAGCATTGACACTCGAATCATAGTATGAATCACAATCAGGCTTTTAAGAGTCTAGAATGGCCCAGGGAGTACACTACTAGATTATATTTTGGTTCTGTATTTTATCTCAATTTTCTTGTTCCAGAAAAAAAAAATTCAAAGAGTTTGAAGGCCTCATCTATTCTCCAGCTGGCTTTCATTAGTATTAATAAATATTTATATAAAAGGCTCTTTGTGAGCCCACATTCTCCTGGTGCTTCTGGTTTTTCTGACTTTTCCTTCTTAGTCACATTGGCAGGATTGTTCCACCACCTTGAGGGCAGAGACTGTTTCATTTTTTTTCTTTCTATCTTCAGTGGCTAGCATAATGCCTGGCATATATTAGACATTTGAAATATGATTACTAATAGATTAATTGATCTATGTCCCATTCTTTTTGTTTGGGAATACCCCAGAGCTCTCCCCTGTTTCCTCTTCACTCTCTACATTTCATATTTCTTAAAATTCCACTTACATCTTTATCCCCTTTTACAGAGGCATGTTTTTTTTAATCCCATCGATCAGACGTTTTCTTCCTTTTTTTGGGAAAATATACTCTAGATTTGCAGTAATTTGCTACATTTTTTGGAAGTATTTAATTTCTTGGGCTACTATTGATAAGGTATTTGCAAGTAGAATAATATGCTAGTGTCTCAATTTTATGTTTATATTTTTTTCAGGAATGCTTCAAATGTCACTTGTATTTAAATGTATTATTGATGATTAGGATCAAGTTTTAAGGAGATGTCATTTTGGAGGTGCATCTTGAGTTCCTTTGCCGTGTGTGTTTGTATGTGTGTATGCATACACATGCATACACATGTGCATTCCATGTAGATGCATATATATGCATAAGTATGTACACACATACATACCTGTATTGCATATGCACATGTACATATGTGCCTACATATATGTATGTGCATGTGTGTGTGTGTGTGTGTGTGTGTGTATTTATATTCCATTCCCTTCTTCAAGTATCTGGTGGGTGCAACATAATCTTGTGTTAATTCAAATTTTCTTTTCTTTATATTGGCCACTTGTAAAATCTATTATTGTCATTGGAATTGTTAGATTGAGATACTACATGTCTTAGAGTTTGAATGACAGCTTTTGTTTGTTTGTGTTCTGCAAGGCTATATTCACATAATCTAGGTGGTTTCCTTATTATAGTTACTGCATTATACTTTGAGATCTTTTGATTTGTCATGTTCTTCTGGGAGACCAATACTATTTAAGTTATTTTTTGCCTATCTCCAAGATCAATAATTCTGACACATCTGGAGATCATGTTTTTATTTTTGTTATAATTAATATTATTGCCTTTTCTTTCTGTCCTATCAAATTTTCTTCTACTTCAATATTTTTATTCTTACTATATTAGTTTTCATTTACATTTTTCTCAGAAACATTGTATGATAAATTCAGTTTTTATTCCCTAATCGATGACTTAGAGATTTTTTTTTAATTAATTCTGCTTTGTTGGATACAAACTCTTGCAGTGGTTCAGTCCTAATTTCTTTCATTATGTATTTCATTTTTCTTTTGAGCCATTCTGTAATGCCTTATTTTTGTTCTTTCTTCTCTATATATTCCACTGGATTTTGTCTTTCACAGAAATTAGTTCCAGTCATTCTAAGAGAATGGCAGGTTTTTTAAACCTTTTATGGGTCTACCTAAAGTCCAGGGCAGGTCGAAGTCTGCACACTCCCCCTACACCTCCTCCTTCTCAATGTCTGGTAAAAATTAGTGTTTTCCTTATCAGATGGGGAGGAAGGGGCTGAACCAAACAAGCAGTCTACAACAGGACAGAAATCCCACTGTGAGTCCCAGAATGTGGCTATGTTGGTTTGCAAGTCATTCCTGAGAGCAGAAAGACTGGTGATGAAGGAGTTCTGAGTGAGTGATTTAGGGATTAGCATTCTATAATCCCAATTCAGGTCAACACAAATCAATAAATATTTATTAAAGGTCCAGGCACTGTGCTAAATGTAGGGAAATCATCATAAGAAAAAGTTTTTAGTTATCTCACTAACTTTGTTCTTAATATTCCTTTTTTTTTTCTGTGAAAGCTGCTACTATCCTCTCAGAAACCCAGGCCTACAGTAAAAGCTTTATGTCTACTTATTCACTGTTACACATCCCAAATTGCAAAGACCTAATCACATCCCATGTTTTCTTTTTATTATTCCATCTCCATCACTTCTCTGACATCCGTCTCCTTTCCTTCCATTGACATGAACACGATCCTATCCCAAGAACCTACTATCTTATTTTGACTATTGAAATGCCCTTATACTTTGACTCTTGACTTCAGTCTCTTCCGTCTCATATCACATGACTGTCAAAGTGTTATTTCAAAAACGAAAACTTTAAACATTCTCCCAGTCACTAAGCTTCAATGTCTCCCTTTTAAGTTCAGTAGAAAGAGTATCACAATGACTTCCAATGATATCATTGTTGTTGCTGTTATTTCTCAAAGTTATTTTTTAAAAAAATCCTTCCTCTTTATAATTTGTGCTGTAGATGTTCTGATTTGTTTCCTGTTCCCTAGAGATATTAGTTAATCTCCTATCTCAATGCCTTCCCAAGTCCATCCCACATTTCTGGGTTGCTCTTTATTTTCAGCTCTGCCTCTTAGAATCCTCAGCTCCCTTCAAGACTCAACCTGTGAGACCTTTCCTGATTCACTGAGTTATTGACGCTCTCCTAGAAAAAAGAGTGGATCAATGAACTGAGAATGGAGTTAAACACACTGCAAAATAAACAAATCACCAACCCTAAAACAAGTACACAATAAAAGATTTTACGAATCAGAAAAGAATTTGAGAGACTTGAAAATAAACCATTGTAAGACTGATAAAACTACCATCTTCCCCCAGAAGAAAGACAAAATGGATAAATCATTAGCTAAATGTGTCATAAAAAGTGAAAAGAAAATCTCCAAAAATACAAATGTCCAAATTAATTATCACTCTAAAGTGGGGCCTTTCCAATAAGATAAAGGGAAAACTAAGGTGTACATTGTTACCATTACTATTTGAGATAGTGCTAGAAATTATAGTTCTAGAAATAATACAACAAAAGAAATTGAAGCAAAAATATACATAAGAGATTAGAAACAGATTTATTGCTTTTGTAGATGGTACTTAGAAAAAACCATAAACTAAAAATGACAAATATTGGAGGTGGTATAGGAAAACAGGCACAATTATTCTGGAAAGCAATTTCAAATTGTACCCCAAAAGTTAATAAACTAGGCATACTCAGTCCCAGAAATGCCACTACTAATACTATATACCAAACAGTTCAAAGAAAGAAGAAAAGGTGTATATATATATATATATATATATATATATATATATATATATATATATATATATATATATATATATATATATATATATATATATATATATATATATATATATATATATATATATATATGAAGTTTGTAGCATTTTTCTGGTACAAATGGAAATTGAAGTATATAGTTGTTGTTGTTTAGTTGTTTGTGACCCAATTTGGGGGTTTTCTTAGCAAACATATGCATCGATTTGTCATTTCCTTCTCCAGCAGATCTGGTGAATCCTTTTTGTCAGGCAGTCAGAGGCTGAGTGACTTCTCCAGGGTCACACAGCTAGGAAGCATATGAGGCTGTATTTGAACTTAGTTGTTCCTGACTCAAGGCCCAGTGCTATATTCACAGAGCTACCAACAGCTTCTTTATATAGAATTACTTATTAATTGGAAATAGCTAACCAAATTTGTGTATATGAGTGTAATGGATTGTCATTGTGCTCCAAGAAAGGAAGAGGTGGTTTGAGAGAAACCTAGAAAGATTTTATGGAGTGAAGTAAGAAGAATCAGGATCAAAATTTATACTGTAACAACAAAACTTATACAAATGAAGAATTTTAAAAGTAATCTTAAGAACTCTGATCACAAATATCCGTCATATTTTCAAGGGACTTATGATGAGCAATGTTTTCTTCCTCTTGAGAACAAGAGACAGTGGGCTGATGTTGAGAATGAGACAAAGATCCGGGAGTTTAGAAAATATGGGAATTTGTTTAAACTATTATTATTTGTTGCATGTTTTCTCTTTCCCTTCCCTTCTCTGGAGGAGTAGAATAAATAGGAATATGAAAAATTCCTAGTAACTGAAAAAAAAATTTAATTAAAATAAAATGGAAGGGAATGTTTCATTCGTTGTATTTATAACTCCAGCACCTAGTGTAGTGATTGATACATAGGAAGTTGTTAGTTAGTTCTTGTTAATGCCTTGATTGGGGGCCAATCTGCATTCAGAAATGCTCATCATTTGCAACAAAGTGATAAATATTTTGAGCAAATCAACTCTTAAAAAAGAAAACCATTTATTTAAATAAAACTTAGTTATAAAAGGTACAATCATCTTTTTTAGAGAGACTATAATGACTGACTAAAAATAAAGAATTAAGGATGGCAAAAATAGCTAATATTTACCTAGTGCTTTAATTTTTACAAAGAACATTATTAATATAACTCTACTTTTTACAAGGCTTTGACTTTTTGTCTTTCGAGGGGGACTAAACCAATAAAAATGACTTTGGAAGTTTCATTTATTCCAAGCTTGAGAAAAGAGGAAACTCACACATCTGGATGAGAGGTCATATTTTTTTACCTATAGTGGGAGTTTTTAAGAATCCCTTCAGAGGGAGGAGACAGAACATACAGAAAGGAGTTAGATGGCCAGTTCCTAGGACATAGAGTAGGAGTGAGACCATTGTGAAAATGATAAGGTCAAGCCACAAAGTATAAGAGGTGGCTGATGGATAAAGAGGGAAAAAAAAAAACAGACACATGGACTGGTTCCTCCTGCCCCTGACTCCATGCTTTATTTCAGCTGGGTATAATGGGTACCTGTTTTTAAATGTATTGTTTTATTTTGTTAAATTCTCCTTCTGATGGATCTGATCTTATCTCTCAGTTCAAAAAATTAATCTGTGTTTCACCCTGTCCTTTGAATTTCAGGCACTAGGAACAGAGGGCAGAAGCTCTAGGAAACACACAGAGGAAAGTAACCTTTACTAACCTAGGGCTGAGATTTTAGCCCCTCAGATAATAACTGGCTTTTCTAAAAATTTCTAACTTGGGGTATAATCACAAGCTATCCAAATATTTCATAACCACATTTCAATGGCGGAACTTCAAACTTGGGTTTATTTAAATATGTCTCACAAACTAAAAGCCTTCCATTGCTACCTGATGGATTACACATAAATAATCTCATGTGATTTCAAAAGCAACCCTGTCACACCAGGCTGTTTTTAATCTCCATTCTACTGAGGAAACTGAGGTTACAATACATTTAGTGATTTACCCAGTGTCGCAAGCTAGCAAGAGAGTGAGCTAAGTGGCACAGGAGATAGAGCCCTGGACCTAGAGTCAGGATAGACCTAAGTTCAAATCTAGTCTCAGACATTTAATAGCTGTATGAAACTGGGCAAATCATCTATCCTCAGTTTTCTCATCTATAAAAGGAGGATAATAATAGAATCTGCTCCCTGTACTTTTATGAAGATAAAATGAGTTAGTATTTGTAAAGACTTCATTATTATTAATACTGTTATTGTTACTATTATTAATGAAGTGGGATTAGAACCCAGGCTTCTTTGATTCTACAAATTACATGACATTCAAGTACTACAATATTTATGAAAGACTGTGTCTATTATCTGGTGATATAAAAATGAAAAATAATATAGTTCCTAACCTCAAGATACTTACCTTGTAATCAGTGGGAAAGATGCATTCATACACACACACACACACACACACACACACACACACACACATATACACACACACATATATGATACTAGGCAGAATGTGGGGGTAAAGCACCATTAGGGTTCTAGGGGATATCACTTTTAAGACATTAAGAAAAGTGTTATTCATGTGTCTAAAGTCTGCTAATATCACAGAAATGAAAGAGAACTTCATGATCTTTAATCTGAACCCCTTATTTTACGTATAGCATTCTAGTCATGATCAATGTAGCAAGTATTTATTTGTTCGTTTTTTGGATTCTTGAATTAAATTTATTCTTGATTATTTGGTGAAATCATTGTCTGACTTTTTTTTACTTTCAAAGGAAAATAAGTGTCATCTGTTTCCCAAATTCTATAAGTCATATTTCAGTTGTCATTGGCCTGAACTGAGTTCATCAGGTGGTGTTTGTGTTAAGCAAAGGACAATCAGAATGAATTAGATTTCCAAACAAAATGAATACATAATGAAATGTGGCATAATTGCATTAAACAGTTTGAGCAAATCTTAATATAACATATAGTGGGTGGGTATCCTTGCCCCTAGAATTCTGGTATCTTAGAGAAAATTATTTGAGTAAAAAACTACAGAAAAAAATCTCCTTTTTTGACATATGCATTTTGGAGATTGTGAAATAACTTGGCTTTATGATGGCTCTCTGCCCTGAGGCATCACCCTACCTTTCCAGACTTATTCTGCTTTAAGTCCTCTCTAATGGAGTACCATATTCTAACTTGAACTGTGTATCAGTGCCTATACTTGTCCCATATTCTCTTGTGTTTGCTCAATGAATTGAATGGTTGTTCCTTATACATGAAATTCTCTGTCTTATAATCATTCCCTCACAAAATATTATGGCATCTCTTCCATGAAGCTTTCCTTGTTCAGTTCTCTTGAAGCTGATTTTTCTTTCTTTCCATAGGACATGGCTTTGTACTACTCTTATTCAGCTTTCCTTAATTAGTACTAATAATTAATCTTGTATAAAGGTTGCATGTATTTGTATTTGTACTAGTCTAAGTTATAATCATGTATAATATGGTCTTGGTTACACCTTAATGGAAATATGCTGTGAAAATTCAAATAATGATGAATGTCCCATGTGATTCAACATTCAGTAGCAGTGGTAGTAGTAGGGTAGTAGTATTAGTAGTGGTAGTAGTAGTAGTAGTAGTAGTAGTAGTAGTAGTAGTAGTAGTATTTATGTTATATACAAATAGAATTCAAGAGGGATATTTGGACATTAAGGATAGAAACCTCTCCATGGATAACCTATGAACTAATTCAACCTCAGCCATCTTGGGTTCTTGTACTTATTGTTACTGTCATAGGTATATGAAAGTTCAAAATCAAAAGTAGTCTTCTACAGAATAAAAATAAAAGTGCAAGAATAACAAAGTTTTTTTTTAATCTGAGGCAATGAAATATGAAAAAAATATACTAGATCAGTGAACACAATGTTACCCAAGTTGTCTGACACTAAACAGTCATATAAACTATTTGAAAATATGTAATTTGAAAAATATAAGCAAGGAGAAAATATGAAGATCTGTAAAATAAGTCAAAGTGAATCCTCTAAAAAACCTAAAATCAGATTTTTATATAAATTGTTTGCTGTTGTTATTGTTCAGTCATTTAGTAGTGTCTGATTCATTCTGACTCCATGGATTATATCATGCTATGCCCTTCTATGCATAACTATCTTCCAAAGTCTGTCCTAACTTATGTTTATCTCTTCCATGACACTGTCTGTCCATCTCAGCCTCTTCTATTCCCTTTCACCTTGCATTGTTCCCAACATAAAGGCCTTTTACAATGAGTCCTGGCTTCTCATTAAGCTTCGTCTTCCATATTTGACCCTCCAGTGAATAACCTTAATTAATTTCCTTAAGTATTGACTGATTTGTTTTTCTTGCAGTCCAAGGGATCTGCAAAAGTCTTCTCCAACATTATAATTCAGAAGTGTTGATTCGATGGAACTCAACTTTCCTTGTAGTCCAAATCTCACAGCTATATATTACTACTGGAAAGAGGATAGATTTGACTATACAGAATTTTGTTAGCAAGATGATGTCTCTGCTTTTTAGTATACTATCCAGATTTGCCATTAATTTCCTTTCTTTTCTTAAATATTTATTTCTCGTTTTCAACATTCACTTTTACAAGATTGTGAGTTTTTTTAAGATTTTGAGTTCTAAATTCCCCTCCCCAAGATGGCATGCAATCTGATATAGGCTATATATGTACAATCATATTAAACATATACCCACATTAGTCATGTTATGAAAGAAGAATCAAGAAAAAAGGGGAAAGTCACAAGAAAGGGAAAAAAAAGGAAAATAGTATGCTTCAAACTGCATTAAAACTTAATAGTTCTTTCTCTAGATGTGAATAGCATTTTCCAACATGAATCTTTTGGAATTATCTTAGATAATTGCGTTGATTTAAAGAGCTAAGTCTATCAAATTTGTTGTTGTTACTGTGTATAATGTTGCTGTGTACTGTGTACAATGTTGCTGTTACTGTGTATAATGGTTTCTTGGTTCTGCTCACTTGACTTAGCATCACTTCATGTAAGTCTTTCCAGGTTTTTCTTAAATCCACCTGCTCATTATTTCTTATGGGACAATGGTATTCCATTACACTCACTTACCATAACTTGTTCAGCCATTCATTAATAGATGGGCATACCCTCAATTTCCAATTCTTTGCCACCACAAAAAGTACTGCTATAAATACTTTTTGTATACATGGGTCCTTTTCCCTTTTTTATGATTCCTTTGGGATATAGATCTAGTAGTAGCATGTCATGCAGAGTTTGGTTTCCCTTTGGGCACAGTTACAAATTACTCTCTAGAATAGTTGGAGAAGTTCACAACTCCACCAACTATGCATCAGTGTTCTGATTTTTCCACACCTTCAACAGAATTTATCATTTTCCTGTTTTCTCCTGTTAGCCAATGATAGGTGTGTGGTGGTACCTTGTCTTAATTTGTATTTCTCTAATCAACAGTGACTTAGAATATATATATATATATATATATATATATATATATATATATATATATATATATATATAGTATATATGTGACTATAGATATAGATAGCTTTAATTTCTTCCTCTGAAAACTGCCTGTTTATATCCTTTGAACATTTATCAGTTGGGGAATGAATTGCATTCTTATAAATTTAACTCAGTTTTCTATATATTTTAGAAATGAGGCCTTTATCAGAGACACTGGCTGTAAAATTGTTTCCAGCTTTCTGTTTTTCTTCTGATCTTGGTTGCATTTGCTTTGTTTGTGCAAAACAAATTTTAATTTAATATAACAAAAATTATCCAATTTGCATTTCATAATGTTCCCTATCTCTCGTTTGGCCATAAATTCTTCCCTTTGTCTGACAGGTAAACTATTCCTTGCTCTCCTAGTTTACTTATATCACCCTTTATGTCTAAATTGTGTGCTCATTTTGACCTTATCTTGATATTTGGTATAAGGTGTTGCTCTATGCCTAGTTTCTGCCATAACATTTTCCAGTTTTCCCAGCAGTTTTTTTTTAATTTTTAACATGTGTTTTTAAAACTTTGCATTCCAAATTTTCTCCCTTCCTCCCTCCTCACCCACCCTCACTGAAAAGGCAAGCATCTCGATATAGGTTATAGATGTGTAGTCATGTAAAATGCTTCCATAGTAGTCATATTGTGAAAAACTAAGTATATTTCCCTTCATCCTATCCTAGCCCCCTTTTTTTCTATTCTCTTTTTTGACCCTGTCCCTCCTCAGAAGGGTTTGCTTCTGATTATCCCTTTCCCCAATCTGCCCTCCCCTCTATCAACCCCCTGCTCTCTTTTCCCCTTCCCACTTTATTTTCCTGTAGGGTAAGATAGATTTCCATACACCATTGTTCATGTTATTCCCTCCTTAAGCCAAATCCTATAAGAATAAGATTCACTCATTCCCTCTCACCTTCCCCTGCTTCCCCTACACTATAAAAGGCTTTTCATGTCTGTTTCATGAGATAATTTACCCCATTCTACTTCTCCCTTTCTCCTTCTCCCAATATAATCCTCTTTCACCCCTTAATTCTATTTTCCAGATATCACTCCTTCATCTTCAACTCACCCTGTGCCATTTATCTATCTATCTATCTATCTATCTATCTATCTATCTATCTATCTATCTATCTATACATATAATTTTCCCCTCCCACTACCCTAATACTGACAAAGGACTCATGAGTTATAAATATCAACTCTTCATGCAGGAATGTAAACAGTTCAACCTTACTAAGTCTCATGTGTTCTCTTTCCTGTTTACCTCTTCATGTTTCACTTAAGTCTTGTACGTGAAAGTTGAATTTTCTATTTAGCTCTGAGCTTTTCCTCCGGAATGCTTGAAAGTCCCCTATTTCATTGAATGACCATTTTTTACCCTGAAGGATTATACTCAGTTTTGCTGGGTAGGTGATTCTAGGTTGTAGTCCTATCTCCTTTGCCCACTGGAATATCATATCCCATGCCCTCTGGTCCCTTAATGTAGAAGCTGCTAAATCTTGTGTTATCCTGATTGTGTTTCCACAGTTCTTGAATTGTTTCTTTCTGGCAGCTTGTAATATTTTCTCATTCACCTGGGAATTCTGGAATTTGGCTACAATATTCCTAGGAGTTTCCTTTTGGGGATCTCTTTCAGGATTCTTTTAATTTCTACTTTGCCCTCTGGTTCTAAAATATCAGGGCAGTTTACCTTGATAATTTCTTGAAAATGATTGCTAGGTTCTTTTTTTGGTCATGGCTTTCAGATAGTCCAATAATATTTAGGTTTACTCTCCTGGATCTATTTTCCAGGTCAGTTGTTTTTTCAGTGAGATATTTCACATTATCTTCTATGTTTTTCATTCTTTCCAATTAGTTTTACAGGGCCTTGATTTCTCATAAAGTCACTAGCTTCCAATTGCTCCATTCTAATTTTTAAGAATGTATTTGGACTTTCTTTTCCACTTGGCCAATTTTGCTTTTTAAGGCATTCTTCTCTTCATTGGCTTTTTGGACCTCTTTTGCCATTTGGGTTAGTCTATTTTTTAAGGTGTTATTTTCTTCAGTTTTTTTTGGAGTCTCCTTTAGCATCACTCTCAATTTTTCCTCTACTTCTCTTACTTGCTTCTCAAAATCCTTTTTGAGCTCTTTCATGGCCTGGCACCAATTCATATTTTTCTTGGAGGCTTTGGATGTAGGAGCTTTGACTTTGTTGTCTTCCTCTAGTTCTATGTTTTGATCTTCTTTGTCACCAAAGTAAGATAATATAATCTGATTCTTTTTGTGCTGCTTGCTCATGATCCCAGCCAATTACCTGATTTTTAAAGTCTTTGTTAAGGAAAGACTTTGCTTCCAATGTGGAGAATGTACTTTCCCAAGCTTAAAGGGGTTTGTACAGCTGTTTTCAGAGATACTTGTAGGGACCTGTAAATTTTCAGTTCTTCCAAGGGGGTATGATAAGGGGCGAGGTGTTTACGCCTTTCCTGGCCTGCACTCTGCTCTATTAGTGACCACAAGCACTCCTTGCTGTTCTGGAACTGTGAGGAGGGTTTTCTCTGCATAGCCACTACAAGCTCTACCAAGCCAGCACTCCTCCTTGCTCCAGGACCACAGCCCAGAACTGTGACCCAGATCCAAGCACAGGCAAAGCAAGAGATTCCTGCCTCAGCACTGGGAAAGAGATCCCTGCAATCTCCTTCTGAGCTGCCACTAGATTCCCCCTCAGTCTGTGGGCCAGAAAATAAGGAAGCAGCTGCTGCCCCAGGCCATGCTAAAGGAATGGAGCTGAGACCACCTCTCTTTTCTCTCAGCACTGCAGACACAGACTTTTCCCACTGACCTTCTAAGTTGTCTGTGGCGTTCCTGGGTTGAGAAGTCTGGAAACCACCAAAGCTGCCCACAATTCAATCCTCTAAGGCCTGCTCCGGTTTGCTGTGGCCTGGGAGCCCACACCAAACTGCATTCCTCTCCCAGCCCGACGAGGTACCTTTCTGATCAACCATCCAGGTCATCTTGGACTGGAAATTTGTTTCACTCTGTCTTTTTGCGGGTTCTGCTGCTTTAGAATTCATTTAGAGCCATTTTTATAGGTATTTGGATGGGTTTGGGGGACAGCTGAAGCAAGTCACTGCTTTTACTCCACCATCTTGGTTGTACCCACCCAGCAGGTTTTTTGTCAAGTGAGTTCTTATCCCAGAAGCTGGAGTCTTTGGTTTTAATCAAACAGTTGATTATTACAGTCATTGAATACTGTGTTTTGTGTACATAACCTGTTCCATTGATCCACCATTCTATTTCTTAGCCAGTACCAAGTAGTATTTATTTTCATTAATTCCCTTGGTATTCTGGATCTGTTGTTCTTCCAGATGAATTTTGTTACTATTTTTTCTAGCTCTATAAAATACTTTTTTGGTAGTTTGGTATGGAACTGAATAAGTAAATTAATTTAGGTAGAATTGTTATTTTTATTATATTGGCTCAGGACACCCATGAGCAACTGGTTATTTTCCAATTGTATAGATTTCATGTTATTTGTGTGAAAAGTATTTTGTAATTATATTCATATACTTCCTGAGTTTTTCTTAACATGTAGGCTCCCAAATATTTTATGTTATCTACAATTACTTCAAATAAAATTTTTCTTTCTATATCTTATTTGCTGGGCTTTTTTAGCAATATATAGAAATGCTGATGATTTGTGTGAGTTTATTTTATATCCTGCAACTTTGCTAAAGTTGCTAATTATTTGAAGTAGTTTTTTTTTCGTGGATTCTCTAAGTATACCATCATATCATCTGTAAAGAGTGATAATTTTTTGTATTTTTTATTGCCTATTTTAATTCCTTCAATTTCCTTTTCTTCCCTTATAGCTAAAGCTAACATTTCTGATATATTATTGAATAACTGTGGTGATAATGGACATACTTGCTTCATCCCTGGTGTTATTAGACACGTTTCTAGCTTATCCCCATTACATATAATGCTTGCTGATGGTTTTAGATAGATGCTACTTATCATTTTAAGGAAAACTCCATTTATTTCTATACTATCTAGTGTTTTCAATAGGAATGGGTGTTGTATTTTTTCAAAAGCTTTGTCTGCATCAATTGAGATAAACATATCATTTCTGCTAATATTTTTATTGATATGGTCAATTATGCTGATAGTTTTCCTAATACTGAAATAGCACTGCCTCCCTGATGTAAATCCATGTCTCACCATTGTATGCTACTCAGCACATATCTACCTATATAGCCTCCAGAGGAAAGACATAGCTATACATATATGTATACATATACATGCACACATACATATACATACATATATATATATATATACACACACACACACACACACACACACACACAGACATATATATAAAATCTTCCCCAATAATTTTACAGATGAAGAAACTGAGGACAAGACAGTTTGAGTGACTTGCTAAATGTCACGTAGCTGGCAGGTGTCTGAGGCAGGATTCAAACCCAAGACTTCCTAATTCCATTTTGTAGACATTTGAATATGACATAGCTATTGTTGGAGCACACAGGCTTTTTATAATTTTTATCCCTCATAATTACTGCATAAATTTCCAATTGAATTTTTATCATACTTTCCTCTTATGATAACTTGGGATATCCTTTAAACCACTTTTAATGCTCACTTCTTCAGTTGTAATTCTTCTTACAGAAATAGCTGGCCTATATATTTCAACCATGTACATTTCTACTGATCTTTGTATAACTTTCACTTTAATTTTTCAGACAATGAAATATCCCACTAAGCAAATATTTATGTCAAAAATTGGCCTTTTCTGGGAGAACTTTGTGTCAGGAAAACTACTGTGTAATTACCTACAAACACACACACATGCCCCCACACACGCACACATATGCACACATATGCATACACACACAATCCAACCCATTCAGGTTTGAGAACGGTCCATTGTTCATGAAGAGTCTTTTTCTAAGACAGATGTACTGATGATGTACCAGGTTTATATGTTGTTCAAGTACAAATAATCTAGGCAATAGATAATCATTTACTCATTTGATTTATCCCATGTGAACCATTAGGCTGAATACTCAATAAAACCAACTCTGTCATTTGCTCTCCAAGGAGAACTTGTGGCTGATTCTTCCATTTAGTTTCAAATTCCTTTCATATTTTGGTTTAATTAACAAAAGAATGTTAAGTCTCGCATGTTTAAATTTCTCTAGTCGTTTGTGCAGTCCTTGGTCATTGGACAATTACATCATATTTAAACTATCAAGAATTAAGTTAATATTTATAGATGATTTAAGAACTATCATTCTTAGCCCCTTTTGCCAATATCACTATAGGAGAGAAAGGATGCTATATAGGTCTTAATACTCTTTTATAATTTTCTTTGTTTTTTGGGTTCCCATTAAAAAAAAACACGATCACCAAGTGTTTACCCCATTGAAGACTGGCCTTTCTGTGCCTGCCTAGTCTAGTCCTTAGAAAACAACAAGGTCTATCATGAGGACCATACCTGAAACCTTTCCAGCAGAGTAAAACCTGCCCAAGCCTGTCTCCCCTTGCCTTCATCTTTGAATACTCTGGTTGTCCTCCATACAGTGAAATGTTGGAAGCATTTAGTGCATTTTTTTTTCAATTGTCCTTTGAATGTTATGGATGGTTTACAGGTTTAGCAAAGGAGTCAGTTTTAGAAATTTTGTCTTAGGGACAGCTAAGTGGTGCAGTGGGTAGAGTTCAGGTACAGGAGTCAGAAGGACCTGAGTTCAAATCCGGTCTTAGATGCTTGATACTTACTAGCTGTGTGACTCTGGACAGGTCACTTAACTCCAATTACCAAAAAATAAATTTTGTTATCTCCACTATAAAGACAAGTGAGTTTTAGAGCTAGGAGGCACTGTTGAGTCAACACTCTCATTTCACAAATAAAGCTATTGAAACTCAAAGAGATGAGGTGACATTCCCAAAGTTACATAACTGGAGAATGATAAAGTTTAGACTAGAATCCAATTCCTCCTCTAAATTAAGGGATTCTTGAACTAGACCAAAAGTTCTTAACCTTTTTTTTTTTGGTCATAGGCCCTTTTCATAATCTTATATAGCATATTAACTCCTCAGAAAGTTTTAGAATAAACAAAATAAAATTCTCATGTTATCAATGAAGACTAATTATGTATTTTTAAATTATCAAGATTTCTAAAATTTAGGGACTCCAGGTTAAGAATTCCTGCACTACATCATGCTTCCAATCAATTCATTGTCTTCAGAGAAAGAAACTAGAAAAAAAACGCTTTTAAAAAAGAAAAAAAACCAACTCTGTTCTATGTTATTTGCAAACTGTACCTTAAATTACCAGTAGAGACACAGGTTGCCTGGCAGTTTGGTTTTGTCATGACAGTTTAGAAATAGATTTGTTTAATTTGAAGCTAGCATTAGCAACGTCGAATCATTATGGCTTTAATGGTGTATTATTCAGTTCAGGCTCTATTCTCTCTTCCCATAGAGAAATATGATTATTTCATTTAAATCATTTTGTGTGATTCTACTGGATTATACTGTTCATAGACACTGAACAGCTTCTATTGAAATAGCCACTCAGAATGAATAATTCATCACTTCTTGTTTTGTTTTGTTTTTAAAGAGCATTATTGGAGAGGGCAGTAGCTATCTTGCTCATGGTGGGTCCCCCCACCCACCCTTAAATGGCAACAGCAGCAAATCACATTCTGTCTGCAAAACACAGCTGTTGGCTTTCATATTTTTATCCCTAAGATGTGATCCAGAAGCTTTAGGATATGTCAAGAAACTTTCTACATCTAGCTCTAAAAAGGAAAAGCTTAAGTTGATACAAATGTATTAAGGTGTCTGGCTATGCCAAACTTCATCCTGAAATACATTTCCATATAAAGTGATCATGAAACCAGACTTCAGTGCAGGCACCCTAGGCAAATTGCCCATTAATGTTCTTAAGTAGGTAGTTTCCTTTTTTTTGACTATCCTTTTACTGAGTCTCTAAGGACAGGAATTTTGTATCCCTTCATGTCCACCAATCTTCTATTTGCCACAGTTCTATATTGCTTTAGCTCTTAATACTGTTCGTTCAACTATGATCAAAGGAATATATGTATGTAAATCATGGTCTTTAAAACATATATTCACTGGTTCATTGTTCTTATTTCTCATTGTTGTCAATTCTCATGGATTTTTTGTTTTTTTAAATGATAAATGCATTTAATTCCAACTAAATCATTTTGTAAGTTTTATAGGCAAACTCAAACTGATTACAAAAAAAATCTTGTACAGAACAGTAAAGTGGATGCTAACTTGTTGGGCACTCTTTGCACATGTCAAATACCATTATTAATATTCCTTTCCACACATATTAAGTAGTAAGAATATTGTGTCCTACTAGAAGAAATACAAAACTTGAAATAAACATTTTAAAAACAATTTAATTTTAGTATAAAAAAACTTAGTCTTGGGAGATGTTTTTATCTGTGAAGACCTAATCAGGACATCTGGTACATGATTAAAGGTATATAGTAACAAGTACCTAAGACTTGTATAGAGGGCTTATTTACAAGGGGAATTTAATTTTTTTTTGTTTTTCACTAAGGAAAAATATTGTTTTGTTAAAATGTATCTCTGTTGTATAAAGTTATAGTCATCTTCTGTAAAGTAACCTCTTTCAGTAGTTTGTCTTTAAAAAAACTGAGTTGAAACCCATTCATTTGGATGTTATTTTATTAAATAATTACACTTTTACAAATCCAAAAGAAGACATGTTATTTCTCAGGCCTACATCACACACAACAAAAAACTGACCAAAAATAGGAAGATATTGTTTAGAAACACTGTTTAATAAAAATAATAGAGATTTCATTTGTTACTTATAACTTCACTTGTATTACCATATATTATACATTTTTAAAATTATCATGAATGACTTTTTTTTTAACCACAGACAGTCTTTTACATTTTGGCAGCATGTTTCCTAAATGAGAATGCTGATGAACTCCTAGTCAGTAACTACGTATATGGGTGTAAGCACATCACACACACACACACACACACACACACACACACACACACACACACACACACACACTCAGTGTCCGTTGGGAAGTCACAACACTCAGCTTAATATTAGGCAAAATTAAAATTACTCAAATTCTGTCATGCAGAAATGTTGCAGTCTTACATCTTTCTGCACATATTCCATTTCTGTCAAGGGATGTTTCTAAAGCATGAATCTTTAGTGTACACTTAAAGAAAACTTTCATGGATGTAAAGGTAACAAAGAATGACCATGTCAAAAATTAAGATGGCGCAGAGCCCAGATGCCCAAGCAGAATGCAAAGCAGGGAAATATTCACTCTGGTTCTTTTAACATTAGCCCAACATGACGGCCAGGATGATTTATCCAACATTAGGATTTTTATACTGAATTGTACTGTATATAAGTGACTTGTTTAGTTAACACACATACAAGAATGAAAGCCACAAATTAAGCAGTCTGTGAAAGTATCTGGCAAAAAAAATAACAAACAAACACCTAAGTTAGCAGCACTGAGGGAAGTGCACTTATAGGTAAGCAGACAGTGAAAAGCTTTCATTCAAATTCTCATCTTCTTCCACATCTTTCAATCTGAGAACTTCCAGAAAAACTTTTCCTTTAGTCTCCCTCTGTATCAGCTCATCAGTTTCTCTAAAGCAGGCAGGGTTATTTAGACACAGGATTCCTAACTGGTCACCAAAGCCTTCACTTTCTATCACCTTGATCAATGGTTTGAGTTTTTCTTTTAGCTTGCCCACTCCATAGCAGGTAGGATGCACTGAAGCCTCATGTGGGCCCACTCAATCTTCATGTTCTCCTTCAACTGCTTTATTACTTCCAAGGCCTGCTCCTGTACTGATAACTGTGTTTGACGGAATAGTGGATAGCCCTCTTGCTCTTTCAATGAAGCCATGTATGGTCTCTGTTTCAGAATTTACACAATTACGTGCTACAATTGTTGCAATATTCTTAAACATCTGGGTGCCCTCTACCTGTACTTCTCCTTTTGTTAATCTGCTTAGAGATTTCAGGCTAGTTGGCTGTTCAAAAAAACACTGATAAGATCTTTCTTTTTAGCCACTTGGCCTTTAGAAACATTTACAAACAGGCAA
Organism: Phascolarctos cinereus; assembly: GCF_003287225.1. Taxonomy (NCBI): domain Eukaryota; kingdom Metazoa; phylum Chordata; class Mammalia; order Diprotodontia; family Phascolarctidae; genus Phascolarctos; species Phascolarctos cinereus. The sequence goes on along the minus strand of NW_027555958.1, from coordinate 428,919,523 downwards.
TTGGTCTGCGAAACCTCACCAAGATCTTTTTTCCACTGCAGAGCCAGCCCACAACCTTGTTCTTGCAAAAAATGATTTCAAAGCACTTTCCCCCTCACTTCACATGCACCACAGCCACATTCATCAGGGGGATCTGGTCGGTGGGGTTGAAAATCGACATTGTGGTGACTGGCCCCACCCTTGAGGTCAGTCCTGCCAATAATCACAGACCCACAACCTCAGTTACATTGTAGCACTAGAAGCCCCCCACTCCTACCACAACAACCACCTCCAGGCATTCTTAATGCGCTGGAGCTGGGAAGAGACAGGAAAACAGAATTTTACTTTCTGGGGTACTAAGCATAACCTGAACCAATCAGAAGGCAGAATCACTTGATGAGCCCTTGGCTTCACCAATGAGAGATGCGCCACTGCCCTCTTCCATCTTCTTTCTTGTTCTGTTTGTCCTTACCTGGTTGCTCTAGGCCAGAGGTTCCCAGAGGTACTTGGCCTATTCCTCTACTTTAAAAAAAAAATACTCAGAGATGCCCTGGAAGTCTACTTTCTTTAACCTTTTAACATATTTTTGAAAAAAATTGTGTCATTTTAAGAAAATATTTTTTTTGTAAAAGAGGCATCTTAAAGTTACTAATTTGTTGTAAATTTGTGAAGTTTTTCCTACATTGAAATTTTCATGATGCAACATTGTGTCATGTAACTGTATAATATAGCATTGTAAGCAACTCATAACACACACACACATATTCCTGCCAACACTTGCTTGTTAAGACCTCTCTGCAGACTTGACCTCTGATCGGTTATAACTTGCATTTTGTGTGTATATTCAAAAAGCAGTGTACTTCCAGCTTGATACTGTATGATCTTGGACAGGTCTTGGATGGGGGTTGGGCTGGATAGCCCTGTTCGGATGTCACTTTTCTCTTTGTATCCCCCCCACTCCACCCCCCTGCTCAGCAGGGTGCATTGTACATAGTAAGTGCTTAATAAAAGCTTGCTTATTTCCTCCATCCATCCCTTCTGAAGTCATTTCTAGATATGCCATCTCTCTGCTCCTATTTTTTTTTTTTTTGGTGAGGCAGTTGGGGTAAAGTGGCTTGCCCAGGGTCATACAGCTAGTAAATGTCAAGTGTCTGGTCTAAGGTCACATTGGAACTCAGGTCCTCCTTGCTCCAGGGCCAGTGCTCTATCCACCACACCACTTAGCTGCATCTCTGCTCCAATTCTTTTAAGTTCCATTTCACTGGCAGGTAGATGACCACAAAGACATTGCGGGTCTGTTCTCCTATGGGGCAGGGCTGGAGGTGAGAGCCGTGCCCCAGGAGCTGGGGCCCCATTCACCCCCCACCAGCTGCCTACCAATGATGGGTGCCAGTCCAGCTGCCACTCTTCCTGTCGCTAGGCCTCCTGGACTCACAGCTCTAGTGCTTACAGGCTCCATTGCCTGCCTGGTCCTGACCATACTCTTACCACCTGCGGAGAGCGTGGGTAAGGTGTGCTCTCTGTCCCCACCTTCCTGGCTTGGGCCCAGGCCCATGGACCCTACTCTGGGCAGCCAGAGGCAGCCAGCTGCATTCCGAAATAATCCCAAGCTCCCTGGGCACATCAATGGGGCTCTAGAGGGGATGCTGCCCATTCTCATTGATTTTTTTTTTTTAACAACAACGACAATTATTTGAATTTTTATTAGAATATGTCAGATTTTAGGACACATAATGAATAAAAATAGGCCAAATAAAATACATGATGAAAAGTTGGAAAACCTGGGTTTGAATCAGTGCTCTTATACTAGTACTCAAGCACTTTGAAGCAAGTAAGTAGAGGGCCTAGTTACTTGATCTGGAAAATGAAGTGTGGCACTCAACCTCTTAGGTCCCTTCTAGCTCTAAATCTTAACTCCCATGATTCTCTGGGAATTTTTAGATCTCCTTCACCTCGTGTAACTATTTTTGATAAAAGAATCTCAAGGTCAAGATGACAGAGTAAAGGCAGGGACTTGCTTGAGCTCTCCCAAATTTTCCTCCAAACAGTGTTAAAATAACACTGAAAAACAAATTATGGAGCAGAAGAACCAACAAAAGGTTTGAGTAAAACAATTTTCCAGCTCCCAGACAACCTGGAAGGTCAGCAGAAAATTATCAAGAAAGACTCCCCTGGTATCTCAGAACTAGAAGGGAAAATAGAAATTGAAAGAATCCACTTATCACCTTCTCAGATCTCAAAATGAAAATGCTCAGGAATATATAGCCTAATTCCAGAGCTGCCAGGTCAAGGAGAAAACAATGTGGCTTAGAGTCTTAAAATCTAGCCACTGTTCAGATTTTTATAATCTAGCCAATAGCTTACTAATGTTCAGACTCCTTAAGAGTCTGCCCAATATGACAATGTTCTAATAAACCTTGTCTTTGGCTGAAAGAAGGCTTGGGTTGAATTCTTTTGGTCAGGACCCACATGTTTTGATTTTGGGGTCCCAGCACCCCTAAACCCCTAAACCGCATCATTTTGGTGGCCTGTAAGGGGAAACTGCCTAACCCCAAGTTCTTCTGCAGAAAAGACTGGAAGGTATATAAGCCTCCCCCCCCCCCATTTCTTGCTCTGCATTTGAGGTTGCTCTGCAAGCACCAAGGCTTGGAGGTGTTTTTCTGGCAGACAGTTACGAGGCTGTCTCTCAATTGGCCTGATATTCCAAGTTCTCGGTCCACTGGGTCATTTCAAGGCCATGGGCCTGGGTACACCTTCCACAGCATAGAGGACAAGGCCAGATGCCCTATCTGGAAGTGTATGTTCAATTCTGTTAATTCCCTCAGTGCTAGGGAATTGGGGAAAACTGCAGTTGCTTTTTGGTTCCCTGAGGTTTACTTACTCCCTTCCCTCTGTACCTCTGAATCCTCCTTCATGGAGGTAACAGGGAAAGTTAGAACAGCTAAAAATATCTTGGCATATTCTGGAGGTTTTGTGATTGATCATTAAAGAGTTTTGAAACACCTGTACAACCTGGTCACTCCCTTCCCTTGAGTCAAGAGGGTGTCTGTTAACTCCTCTTATAGGACAAGAGAGTTTCATCCTTTATTTCTCATCATTGATTTCTCCCTCCTCCACCTGGGAAATGAAGGGGGGAGAGGCAGCAGCTATGGCATGGGTCTCCCTGGCAATGGTCTTGGGCGCCAGGGAAACCCTTGCCTGGAAGCATCACCCAGGTTCAGCACATCCTGCTCAAGGCAATGAAGCTAGCCTCTAAACTTGGGTAAGCACACTCTTTGAAATTTGTAGTTTTAACTGTTAATGATGAAATGTTGATTCTCTGTGTAAAGTAATTTGGAAGTGCATTTAACAAAACTGAAGTTACCTGACTGGTAATGGGTTTATTTCAAGTTTCAAGTTGGTGAACTTTCTGTATCAGTTATGTCAAGCAATTTTTCATAATTTGGTTACCACTAAAATTATTTGGCTTTTGTTGGTTATTGCTTTAATGTGTAAACTAGCCAGAAAGCTTGTTTGGGTTATGTATGGCTTGCTGAGAATTTGCAAGTGTATGGAAATCTTTAATGATTGGCTTTTTACACCAGAACAAATTTAAGTTTGAGATGTAAATCCTGGAAACGTTTTTCCTAAGCTGTGATTAGTAAAACTTGCTGTTTGAGGTAAAAGCTCACATGATTATATTTTGAGTTGTCTGATGGGTCATAATCCATCGATAATCAATAATCAACCACCTGAGAGAAACGCCACAAGCTTCTCAGAGAAGGTGATACTGGTAGGAAGTCAGCATTGGGAAAAGCTGAGGACAATTTTAGCCTCAGTCTAAGATGGTATCCTTCTGGCTCAGTTTCCCCATTATGTTCCTTTGAAAGGGAATGTTACCCCCTTGGCTATTCCTGAGTCTGGCTATGAGGTGGATTTCATACTGCATGGCTGGAAAACTGAATTATCTGAATCCAAATAGAGCTAAGGACATTTTATTCTCTCCTATGGGCCCTAAGTCAAGTCCCTGCTTTATATCTGGGCCCTGCAGGGTTTTTTTGTTTTTTGTTTTTTTGTCTTTTTCTGTCAGATTTGTGTCTTCCAGACTATGGGCCATTCACCTATAGTTGGTAGCAAATAGCGGGTACCAGCCAATGTCCCCACATCTTTTCTGGATGCAGCCTACTCTTTGGGACCCCCTCGAGGCAGGGCCAGCTCTACGCCCCTTGCCATCAGGAAGCAGTTTCAGAAGATGAGAACTTCACCCCTTACCCCAAAAGAATTTGGGTCCCATTTGTTTGAGGGGGGAATGATGACGATAGGATCTATATCTCAAAAAGGAAAAACCCTGGATTTTCCCATATGGCCAAATCTCTGGTGTTCCCCTGAGGCTATAATCCCATCAACTGGCCTTTCATTGTGGACCTCCCTGTGGCCCCAGGCCACTTCTCCATTCTCCCCTGGCCACCTGGTCCAGGTCCCTGGAATTATATTACCTCATAGAGAACTTGGCCACTCCTAGATCCCTCCCATAGTCTTTCTGTATATAAAGTCCATCTTGTCTCCATTAAGATGCTTAGATTCTTATAATGTAACCACTGCTTACTCATGTTCAGACTCCTTGAGAGTCTGCCCAATATGACAATATTCTTATAAACCTTGTCTTTGACTGAAAAAAAGAAAAAAAGAATGTAAAATTTTGCTTACATTAAATCAAAAAGGTTTTGCATAAATAAAACCAATGTATCTAAGATTAGAAGGAAAGCTGAAAACTGGCACAGGTGGGGTGGAGGGAAGGGTTACAGAAAATTTCTTGCATTTCTCTAATAAATAGAGAATTGTCATATTTGTAAGAGTTCAAGTCATTCATCAATTTATAAATGTTAAAAGGATGTGAACATACAGTTTTCAGATTAAAAAAATCAAAGCTATCTATAGACATATAAAAATACTTGAAATCACTATTGATTAGAGAAATGCAAATAAAAACAACTCAGCTACGATGTCAGACCCACCAAATTGACTAATATTACAAAAAATGGAAAAAATGTTGGAGAGCATATCTGAAAATTGGGACACTAATGCAGTGTTGGTGGAGTTGCAAACTAATCCAACCATTTTGGAGATCAATTTGGAACTATGCCCAAAGGGCTACAAAATTGTGCATACCTTGTGACCCAGCAATACCAGCCCTAGATCTGTACTCCAAAGAGATAAAAAAAAATGACAAGGACCTATATGTTCAAAATATTTATATCAACTCTTTTTGTTGTGGCAAATAATTGGAAATTGAGGAGATGTTCATTAATTGGGGAATGGCTGAAAAACTTGTGGTATACGATTGTGATGAATACTATTGTGTTATAAGAAATAAGAACTAGCATGCTTTCAGAAAAACCTGGAAAGATTCACATGAACTGATACAAAGTGAAATGAACAGAACCAAGAGAACATTATACACTGTAGTAGCAATATTGTATGATGATCAACTGTGAGTGATTTAACTATTCTAGCAATACAATACTCTAAGATAATTCCAAAAGACTTATGATGAAAATTGTATATTAAGGCATGCATTTTTATTTTACTTTCTTTTTCTTTCTTGTGTTTTTGTCTCTTTTCTTTCACAACACGATTAATATGGAAATGTGCTTTATGTGACTACCCATGTATAACCTATATCAAATTGCTTGCCTTCAGTTAGGTGGGAGGGGAGAAATGAAGGAAGTAATTTTGGACATATTTTTTTTAGAAAAAGAGTGCAAATAATTGTTTTACATGTAATTGCAAGAAATAAAATAATAATAACAAAATAAGGAAAAAATGAAAACATCTGAAACCCCATAACTCTGTGACTTAAAAAGTGTAGTTCAGTCAGTCAGTCTTATCTTCAGGACCCCCAACGACCATAGCACACAAATACTACCTATGGAGTTTTCTTGGCAAGGATATTGGAGTGATTTGTCACTTTCTTACCAGTGGATTAAGGCAAACAGAAGTTGTGTGACTTGATCACATAGATAGTAAGTATAGGAGATCAACTTTTAATGCTGATCTTCCTGACTCTAGGCCCAGTGTTCTATCTGCTGAGCAACCTAACTTATTAAACTTAAAAGGAACAGAAAAGAATAATATGACTAATATTTACATTTGTGGATAATTTTTTGTTGTTGTTGTTACTTACAACCACTTCTTATACAAAATCTTATTTGGCTCTTATTTGACTTTCCTTTTTATATTTATTTATTTTCAGTTTTCAGCATTCACTTCCATAAGATTTTGAGTTTTAAATTTTATTCCCCTCCCTGTTTCCCCCCCTCCATCTGATATATGTTCTCCTTATATATTAGAACTAATGGGAAGAATCATGAGAAAGAAGAAACAAAACAAAACAACAAAAGAAAAGAAAAGCAAAAAGCTTCCCTCTGCATTCAGACTCCAAAGTTCTTTCTCTAGCTCTGGATAACATTTTCCATCATGAGTCTTTTGGAGTTGTCTAATATGCTTGCATTGCTGAGAAGAGCTAAGTCTATCAAAGTGAGTCATCTCACAATGTGGCTTTTACTGTGCGCAATGTTCTACTGGTTCTGCTCATTTCACTCAACATCAGTTCATATAAATCTTTCCAGGTTTTTAAACAATATATTGTAGGATTATGGTTCTTATTCCACTCTACTATCCCTTTCTGTTTTGTGGGGGAGTTCATTCCATTCACATTCATAGTTATGATTACTATAAGTATCTTTCTCTCCATCTTATCCACAACCTGCCCTCCTTCCCCCATTTGTGCTTTTCTTTCTCCTTTTTTCCTTTTTCTCCTAGCTAGAGTTTTGCTTTGGACCACCACCTCCCTCAATCTGCCTTCCCTTCTATTCACCCCTCCTTTTTCTTTCCCTTTTCCCTTCCTACTTCTTATAAGGTAAGTTAGATTTCTAAGCCTAATTCATTGTGATTTCCTCTTTGATCTAAATCTGATGACAGTAAGGTTCAAACAATACTCCTTTCCCTCCCTTCTTTCCCTCTACTGTAATAGTTTTTTTGTGGCTTTTCATGTGATGTCATTTACCCTTCTCTTCCTCCTCCTTTCCTCTCTCTTCTCCCAGAACAATTCCTTTTCACCACTTGATGAGATATTTTTTTTATCATCACACCAAAGTCAACTTATATCCACACCCTCTGTCTATGTATATCCCTTTTAAATGTCTTAATAAAGATACAGTTCTCAAGAGTTGCAAGCATCATCTTCCCTTGTAGGGATGCAAATAGTTTGCCTTTAATAATAAGAAGTTATTTTTTTCTTTCCTGTTTACCTTTTTATGCCTCTCTTCAACCTCATATTTGAAGATCAAATTCTCTTTTGAGCTCAGGTATTTTTATCAAGAAGGTTTGGAAGTCCCCTATTCCATTGAATATCCATCTCCTCCCCTGAAAAATCATGCTGATTTTTGATGGGTAATTGATCCTTGATTGTAATCCAAGCTCCTTTGTCTTATGGAACATCATATTCCAAGCCCTCCAATATTTAATGTAGAAGGTGCAAGGCCCTGCATAATACTGACAATCATCTTTTTCCTGAATCCATTTTCCAGGTCAGTTGTTTTACTATAGAGGTATTTTACATTTCCTTCTTTTTTTTTTCATTCTTTTGTTTCTATTGGACTGATTTTTGATATCTCATAGTGTCATTAGCTTCCAATTGCCCAATTCCAATTTTTCACTGTTTCCTTCTATTAAATTTTGTACCTCATTTTCCATTTGGCCCATTTTACATTTTAAGGAGTTCTTCTGTTCAGTGAATTTTTGTGCCTTCTTTTCCATTTGGCCAATTTACTTTTTAAGGAATTCATTTCTTCAGCGTACTTTTCCCCCAAATTTGGCCAATTGTATTTTTAAGGACTTGTTGTCTACAGTCAATTTTTATCCTTCCTTTTCCAAGTTCTTGACTCTCTTGCATACCTCTCATTTCCTTTCCCAATTTTTCTTCTAACTCTCTTATTTGATTTTTACAATCCTTCTTGAACTCTTCCAAGAAGGCTTTTTGGGCTTGAGACCAGTTCATATTCACCTTTGAGGTTTCAGTGTTGACCTCTTCTGAATTTGTGTTTTGATCTTCACTGTCCCCATAGAAAGAGTCTATGGCCATTGTCCATTTCTGCTTTCTGCTCAAGGTGTTTGCCTATTTTTTGGCTTTTAAAGTTGAGCTGTCCTTCTGGAGTGCTAACTCAAGCTTCTTGTGCTGGGATCCTGGGACTTGGCCACTGGCTTTTTGTGCTGGAGCCTCAAGTGCTGGCAGCTGGAAGCTTGCAGGGGTCTGGCAGCTTACCTGGTGGTGAGCTGGGGTCAACAGCACTACAGCTCTTAGGGTGGGTGTGGGGAGTGTGGCCCCTGGAGGGCAACTGCTCACGTGGGCTTCTTTAAGCAGTCCAGTGTTTGGCTGCTAGAGGATATCTGCCAGCCTGGAATTATGCTGAAGCATTGGGAGATTTAGCTTCTGGATAAAGTTGGGGCAGGTGGTGATGTTCCAAGCTGTTGTTTACCAGTTTCCCTGCTGTGATGAGGCACTTGGGGGTCCTAGTATTGGCACTTGCCTTTTTCATCACCCTGGGGCTCAAGATCTCCCCCTGGTTTTCTGAGGTGGAGCTTGCTGCTGGCTTGTTGGGATGCCTCCCATCCTGTACTCTTCCCCATCCCCCAGAGTGAGAAGTGCCTTTCCCATTAAACCCCCAAGCTTCCTGGGCTACAAGACTGCTGTACCTTGCCTTTCTGCTTACTCAGCTGTTTAAGCTTTTTTTTTTTTTCTGTGTTGATATTTTCTGGACTTTCCGAGGTCAATAAGGGCGGGTGAGAGTGACTTGCTTCTTACTCTGCCATTTTGGCTCCCAAAAGTCCCTCTGATTTGACTTTCAAAGTCTGTATGCTGATATTGTTATTGTCATTTTATAGGTAAAAAAATCTGAATTGCAGAAAAGTTAAGTGACCTGCTCAGTCAAACCCCCAGTATGCTAGTCCCAAGCTCCTGTTTCATCAGAATCAGAGAATCTTTGATGTGCAAAAGAGCTCAAAGTATCTCTCACCTATACCCTAACATAAATTCCCTCTATCCCATACTTGACAAGTGGCCAACTAGCCTTTACATATGGACCTTGAAGAAGTTGGAAATCATTCTCTACCAATGCAGTATATTTCAATAAGTATATTAATTAGACATTTTATCTATAAAGCATAAAGCATTTTTAATTTTTTTCTCATTCTGGCTACTTCTGGACCAAACAGAATAAGTCTGGAATCTCTCTTTGACATGACATCACATCAAATACTAACAGATAACTATCATGCCCTTTCTAACATATCTCTTGTTCAAACTAAATATCGACAGCTCCTTCAGTTGATCTCAAAATGGTTTATGATCCTGGCTGCCTTCTTCTGGCAGCTCTTCAGATTTCTAACTAATGTAACTAGTGATGATTACTTAGGTGATATAGTCTCTACTGTTATGTGAATTATATTAGTTTTTTTTTTTTTTTACTTTTGCAGTCATATGGAAAATCTATTAGAAATCCAAAGACTGGCCACTTTCTGTGATCATGGTGAAAAATAAAAATGTATGTTTTTTTATAGACAAATGCATACGTAGTACTTATGCACTGTGAATACGTAGAAATAAATATATGCATTTCCTCACATGCATATCAGACATGTATGCATACATGTTTCTGTATATACACACAATTTTCTTGATTGTTTTATTTTTCCCTTATATTCTCTAGTATTTCACACAGTACCAGGCACATAGTAGGTACATAATTCATTTTTTTCTTCACTTGACACTGTCTTTACTTACATCTTTAATGAATCCCCTCTTTTGATACATTTCATGTGATTTAAAAAAAACATAGAGAATCTTGCCACTTTGCATGTTTAAATTGAAAGCAAAACTTGAAACTTTGAGGCCAAGCACTCAAAGACAGTGGACTCATCTTCACACAGGGCTTTTCAATCATGGATTCTTAGCTATCAGACTAATTTACACATGTTGGAAGTTAATGATTTATTACAGTTGAAAAGCTTTGTATAGTGCAACCAGAATTCATATGAATAATGGTCCTAGTTATAGATGATGAACTGTTCCATAAAACACACTCACTCTACTGCCATCTTCATAAAATGACATGAGCTTTTGGAATGCATATAATTCTTTTTGACTCTCCTCAACAGAATACTAAATAAGTAAAATTTGGGGAATTTTTTTTCTTATTTCTCAATATGGAAAGTAGCATGAGGGACGGATGAGCCATCAGTGGAATTCTATGTTAATCAATGGATACTATTATCATGAAGAAATTAATCAAGCTGGAAAGGGAGCCATGAATAGTCTTTCTTCTCTCCCCATCTGTGAGATCATTTATTAAACAAGGAGAAATAAAATCTATTTATGAAAATATATTATACAATGATATTTTAAAAACTACAAGAAAAGTTGTAGTGCTCTATTTTTTCATATAGAAGCTGTTTTCAACATTTCTACAAAACAAACACACAGTTTATGTGCAGTTAAAGATCATGAAGAATGAAAAACATATTTTAAATAACTATCAGCATCCTCTTTACTGTATCATTATCCGGAATAAAAACTGAATGATTAGCTGGAATCATTTGGGATTACTCTCTTTCTCTCTCCATCTAGCATTAACAAATTAATGAATGAATTCATTAATTTATTGAGTCATTCTTCATAATTAAAGGTAGATTTCCACACTGAAGAAATTAAAGATCATTCATGTATTCACTCAGTAAATAGGTGAGGGAATTGAATAGAGTGCTAGACTTTGAATCAGGAAGATTTGAATTCAAATCGCACCTCAGACATTCAAACAGCTATGTGACCCTAGGCAAGTGACTTAATCTCTGTCTGCCTCATCCTCTTCATCCATAAAATGGTAATAATAATAGCACATAACTCACAGAGTTATTGTGAATATCTAATGGGTTAGTGTTTGTAAGATGTTTTGCAAGCTCTAAATCACTAGTGCTAGTAGATGTTAGTATTATTATTATTATTAATTTCTTTTGTATTATGCTACAGTGAGAAAAAAGCATTAGAAATGAAGATTAGTGTGGAAAGAAGTTTCATAGTAACTCTGTCATAATTACTATTCCCCAAACTAAGTAGACTCATAAAGTGTCTAGAAATGAGTCCTTTTATTGTTGATTACTTCCTGTGGCCAGGCAGCAATAGTCATAATTCAGTAGAAAAAATATTTGTGCTAAAGTTAGAACATGTATTTAAATCCTTCCTTTGCTACATACTGACTATATTACCTTAGAGAAGTCATTGAACCTTCTTAGCATTGAGCTCCTCATCTGTCAAATGAGGGGTTGAATTAAATGGTCACTGAGGTTCTTTTAACATCTAAATATAAGAACCTACATTTGCATAATTATATTTATAAGACACTGTATCCTATAAAGACCTACAGATATACATAGCATGCAATTTGCTCTTAAAGAGCTATCATTTGGATAAGGGGGGAAGGCATGTAACTAATAAAAGTGAGAGTAGAGAGAGAGAAATAAATAAGGAAGTGAGGTCCAGGATAATTAGAATAAGGCATCTGATGAAGGAGAACTCCTTTTCAACTATAGAGGTCAGGAATAGCTTCATGAAGAAAGTGTCAACTATGTTGTCTTTGATGAACAGGAAAGACTTCAATAGAATGAGAGGAATCCATTCCAGACAAGGTAGATGAGTAATCAATGAATAAACAAGTACTAGGGTCATATAGCTATCTGAATATCTGAGGTGGGATTTGAATTCATATCTTCTTGATTCAAAGTCTATTCAATTCCTTCACCCACTTACTGAGTGAATACACAAAAGATCTTAAATTTCTTCAGCATGGAAATATACCTTTACTTATGAAGAATGATTCAATAAATTAATGTACTGGCAGAAAGAGAAAAAGAGAGTAGAATGGGGTAAATTATCTCACATAAAAGAGGCAAGCTTTTGCAATGGAGGGAAAGAAAGAAGACATGAGAGGGAATGAATGAATCTTACTGTCATCAGAATTGGCTTAAAGAGGGAATAACATACACATTCAACAGGGAATAGAAATCTATCTTACCCCTCAGGAAAGTAGGAGGAAGAGGATAAGAGAAAGGAGGGTGATAGAATGGAAGACAGATTTGGGAGTGGTAATCAGAAGCAAACACTTTTGATGAGGGACAGAGTAAAGGAGAGAATAGAATAAACAGGGGTGGGGCAAGATAGGATGGAGGGAAATAGTCTTTCGCCACACGACGATTATGCAAGTGTTTTGCATGACTACACGTATATATCCTATATCAAATTGCTTACCTTCTCAATGAGGGGTTGGGGAGGGAGGAAAGGAGAGAATTTGGAACTCAAAGTTTTAAAAACACACATTAAAATTGCTTTTGCATGTAACTGGGGGAAAAGAAAATACCAAAAAAAAAAGAAATCTTAGAGGTGAAAAATAAATATTTTCTCTTCTTCATTTTATAAGCAAACATTTATTTCTTAAAACAATCCTTACTCGCTATATATTTTTCCTTCAAATCATTTTTTTCCAGATACCAGGTGAGCTTTAATTGGGAGATATTAGCATGATAAAGTACATTTTTGTTGATATTTCAGTTGCATCCCAAAATATCATATACAATTCTCTTTTATTTGTCTTCCTCCAATAGGAGGACTATTGGGTTTGAGGTCAGCTGACCTACAGTAAAATTTCAAGATCAACCAATTATTAATAATATGAACTTAGGCATTCAATCAATCAACTTTTTCATTACACCTACTTTTTGTCAGGCAATGAACTAGGTATTGAAAATGCAAAGATACAATCACAACAGTCCCCGAACTCAAGGATGTTACATACTATCAGGGGAAATAATATGCACAGCATGAGTCTTGAGAATTAGGAAAAGCTGTGTAGAGTGGTTGGGGGAGGGAAGAGGCTGGAGGGAGTTACAACAATCAGAAGGCTATTGCAATATTCTAGGGTAGGAGAAAGGTGATGAAAGCTTAAATTTGGCTAGTGGGGAGTAAGTAATAGATAAGACACGTGGTAGAAGTATGATCAACAAGACAAAGACACTGGATATAGGGAAAAGGGAGATTATGAGGGAAAGGATGAGAATGTGGTTGTGAACCTGGGTAATTAAAGGATGGTGGTATCTTTGATTGAAATAAAAGGTTAGGAAGAGGACAAATAATCGTGAGTTCTGTTTTGGACATCTTGAATTTGAAATGCCCATAAGACGTATCATTTTTATGTCTTAGTTTTCTCATCTGTACAATGAGAGGATTTGAATGGATGACCTCCAAACTCTCTTCAACTCTAACTTTATGATCCTCTGAGTCTTTTCATGGATGTTGAAAATAGACTGTTATCTCCATGAAGGCAAGCACTTCATTTATCCTACATCTCCTTAATACCTCATACACTGCTTAACATAAAGTGAGAACCTAGTCAAATAGTGTAACATCTCTGAATCTCATCTTTTTTATCCATATATTCAAAAGAGTAGCTTAGATTATTGAATAGTGATATTGACTTAGATTTTTCTATACTTTGTGTTTATCTCTTAAGACTTAGAAGTCCCAAGTTTTGGAGAGGTCTCACTGCTAGTTATTGAAGAGGAAGAGTTGTCTATAGCTGTATGCTTCTTCAAAGGGAGATGATCACCAATAGAAAGATGAATAATACATATCTGACTGATCAGAAGATTTGGTCCTTGGTTGAGTTCTTCACAGAGCTTAGATCCAAGGTGAAATGGAAATAAATATTTTCAAGCACCATAGATTACCTAGTAGTTTCTATCTCCCAGAAGACCAAAATGCAACTTAGGAGGTAATGTTTCTTATGTAAAGCATTTGCCAATGAGCCTTTGTGACACTTTTGGGTTTTAAGTATTTCTAATGGAAGAAATAAATAACTATAATATACCTGATATCCATGACTTTGTACTTTAAGTAATTTTCTGGAAAATATCCTATTAGTCACTTTTAGGGACATCTTAAAGCTAACAGCCTTATCCCTTTCAATTGGAAGTCAGTACAAACCCAATCTGCTTGATCCTAGCACTAGAGACCATTAGTGAGAATTCTTCCCTTCCCTTCATACTCCTTCCCCTCATACACATAGACTGGGCAATGGGTAACATGTACAGTAGAGAATGCCATTCATCATGTTCATTGTATAGTACAGTTCACCTTCACAGGAAGAAAATAAAGTGGCTTTCAATTTCATTTGTTTATTTTTTGGTTTTTGGTTTTTTTGCTTTGTTGGGGAGGAACAGGAAGACAGAGGGAGGTTCTGATTTTGTATTTCAAATTAAATATTACAAAAGGGCATCTTAAAGGAAACATAACTTTTTTAAAACTTCTTCCATAATCCAATCTTAGAGAAGAATCTATATGGAACACAGCATTCATCAATGGAGCTGCTTTTCCCATTATTGAGCAGGAATGCTGTTCAGAGCACATTAGCTGAGTCTTGAATTCCTAAATTTTCAACCATATCAGTAATTCTATTGTGAATAACCTTTTATAGTTCAGGCCACTCTTTGTTCATGCCAAGTTCAGGGAAATTGAATAAGGCATGATAACAGATGAGGACCACAGCTTTCTTCTTGGCAACTTGGAAATCATTAACAATGAAAAGTCCTTCCTTATAAAATCACTCATCCATTTCTTACTAAAATCTTATTAATATAAGAGATTCAGATTCTTAATCAAAACAAAATCTAAACAGGTTAGTTACAAATACTAAAATTTTATATGTTTAGCATGGAATAATACTACTACTACTACTACTACTACTACTAATAATAATAATAATAATAATGGAATGTGTCTTAATGAGGTTAACTATAAGGTCAGGGAAAACATAGTTCATCCTTAGGTAGACTGAAAGTGTAGAGAGCTTTGTAATTCAACCTGAATAAAAATGAAAGAAGCTTGACTAATTGGGTTACAATAAGTTCAGCAAAAAATTGCATACACTTTACTCAATATAATTGAAATCTATATGTCAGCAATAAGATGTATAATGTAATTATATCTCAACAACTACATATGTATAATATATATGTGTATGTGTCTGTATACACACACACACACACATATATATACATATATATATGATTTCTCCATACATTCCAAATATTGTGTTCAAACACAGAAATACACACATATATTCAGTTCTTTAACATTTAAAACTATATAAAATTGCCCATCTTGGATAAATTATAATATTGGTTGAAGAAAAATAAAGATTACAGTTACTACCAATTTCAACTTTTTTTCTTACTTTCCAATAATTGCCTTTCAAAAGACCCTTAATACATAGCCTCAAGTTTCAAGAACCTTGGGGAAATTAGCCAGTTTGGGCCATAATAAATTAATAATAATGTTGAAATATTTTTTTTTCCTCTAGGAGGACATAGAAAACTTTGCATAAATCTCTCAGTTCTCCTATATCACAAATTCTTCCTTTGACTATTCTTTTCACATCCCTTTAGCTGAGAAGCCATCATTCGTACACTGGCCTTTCAGAGAAAGCACCAGTGAACTAGATGTTTAGCTCAGGTCCTTTGACCACATTAACACTCTTAACACTTTTTCCATGACATGGTCCAAGTTTAACACTTAAACAAATGTTACTAATTGTTCTACTGCCCATTAACAGCTAATTTTGGAATTTTAACAATAGCTAAAGGAAAGTCAATGTGGCCCACCTTCTATTACTTCATTTTACCTTTCTATAATTTGAAAAATGATTCAGATTGAGCTTCCTGAAGCAAGTGTTTCTTGAATGGCAATTCCCTGAGGCAGGTAGGTGTCTCAGGGACAAATCACTGGGCTTGGAGTCACTGGGCTTTGAACCTGAGTTCAAATCCAGCCTCAGTAACTTCCTAGCTGTGCGACCTTGGGCAAGTCACTTAACCTTTGTTTGCCACTAGAGAAAGAAATAGCAAAGCATTCCAATATCTTTGCCAAGAAAACCCCATGGACCAAGGTTCATGGGGGGGTCACCAAAAGTCAGACACAACTGAAATGATTGAGCAACAACTATCCTGAGCATTATAAGATGAGGAAAATATTAGACAGAGATTCCATCTTCCAAGGTGTTTACTATGGATATATGAAAGGTCACCCTCAAAAGATATACTTGTTATATCTTTTGGACTCTGGGCAACTATTCATTAAAGGAGTAAACAAAGGTTTATTTCCCTCAGCTTAACAATAGCCCATGTAAAAGGAACCTAGATTTAGAGTTTGGAGGAACCTCAGATATCACCTTGCCTACCAACCTCCTATTTCATAGATGAAGAGACTGAGGCTCAGAGAAGTTGTGGCTTGCCCCAGATTATCCAGGCAGAGCCAGGACTCACAGCTAGGTCCTAATATTTCAAGTCCAAAGCTTTCTGATTATAGCATATTTGTTGCTATTCAGTATTTCAGTCACAACCGACTCTTTATGACCCACGGAACATAGCTTGCAAATACTGTCTACGGGGTTTTCTTGACAAAGATACTGGAGTTGTTTGTCCTTTCTTTTCTTTATGATTAAAGCAAACAGAGGTTAAGAGACTTTCCCCAGGCCATATAGTAAGTGTCTAGGCCACATCCTAACTCCAGTCCCAGCGCTTTATCCGTGAAGCACTCTAGCTGCCTCATGGCATATGTAGGCATGTTTAATAATTCATATCCATCCAAAGTTTCTAAGCCATTCATGATTAGTTGAGCATGAATCAAAGAAATAGAGAAAGGAAAAGATAAAAAAAACAGAAAAAGTGAAAAAAGTGATAAACAGATAGAGATATGAATAGATGACTATCAGGCATTCCAAAGAAGCTTCCATAAAATAATCTAAAATACACAGTTTTAATGTATTTTGACAAATAACAATCTATTCTCCAAACAGTGTGATACCAAAATGAATTTAAATTTTGAAGAGAGATTTTACCACATTAGAATGACTTATAAATATCTTGTTTAAATTATCATATAAGACAAATTCCTAAAAGAAATTGGTTCTGCCAGAACACAGTCAACACAAGGTCTACCTGGAAGCCACATCTGGTTTGTTGTTATCTGTTTTATTCTAAAGTTACAGCCAAATGCATCTTAAACATTTTGATATATAATTTTGTATCATCTGAATATGTATTGGGTACTGCCAAGGGAAATGTGTAATTAAGTCTTGATTAAGGTTACACTTAAAATGGTATTTCTAAAATTTGAAAAGTAAATCCAACAGACCAATGTTACTCATCTTCTCCACAGGCTGGCAGGTTTTTCCCCATTAAGAGGTGTACACACTCTTTACCCCACCTGGACACCATTCATTTTATGTTTCAGATGAGGCAACAATAAATGCTTTGCCTCTCATAATTGAAATATGGAAAGAAGGAAGATGTAAGGTCTACAAAGAAAAAGAAAAGTCACTTACAAAGTGTTTGCCCAGATACTTGTTTTTCCTGGCACTTTGGAAAAGACAATAAAATGGTAGGATCTCAGCTACACAGAATGAGTAAGGGGAAAATGCAAATATGAAGAGTACAGTACAGCCTTTCCTACAAAATGGACTGGGATATTCCTTGTTCTGTATTCATTCTCTGATTAATTAGCCACTGCTTCTGTTGGACATTAATTTCTACTTGGCAAATAGCAACTCCATTAAATAGGAGTCACAATTTCATGTTGTGGGCATAATGGTTTATGTTGCTATGTCCTTGGTCCTTTCAGTCCTGGAATTCTAAGTGCATCACTAGCATGACATCTGATGGTGATCTGATCTGTGCATAGGAATGAGAGAGGCCTGGACTCTTATTGTGTGCAACATATATTTGACAAACCTAAAAAAAATGCAACAGGTAATACAAACATTTCACATTTACTTGTAGCTTTTTTTTAATGTACTCTTCAACTGAAGACTCTTAATTAGAACTAAAGGAGAAAGTTAAGCACAAAACAAGAGGAGTATGTGAGGATACAAATGTTTCATTAATTGGATAAGAGAAAAGGATGAAAAAATCATTCAATAATGTTATCATTGTTTCTGGACAACACTTAATTTAGAATACTTTGATCTCTGATCAGCATGAATTTGGGGTCAGTTCTACAATATATTTGAGTAACAAAATCAAAAAGTGGGTAAGGATTAAGAAAAGAAAGTTGATTTGGCACAGAAAGGATAGTTAATTTTAGAATAAAAGAGGAAAAAACAACTTAGCAAGTTGCTACTGATGTGAAGGGCCCCCACAACCCACAAAATGCATAGATGGTTTCTAAGAAATGCCATAGGAGGTGAAGTCTATAGTGAATCATTCAAGTTCATTTGTACAACCAAAGGGATAACAGAGAAGATCTGGCAATGAAGCAGAGGGCAGTCTGACAAAAAAAAAAATGTATTGAAGTCAGAATAAGAGATACTAATTCCTCCTTTGTTTTCACTTCTTAACCTTCTTCTGGAGTCCATATTTTCCCCAAACATCTTCAAGGGTTGGGTGAGGTGGCTGGTGAAGCATTAGTCTTCAAGACTGTAATTTCCAAACTAAGCCTGGAGATGTGTGAGATTTAGGGATCATTGGCTTGTTGAAAATAGAGCTATAAAATAAGCAGCTAAAGGGTTGGGAAAGGGTTGGGGGAGTTCTAGTATGATAGTTCACCAGCCCCCACCAGCCGGGCATGTGGCATAAAGCCCCAGCTGCCCTGCCTGAGTTACATCTATCAAGTATAATATTAACTACTTGAAAAGAACTGAATCATCCATATTTGGTAAATTCAATGTTGCAACAGTGGTAGATACCTTCATTCCTATTAGTTGATTTTTCCTTTTAATTTACCAAATTGAATGATGGTTTAGATGAGTTCTGGAGATGACACTCAGCAAAATGAAGTTTTGGGTTGTAGTGGATCTATAGATGTTACTGTCTGCTGTTCTACTGTACTGAAATGGACAGCTGAGCAATTTCAGCACAGTGAGATGGAGTGGGACAACATGAAGGCAAGCAAGAGGCAGAATAAACAATACAAGGGTTTAAAAAATGTAATTTAGCACAACAGTGGTATCTTGGCAAGTAATTACTGTCCAGTAGAAGTCACTATGAATTTAGTGGGTTCTGTTCAATGTTGTTGTTGTTGTTGTTGGGGTTTTTTGAATGGGATGAAGGGAGAAGTCAAAAATAATACAGCTGATAGAAGTCAAATTCTCTCAACATAAAAAGAATAGACAACATCTTGATAGTAATAGTCAGGCACACAGGTTTTATAATAACATGGTCCCATCAATAGTTATGAGGCACATAAAAAATAAACAACTGGTGAGAGGAGAACTTCTAGTGAGGACCTGGACAATAGTCTCAAAAGCAACATCAATTTTATAACCTGTATTAGCAAGACATCAAACATTTATTAAGTGATGACTACATGCCAGGCACTGTGCCAAGCACTGGGGAGTAAAATAAAGAAAAAAAAAGTCCCACTGTCAAAGATTTCACAGTATAATGGGAGAAGCAAAATGTGAGTAACTATAAACAAGCAATATCTAGACTGGATAAATTGAAGATAATCAATAGAGGTAAGGCATTAGCCTTAAGGGGATCAAGAAAGACTTCTCATAAAAGATTAGACTTTAGTTGCATCTTGAAAGAAGTGAGGGGGGCCAAGAGGGGAAGATGAGGAAGAAAAGAATTCCAGAAACATTAAATACATAGATCCTTAGTTGGTTCTGTCATCACATTCATGTGAGATTCTTTCCACTGGCAATTATTATAACCCCCTATCTACCTTCCCACTTCTGCTTTGCTGTCCTCATAGTACACATTGATTTACTTGGCATCAGAAAGGTATTCATTCAGCCTCTGACCCTGACACTTGCTTGTATTTATATAGTGAGCTTTTCAAGGCCAAGTACTGATTTTGCCTTTTTTATATACCTCCAGAGCTTTGCAGAGTGCTTAATAAATTTTGTTGTTATTGTTGTTGACTTGACCATAAGCATCACACTTAATCCCTCTGAGATTAGGTCCTTTCATTTATAATTTGGGAATAAGGATAGCTACAGTACTCATCTTGCCAGGTTGTCATGAGGGCCACATGTGACAATTATATGGAACACACTTTGCTGAGCTTTAAAGACGTTTTTCTGTCCATTCGTGTCCTTCATGTTTCGGATACAGTATGCAAACAGCATACTAGTTTTAAGTAATATAAAAATTAAATAGCTATTGTAAGATATAGGTGCTCATTGGATGGATGATATAAACATGACTGTGAGTGGCTCCATGACAACTAAAGACTTTTCTCTTGTTCAGTCATATTTCTGTTCAATAAACATTTATGTCTCTTCTGCTATTGACTAGGTAGTTATTTTAATACATCAAGCACAATGTGAGAATCCTTGGGCTACCTATGTGTTTTCTTTCTGTTTTCCATTAGAAACTCTGCTTGGTTTTCATTCCACAGATCATCATGCCTCCTCCAGGATAAGCTGATCACCTCAAATCTCATCACCACTCAGACTGACTCAGTTTTGATACTCAACACCTTCTTATCTCCCTCAGTGGTTTCTGCCCTCCAAATGGAGCTCTGGAGGACTGGAGGATGGAGCAATAAACACTCCCTCAAACTTTCCTTTATAAAGAGCTCAGTAGATCTTCATATTCTATTAGTTTGATTACCAGAAAATGAACATATCTCATTCCACAACACTTAGTACTCACTGTTATCTTCCCTTTTCAGCTTCCTTTTATATATTGTCTTTTCCCATTAGATTGCAAGCTCCTTGAAGGCAGGGACTGTTCTTCTTTCCCTTATTTGTATTCCTAGCACTTAGCATAGTACCTAAAAAATATTAGGCACCTAATAAATGTTTATTGAATTGAATTCTTTCATTTTCCATTGCTTTTATTCTGTAAAATATTTTATTTTTTTTCCTACTACATGTAAAGATAATTTTCAAATTTTTTCTCCCTCTTCTCTTTCCAAGACAGCAAGTAATCTGATGTAGGTTATATATGTGCAATTATGGAAATGTATTTTTGTATTAGTAAAGTTGTAAAAGAAGAAACAGAAGAAAAGGGAAAAGCCTAAAAAGAATGAAAATAATATGCTTCTGTCTGCATTCGGATGCCATAGTTCTTTCTCTGAATGTAGATAGCATTTCCCATGATGAGTCTTTTAGAATTGTTTTGGATCACTGTATTGCTGAGAGGAGTTAAGTCAATGATAGTTGATCATTGTACAATGTTGTTGATACTGTGTACAATGTTCCCTGGTTCTTCTCACTTCACTCAGCATCAGTTCATGTAAGTCTTTCTAGGTTTTTCTGAAATCTACCTGCTCATCAATTATTATAGCACGATAGTACACAATTACATCCCTATACCATAGCTTGTTCGGTCACTCTCCAAGTGATGGGCATTTCCCCAATTTCCAATTCTTTGTCACCACAAAAGGAGCTGCTATAAATATTTTTGTACATGTATGTCCTATATCTTTGGGATACAGACCTAGAAGTGCTATGGCTGGATCAAAGAGTATGGACAGTTTGCCCTTTGGGAAATGTTCTAAATTGCTCTCCAGAATGGTTGAATCAGTTCACAACTCCACCAACAATGCATTTGTGTTCCAAATTTTCCACATCTTCTCCAACATTTATCATTTTTCCTTTTCTATCATGTTAGCCAATCTAATAAGTGTGAGGTGGTACCTCAGAGTTGTTTTAATTTGCATTTCTCTAATCAATAGTAATTTATAGCATTTTTTCATATGACTATAGCTATGTAGCTTTAATTTCTTCATCTGAGAACTGCCTTTTCATATCCTTGTACCATTTATCACCTGGGGAAAGACTTGTATTCTTATAAATTTGACTCAGTTCTCTATATATTTGAGAAATGATGCCTTTATCAGAAACACTGGCTTTAAAAATTGTTTCCCATCTTTCTGTTTTCCTACTAATCTTGGTTATATTGGTTTTGTTTGTGCAAAACCTCTTTAATTTAATGTAAACAAAATTATCCATTTTGCATTTAACAACATTCTCTGTCTCTTGTTTGGTCATAAATTCTTCCCTTCTCCACAAATCTGTCAGGAAAGCTATTCCTTGGTCTCCTAATTTGTTTATGTTACCACTTTTTATGTCTAAGTCATGTACCCATTTGTGATCTTGTCTTGCTATACAGTATGAGAGGCTGGTCTAAGCTTAGTTTCTCTATTTTCCAGTTTTCCCAGCAGTTTTCTTTTTTGGTCAAATAGTGAGTTGTTATCCCAGAAGCTGAAGTCTTTGGGTTTCTCAAAGAGTAGTTTAAGATAGTCATTGACTACTGTGTCGTGTGCCTATTTTTTCCCATTGATCCACCACTCTACTTCTTAGCCAGTACCAAATAGTTTTGATGATTGCTGCTTTGTAATACAATTTTAGATCTGATACAGCTAGGCCTTTCTTTGCATTTTTTTCATTAATTCCCTTGGTATTCTTGATATTTTGTTCTTCCAGATGGATATTGTTATTATTTTTTCTACCTCTATAAAATAATTTTTGATAGTTTGGTAAGTATGGCACTGAATAAGTAAATCAATTTAGATAGAATTGTCATTTTTATTATATTAGCTTGGTCTACCCATGAGCAATTGATATTTTTCCAGTTTTTTAGATTTGATTTCATTTGTGTGAAAAAGTGTGTTGTAATTGTGTTCATATACTTCCTGGGGTTGTCTTGGCAAGTTGAATCTCAAATATTTGTATTGTCTACAGTTATTTTAAATGCAATATCTCTCTCTTTCTCTTGCTGCTGCACTTTGTTAGTAATATATAGAAATGCTGCTGATTTATGTGGGTTTATTTTATATCCTGTAATTTTTCTAAAGTTAATTATTTCAAGAAGTTTTTTAGTTAATTCTTTAGGATTCTCTAAGTACACCATCATTTTATCTGCAAAGAATAATATTTTTATCTCCACATTGCATTGCCTATTCTAATTCCTTCAATTTCTTTTTTTCTATTATTACTAAAACTAAAATTTCTAGTACAATATTGAATAACAGTGGTAACAATGGTCATCCTTGTTTCACCCTTGATCTTATTAGGAAATCTATTTTATCCCCATTTCATATAATGCTTGTTGATGGCTTTAGATAGATACTGCTTATCATTTTAAGGAAAGCTCCATTTATTCCTATCCTCTCTAGTGTTTTTTTTTTTTTTAGGGGAGTAGACAATGGGGTTGATTGACTTACCCAGGGTCACACAGCTGGTAAGTGTTATGTGTATGAGGCCAGATTTGAATTCAGGTCCTCCTGAATACAGGGCCAGTGCTCTATCCACTGTACCACTTAGCTGCCCCCATCTCTATTGTTTTTAATAGGAATGGGTGTTGCATTTTGTCAAAGGCTTTCTCTGAATCTATTGAAATAATCATATGATTTCTATTGGTTTTGTTATTGATACAGTCAATTATGCTAATAGTTTTCCTAATATTGAACCAAACCTTTTATTCCTGGTATAAATCCCACCTGGTCATAGTGTATTATCTTGGTGATAAATTGCTATAATTTTTTTTACTATTATTTTATTTAAAAATTTTCCAACAATAATCATTAGGGAAATTGGTCTATACTTTTCTTTCTCTTTCTTAGCTCTTCCTGCCTTACATATCAGCACCATATTTGTGTCATAAATGGAATTTGGTATGACTCTTTCTTCACCTATTTTTCCAAATAGTTTATATCATATTAGTTTGTTGTTTAGATGTTATTGTTGTTTAGATGTTTGGTAGAACTCATTTGTAAATCTCTCTAGCCCTGGAGATTTTATCTTAGAGGGTTCATTGATGGCTTGTTCAATTTTTGTTTTCTAAAATGGGGTTATTTAAATATTTTATTTCTTTTTCTGCTAATCTAGGCAATTCAAATTTTTGTAAATATTCATCCATCTTATTTACAATGTCAGATTTACTGGCATATAGTTGGACCAACTTGCTCATCATTATTGCTTTAATTTCCTCTATATTGGTGGTTAATTCACCCTTTTCCTTTTTGATACTGGTACTTTGATTTTCTTCTTTTTTTAAATCAAAATAACAAAAAGTTTACCTATTGTTTTCCATAAAACTATTTAGTTTTATTTTCAATAGTTCAATAGTTTTCCTACTTTCAATTATATTAATCTTTCCTTTGAGTTTCAGAATTTTTAATTTGGTGTTTAATTGGAAATTTTTAATTTATTATTTTTCTAGCTTTTAAAATTATGTGCCCAATTCATTGATCTCCTATTTCTCTATTTTATTCATGTAAGCATTTAGAGATATAAAATTTCCCCTAAGTACTGCCTCTACTGCATCTCATAAATTTTGGTATGTTGTCTCATTCTCTTTTATGGAATCATTGATTGTTTCTGCAATTTATTGTTTGACTCACTCATTCTTTAGGATTAGATTATTTAGTTTCCAATTAATTTTTAGACTATCTTTCCATAGCCTTTTGTTACATGTAATTTTTATTGTATCATGACCTGAAAAGGATGCATTTAATATTTCTGCCTTTCTGCATTTTCAGGTGAGGTTTTTATGCCCTAATACATGGTCAGGTTTTTTTTTGTTTGTGCCACGTACTGATGAGAGAAAGGTATATTCTTTTCTATCCACAATCACTTTTCTGCAGAGATCTATCATATCTAACTTTTCTAAAATTCTATCCACCTCCTTAACTTCTTTCTTGTGTGTTTTGTGGTTAGATTTACCTAGTACTGAGACAGGGAAGTTGAGGTACCATTGTTCAAATGCAAAATGTACACTTGCCAAAAAGACTATTTTATGTAGACCTCACATAGGGCAAGCATTCACAAGGTGGTCAGAAGAAGAAATGCAAGTACACCCTCAAGGTCTCAAGAACTTTGGAATAGATTGTGTGACATGGGAGATATGGGCACAACATCACTCAGCATAGCATGCCCACATCAGAAAAGTTGCTGTGCTCTATTAGCAAAGCAGAATTGAAATAGCTCAAGAGAAACGCAAGATATGCAAACTTAGAGAATCCACCCCAAAGGTTTGAATGGACTGTTTGTGCCTGACCTGTGGTAGAACATTCTGACTTAACTTCTCCTCTAAGAATAAACCCACAAAAATCAGCACCATTTCTGTATATTACTAACACAGCCCAACAGCAAGACATAAGAAGTGAAATCTCATTTAAACTTACTGTAGACATTATAAAATATTTAGGAGATTACCCACCAAAACAAACCCAGGAACTGTATGAACACACTTATGAAATACTTTTTCACATAAATAAAGTCAGATCTAAATAATTGGGAAAACAGCAGTTGCCCATGGGTAGGCCAAGGTAATATAATAAAAATGACAATTCTACCTAAGCTAATTAACTTATTCAGTGCCATACAAATCAAACTACCAAAATTTATTTTATAGAGCTAAAATATAATAACAAGATTCATCTAGACGAATAAAAGGTCCAGAATATTAAGGGAACTAATGAAAGAAAGGTTAAGGAAGGTGGCCTAGCCATACCAGATCTTAAATTGTATTATAAAGCAGAAATCATCAAAATTACTTGATTCTGGCTAAGAAATAGAGTGGTGGATCAGTGGAATAGGTTAGGTACATAAGACACAGTAGTCAATGACTATTATAATCTACTGTTCAATAAACCCAAAGAGCCCAGCTTCTGGGATAAGAACTAACCATTTGACAAAAAATACTAGGAAAACTGAAAAGAGTGTGGCAGAAACAAGGCACAGACCAAAATGTTACACCCTATACTAAAATAAAGTCAAAATGGGTTCATGACTTAGATATAAAGGCTGATACTATAAGCAAACTGGGAGAGTAAGGAATACTTTACCTATCAGATTTATGGAGAACAGAAGAATTTATGACCAAACAGGAGACAGAGAGAACATTATGAAATGCAAAATAGATAATTTTTATTACATTAAACTGAAAAGTTTTTACACAACCAAACCAATGTAACCAAGATTAGGAGGGAAGCAGGAAACTGGGAATTTTTACAACCATTGTCTCTGAGGAGGGCCTCATTTCTAAAATGTATAGAGAACTGAATCAAATTTATAAGAACACAAGTCATTCCCCAATTGATAAATGGTCAAAGGATATGAACAGGCAGTTTTCAGATGAAGAAATTAAAGCTATCTATAGTCATATGAAAAAAAACTTCTAAGTCACTATTGATTAGAGAAATGCAAATCAAAACAACTCTGAGGTATCACATCACATGTATCAGATTGGCCAGCATGACAAAACAGGAAAAGGATAAATGTTGGAGGAGATGTGGGAAAATTGGAACACTTATATATTGTTAGTGGTGTTGTGAAATAATCTAACCATTTTGGAGAGCAATCTGGAGCTATGCCCAAAGGGCTATAAAATGTGCATACACTTTAACCCAGAAATAGCATTTCTAGGTCTGTATTCCAAAGAGATCATAAGAATGGGAAAAGGACCCACATGTACAACAATATTTATAGCAATTCTTTCTGTGGTGGCAAAGAATTGAAAATTGAGGGGATGCTCACCAAATGGGTAATGGCTGAACAAGTTGTGGTATATGAATGTAATGGAATATTATTGTAATATAAAAAATGATGAGCAAGCCAAGTTCAGAAAAACCTGGAAAGACTTGTATGGATTGATGCTGAGTAAAGTGAGCAGAAAGAAGTGTTATGTTGTGCAGAGTAACATCCACATGGTTCAATGATTGACATTGAAAGACTTAGTTCTTCTCAGCAATGCAAGGATCTAAGACTTCTCCAAAAATCTCATGATGGAAATTGGTATCCAAATCAAGAAAAAGAATTATGGAGTTTGAATGCCCATTGAAGCATACTGTTTCTTCTTTTTTTTTCTTCTTTTTCATTTCTTCTTTCTTGTGTTTCTTCCTATTGTTTCTTATTCTCCTTTACAACATGACTAATGAGAAAATATGTTTAGTAGGAATGTATATGTAGAGCCTATATCAGATTGAATGCCATCTTGGGGAGGGAAATGGGGAGGGAATGGGAGAAAATTTAAAACTCAAAAGCTTATGGGAGTGAATGTTGAAAACTAAAAAAAGATAATAAAAGATTAAATTAAATTTAAAACATTATCTAAAAATTTGGATGCCATACTACTTGGTGTATATATGTTCAGTATTTATATTACTTCACTGTCTATGGTACCTTTTAGCAAGTTGTAGTTTCCTTCCTTCTCTTTTCAATGTCTGAGATCAAGATTGCTATCCCTGTCTTTTTTTTTCAGCTTCAGCAGAAGTACCATATATTCTGCTCCAGCCTTTTATCTTTATTTTGTGTGTCTCTGCTTCAAATGTGTTTCTTGTAAACAACATATCGTAGGGTTCAGGTTTTTAATCCACTCTGCAATCTGCTTCCATTTTATGGGAGAGTTCATTCCATTCACATTCACAGTTATGATTACTGTGTATTTCTCTCCATCCTAATTTCTTCTGTTTATAATTTTCTTTCTCTCTCCTTTTACCTGTCCATCCTCACCAGTGTTTTGCTTCTGATCATCATCTCCCTCAATCTGCCCTCCCTTCTTATCATCCCCCTTCTTTTCTTTTCCCCTTCCTCCCTACCTCGCTATGGGATAAGATAGATTTCTTTACCAAACTAAGTGTGCATGTTATGCCCTCTTTAAACCAAATCCAATGAGAGTAAGGTTCCAACAATGTTCACCCCCTCCCTTCTTTCTTTCTACTGTAATAGGTCTTTCATGCCTCTTCCTATGATATAATTTATCCCTTTCTGCCTTCACCTTTCCTCTTCTCCCACTATAATCCCTTTTTAATCCCTTAATTAATTTTTTACAATCACATCAAAGTAAACTTATACCCACATTCTCTGTCTAAGTATACTCTTTCTGACTGCCCTAATAGATATAGCTCTTGAGAGTTACAAGTGTCATTTTCTCATGTATGGATGTAAACACTTTTACCTTATTGAATACTCTGGGTTCCCCCCCCCCTTCTTTCCCATTTAGCTTTTTATGCTTTTATTGTCTTGTTTTTGAAGATCAAAGTTTTTGTTCAGCTCTGGTCTTTTCATCAGGAAATTTTGAAAGCCTACTATTCAATTGAATATACATCTTTTCCCCTGAAATATTGTGCTCAGTATTTCTGGATAGTTGATTCTTGGTTGTAATCCAAGCTTCCTTGCCTTCCAGAATATTATGTTCCAATTCCTCTGATGCTTTAATGTTGAAGCTGCTAAGTTCTGCATAATCCTTACTGTGGCTCCTTGATATTTAAAGTATTTCTTTCTGGCTACTTATACTATTTTCTCCTCTACCTGATAGTTCTAGAATTTGTCTACGATATTCCTTGGAGTCTTCATTTCGGGATGTCTTTCAAGAGGTGATTGGTGGGTTCTTTCAATGATGATTTTATGCTCTAGTTCAAGGACATCAGGGCAGTTTTCTTTGAAAATTTCTTGAAAGATGCTTTGTTGTTGTTGTTATTTTTAATCATGAATTTCAAGTAGTCCAATAATTCTTAAATTATCTCTCCTGTATCCATTTTCTAGGTCATTTTTTCCTAAATGATTCATTTTCTATTTTTTTCATTCTTTTGGTTGTTTGACATTAGCTCCCACTTGCCCAATCCTACTTTTTAAGGAATTATTTTCTTCAGTTACCTTTTGTGCTTCTTTTTTCTATTTGGCCAATTCTGCTTTTAAAGGAGTTTTTTTCTTCAGTGGATTTTTTCCATTTGGCCAATTCTATTTTTTTAAGGAGTTGTTTTATTCACTAAATGTTTGAGTTTCTTTTTCAAGTTGTTGACTCTTTTTTTCATAATTCTCTTACATAACTCTCTTTTCTTAGATGATTAAAAAATCCTTTTTGAGCTCTTTCAAGAGGACTTTTTTGTGCATGAGACCAATTCATATTCTCCTTTGAGGCTTTGCATGTAGGCATTTTGACATTGTTGCCCTCTTCTGAGTTTGCGTTTGAATCTTCCCTATCAGTGTAGCAGATTTCTATGGTCAGGGTTTTTTGTTTTTGTTTATATTTATAAGGTGAGCTCTGCTCCTGGGGTAGAGGGGACACTGTCTTAGGCTTCTCGAACTGGGGTCCAGGGGTTTGGTCACTGGCTTCCTTCATTGCAGCCTCTGTGGCTGGTGGCTTGTCCACTGCACTATGGCCAGCCTAGTCACACCTGCTGCGCCCTGGGTTCTAGGGCTGGCAGTTTACCTGCTGTGTTGGGGCTCAAGACCTCACAGGTTGCCTGCTGTGCCACTGGACCATTGAGCTTGGACCAAAAGCCCTTCGTTGCTGATTGGTGCTGTGGCTGAGACTCCTGCTGACTTACCTTGACCCCTCCTGCACTGGGCTGCACTCCAATTTTACCCAAGTGAGACAGACCTTTCCTGAAGTCCTTCTAAGTTATCTTGAGCTGGAAAATTTTTTCACTCCATCTTTTTGTGATTCTGTCATTCCAGAATTCTTTTAGAGGCTTGATATAATATTGTTTCTGAGGGACACTGGGGAGAGATGAGGCAACTTCCTGGCTTCTCTCTGCCATGTTGGCTCTGTCACCCAAGACCTCATCCTCCATTTTCTAGAGGCAATATGTCATAACATCTATTAGTGAGCTTAGAGTCAGAAAAATGGGGTATAAATTCTTCTTCAGACATGTGCTAGCTTTAGGACCCTGGACAAGTAATTTAACCTGTCTAAGCCTCAGTTCCTTCATACATAAACTTAAAAGGTTGGGCTCAATGAGCATTAAGGTCCCTTCTGGCTTCAAATAGATGATGGTATGATTCATACTTGAACTCCACCTCTTTTCCACAAATACATGATATATTTACACCATTTCTTGAAGTTGCCATCCATGGCAAGATGCTTTCTCCTGCTCATATGCACCGAGCATCTTTCTTCTGTCTAATAGATACTAGAGTGTTGCATCTTTATGGGCTGTATGAGACCTGATGATTTTTCATTGCTTAATAGCTTTATTGGAAGTAGGGTTTTAAAAAAGCATAACCCATGCACATAGGTAACCACACTAAGTATAAGATTCCAACTGCAATTGGCTTTTCAAAAACAAAAGAGTAAATGAGAATGGAAATGGGATAAATGATTGCTGAATACATTCTGAATGAGCTGTACAACTCATGAGGCATGGAGCATTCTGTGTCTGTAGTGTATGAGTCTTTCGAAGGTATTGCTTCATTACCTCTAGCATCATCTCCCTTCATTGTATTGCTTAGATCAAAATCAAAAAAGGAACTTTGCAAAAGAATTCAAATTTTCCAGCATTGCATGTTTCTTTTTCATTTTTATTAGACTCATAGCTAGGACTGAATGGTAGTTTTTCAGGGATCATTAAAAACCGAATTTTCAGAGAAGGATCCTTGAGGGCAAAGGCTACACCTTATGCTACTTTCTATCTTCAAGGCTTCCTGTGCAGGCATCCAATTAAAAACAAATTGCAGCTGAGGAGGTAAGAAGACCTAGGTTCTAAGTGCTCCTCAGGCACTTAAGCTTTCTCAATGTCTCATTTTCTCATCTGTAAAATGGGCTTATAATAGCATGTACATCACAAAATTATTTTGAAGATCATGTGATAATGAGATGTCAAATGAGTTTTGCAAACCTTAAATGCTATTGAAATGACAGCTAGTAATTAGTATTGCAGAGTTCAAACTCGGTGCTTACTAACTCCAAAGCTAGCATACTTTCTATCATATCTTACTATTTTTATGACCTTTATAGCAAGTTTTCCTCAGCCAATTTCCTCACAACCAATTATACTGAAAGGGTTAGGTTCTCAGAGAGAGACTGTTCTATTAGGCAATCTTGAAGAGGTCTACAGGGTGAGGGAGGGCTATTCTAGTATTATGCTTCACATGCTCCTATCAATGTGCTTTCCCCACAATTTTTAGTTTAAATCAATAAATCAGCAAGCTTTAATTAGGCTGTAAAATGGATATTTACTAAAGTATTATGGCAAGAAGAATTGCTAAAAATCCCCACAAAATTTGTAACATAATTTCTCATAAGCATATACAGAGTTCACTGGAAAATGGAATCATGCTCAGGGAGGACATGTGGAATAGAGGTAATTCATATCTCCTGGTTGCCAAAACCTGGTTGCTCTTCTTTGTAAGATACACACAAATTTCCCTTTAAGTAAATTGAAACTTTCTGTTGGGATTTTTCCAGAATCCTGAAATTTGTCTTTCTTCACTGTGTCTGTTTTATGCTCAGTTTCCAAGGATGATACTGCTGCCAGTCATTATTGTTGCAGGGAGAATGTTAGGGCATGAACATAAAGTTTAAATCCATTAATCCTCCAAAGTTCACAAAGTCAGCCTCTAATCACAGAGGGAGAAACAAAGGCTTTGTACTACACCTTCCAACCTCATATCATTTCCTCTAGGAGAGTTGCTTGGAATTTTCTCTCCTCTATATGTCCAGACTCTGAAATTCTTGGGTTATGTACTGACTTGCTATTTTATATTGCAACCACACATGACTGAATATCCTGAGTCAATATTCAAATTCCTCCCATGGAGTGTCACTCTATTTTGTCCAATGACTTTCAAGAAATGTTTACTCCTAATCTAACACCCATGATTGATCCCTTATTAATGTCTAGGTCTTCTTTAGCTCTAAATACATTTCTGATTTATTACCCAATTTTGATGACTGGGGGACTCTCATCCTTATATCTTTGATGATATTCATTGGAGGGAACTAGATGTCAAGCAATATAAGGCATTAATTTGCTTCACACATAGAAGAAGCAAGCAAAAAATATCGCATGTTGATAATTAATTATTACTACTACTACTATTATTTTAAGCTCAAATTAATGTAGAATTTTAAGTTTCAGGAAGTGGTTCATATAGATAATTGAATATTTGAAAAAAAGTTTTAAAATATTGGTACAAAAAGTCTATCTATACAATAAGCAAGACCATTTAGGTACTATCTTTGGAATATTACCATGATTAAATGGAGAGCAATTGATATACTGATAGTACCAAAAGAAAAAGGTTATAAAGCAGGATGTAGAGACAATAATAAGTAAATGATAACAGAATAGATACTGTCAGCCACAAAAGCTTTAACTTTGGATGGGCTAATCATTAAAGCAGGCAACAATAATTTTCATCTCTAATATAAATATCAGCTGATAAGCATCAAACCACATTTTAACTTTAAGAGGTAAATTTTTTGCTGAAATTCTCAGCGCCTCCTAATGTTATGTATCTTTTAAGAATCAGCTATTGCACATGTGCCGTAGAAGATATTATAAGATTTGAGGCAAAAGCAGTCCTTCTTTGGAGATAAGAACCCAGCTTTCAAGGGGAACTGACTTCCTTTAGTGTTCTTCAGTTTAACCCTATTTAAAAATCAAGTTGGATCAGTTTTTATAGTGGAATAACATAATCGATGTTATAACCACTGCTTTCAATGGAAACCAAATATAAGAAAATGCATTTTTTTTCTTTTACCATTGCAAGTTACTTTGATGATTTGGATACTTACCAAAATCTTTGAATGGACACTTGCACTATGTGATTCCATTACTCTGTGAGGCCATGAGATATTACTTCTCAGGTTTTATCTCACAAATTATACTAACAAATTTATTTTTCTTAATCTTACTTTTCAAATTATTCATTAATTCATGAGCATGTAAAGATATGGGAAATACTTTTTTTCTATTGCACCATGAAAACAGAGTGTTCTAAACTGAAGCCTAGCCCTGGCTAGGAAAGAGCAAAACAATTTGGTATGTATGGAAATGTATTAAGTATTTGTAAAAGTGGAATTGAAGGTTTATCCATAAGCACAAACAGAATCTCAATACTGCATATTTGTTCATAAGTACTGTATTGGTGGTGTTGATGTTTACCTTTGACATCTGCCATAGAAATTCAAGATGTTCTAATGCTGTGTCTCTGGAATTTGTAATATACTTAATTTCATTACTGTGCCAATAGTGTAGATGAGGACAATGTGGTTGATGATGCTGATGTTGGTAATGATGAGAGTGATGATGATGACAATGATAACATTGATGATGAGACCGCATGGTATGCATATCTGATGAATGATAGATATTGGAGACATAGATATCAGGGTTAAAATATTGCTGATATAACATGGTATCTTTTTGTAGATGAGCAATACATTTCTCATTTCAGTGTGGCTTAAAAGTCTCTAAAACTCTATTGTAAAGAGAAGTTGTCAGTCTGAATCTGTGTGTGGAGCTTTGACACCCAGTGGGTCCCTTTCTTGATGAAAAAATAACTTTAGATTATACAGATGGAAAGGATTGCTACAATTTAAAAATTCAGAAAAGCAATCAATCTACATGTGGAGAATATTCATAAATTCATCCACTGAAAAGTATACTTATTGAGCTGCATATGTGTCCATCACTTCTGAATGTGCATCTATTTATATATGTGTCTGTATTTCAGAGAAGTTGACAATCTGAGGCTAATATGGCAAAAAAAAAGGAAAATGATAAAGGTTGAAGGGGATGTGAGAAAATTAGGACACTAATTAATGCATTGTTGGTGGAGTTGTGAAGTGATCCAATCATTCTGGAGAGCAATTAGGGACTATGTCCAAAGAGTAATCAAATTGCACATACCTTTTGATCTAGCACAATCATAACTAGGTATGTTTCCCAAAGAGAGCAAAAAAAAAAAAGGAAAAGGAAAATAACTAATTTGTTCAAAAATTTTTACAGCAGTTCTTTTTGCTGTGGTTAAGATTTGGACATTGAGAGGATGCGCATTAATTGGGAAATGGCTGAATAAACTGTGGTATATGAATGTAATGGAATACTATTGTGCAATAAGAAAAGATGAACAAGCACATTTCAGAAAAAACCTGGAAAAATTTACATGAACCAATGCAAAGTGAAGTGAGCAGAACTAGGAGAACATTGTACACATTAACAGCAACACTGTCTGATGATCAAAATGATCAAAAATTACTTGGATATTCTCAGAAATTCAGTGATCTAAGACAGGGGTGGGAAACCTGTGGCCTGAAGGCCACATGTGGCCTTCTAGGTCCTTGCATGCAGCCTTTTCATTGATTCCAAGTTTTACAGAAAAAACCCTTTCATTAAGATTCTAAGACAATTCCAAAGGAATCATGACAAACAATGCTACCCAGATCCAAAAAAGAATTGATGGAGTCTGAATGCAGATTGAAGCATACTATTTTTAAATTCTCTTGATTTTTTCAAGTCCTTTTTTCTTTTTATCTGTTTCTTTTTTCACTACATGACTACTAAGGAAATATGTTTTATATGATTGTACATATATAACCTCAATCAGGTTGTTTACCATCTTAGTGAAGAGGGAGGGGAGGGAGTCAGGGAGAAAATTTAGAACTCGATTTCTTAAAAATAAATTTTAATAATTTGTCTTTACATGTAATTGGGAAAAATAAAATACTAGATAAAATAATTTGATAATTCACACACGTAGAAAGAATTGTGTTGCAAGTGCTACATACATGAGCACATATACTTCTATACTCAGCCTCTCCAAGGATAGGGAGGGTACCTCTTCTCTGAGAATCCCATTCCAGTGTTGAAGTGCTCTAGGTATCAGGTTTTTTTTTCATGATATTTAGTCAAAATTCCTCTTTTGGCAATTTCTAACCATTTTCCAGTTTCTCTTCTCTGGAACAAAATCATTGTCATTATCATCATCATCATCATCATCATCATTACAGCTACCATTTATATAGTGGATTAGGATTTGTAAAGCTATTTATATATTTTTATATGTACATATATATATGTTAACACATTTTATTTTGACTACAACCTTGTGAGATAGGTCCTATTAATTGTTAAACATTGCAAGCAGCCAGAAAGAAGCAATTCAAACATAATATCTCATCAAGCTATAGTCAGGATCACACAAGATTTAGCAGTTTCCATATTAAAGGAATTGAGGGCTTGGATTACAGTATCCCAGATAGCAAAACAGCTGGTATTACAACCAAGAACAATTTACCCAGCAAAACTGAGTAAACAATTCTTCAGGAGAAAGGTAATATTTTAATGAAATAGGTGACTTCCAAACATTCCTGATAAAACAGAGCTGAATAGAAAATTTGACATTTAAACTGCCTACTCAAGAGAAGTATAAAAAATAATAATCTTGAAAGAGTAATCATAAAGAACTTAATGGAATTAAGCTGTTTACATTTCTTTACGGAAAGATGATACATGTAATTCCTAAGAACTTTATCATTATTAGGGCATTTAGAAAGAATCTGCATGGGAAGAGGGTATGGGTGTGAGTTAATTGTATTGGAATGATCTCCCAAAAAAGAATATGTGTTAGAAAGAAAGATGCACTAGGAGAAGGGTAAGGGAGAGATACATTTTCTCACATGAAGAAGTCAAAGAGCTGTTATACTGGAGGGAAACATGAAAGAGTGGCAGACAATATTTGAGCTTTACTCTTATTGGAATTAGAACAAGGGAGGTGGAGCCAAGATGGCGGAGTGAAAGCAATGACTTGCTTGAGCTCTCCCCCAAACCCCTCCAAATACCTATAAAAAATATCTCTAAACAAATTCTAAAGCAGCAGAAACCACAAAAAGATAGTGTGAAACTAATTTCCAGCCCAAGACAACCTGGATGATTGATCAGAAAGGTATATCGTGCAAGGCTGTTAGAGGAGCGCAGTGTGGTGTGGGGCTTAGGCCGCAGCGAGCCTGGAGCAGGCCTCAGAGGACTGAATCACAGGCAGCTCTGGCGACTTCCAGGCTCTCAACCCAGAAATGCCAAAGACAACTTAGAAGGTCAGTGGGAAAATTCTGTTTCTGTGGTGCTGAGAGAGATGCTAGGTTTCAGAGCCAGTTCCTGAGCACAGAGCGCTGAGCATAGCCCCAAGGAGGTGGCTGAGTCCTGAGCTTCTGGCCCACAGACTGAGGGGGAATCAAGAGGCTGATCAGAGGGGGACTGCAGGGATATCTTTGCCAGTCCTGAGGCAGGAATCTCTTGCTTTGCCAGTGCTTGGATCTGAGTCACAGTTCTGGGCAGGGGTCCTA
This sequence comes from Phascolarctos cinereus, assembly GCF_003287225.1. Lineage (NCBI taxonomy): Eukaryota > Metazoa > Chordata > Mammalia > Diprotodontia > Phascolarctidae > Phascolarctos > Phascolarctos cinereus. The sequence continues at coordinate 428,883,442 of NW_027555958.1, read as the reverse complement.
GGGTGAGGAGGATCTCTAGGTGGAGCTTGTAGTGGCTGTGTAGAGAAAATTCTCCTTATGTTTACATGACAGAAAGGAGTGCTTGTGTTCACTAATAGACTAAAGCACAGGACAGGAAAGGAGTAAACACCTCATCCCTTATCATACTACCTTGCAAGAACTGAAAATTTACAGGTCTCTAGAAGTATCTCTGAAAACAGCTGTACAAACCCCTGAATCTTGGGCCAGTACATTCTCCACATTGGAAGCAGACTCTTACCTTAACAAAGTTTGAAACTCAAGTAATTGCCTGGGATCATGAGCAAGCAGCACAAAAAGAGTCAGACTATATTATCTTACTTTGGTGACAAAGAAGATCAAAACATACAACCATAAGACAGTCAAGTCAAAGCTCCTACATCCAAAGCCTGCAAGAAAAATATGAATCAGTCCCAGGCTTTGGAAGAGCTCAAAAAGGATTTTGAGAAGCAAGTAAGAGAGGTGGAGGAAAAACTGGGGAGAGAAATGACAGTGATGCAACAAAATTATGAAAAACAAGTCAACAGCTTGCTAAAGGAGACCCAAAAAAATACTGAAGAAAATAACACCTTAAAAAATAGCCTAAACCAAATGGCAAAAGAGGTCCAAAAAGCCAATGAGGAGAAGAATGGCCAAATGGCAAAAGAGATTGGCCAAAATTGTGGAAAAGGAAGCCAAAAGTTACTGAAGAAAATACTTCCTTAACAATTAGAATAGAGCAATTGGAAGCTAGTGATTTATGAGAAATCAAGACACTATAAAACAAATCCAAAAGAATGAAAAAAAAAAAAAAAGGAAGACAATGTGAAATATCTCATTGGAAAAACAACTGACCTGGAAAATAGATCCAGGAGACAGAATTTAAAAATTATTGGACTATCTGAAAGCCAGGATCAAAAAAAGAGCCTAGACATCATCTTTCAAGAAATTATCAAGGAAAACTGCCCTGATATTTTAGGAACAGAGGGCAAAATAGAAATTGAAAGAATCCACTGATCTCCTCCTTAAAGAGATCCACAAAGGAAAACTCCTAGGAATACTGTAGCCAAATTCCAGAGTTTTCAGGTCAAGGAGAAAATATTACAAGCTGCCAGAAAGAAACAATTCAAGTACTGTGGAAACACAATCAGGATAACACTAGATTTAGCAGCTTCTACATAAAAGGACCACAGGGCATGAAATATAATATTCTGGAGGGCAAAGGAGATAGGATTACAACCAAGAATCACCTACCCAGCAAAACTGAGTATAATCCTTCCAGGGAAAAAAATGGTCATTCAGTGAAATAGAGGACTTTCAAGCATTCCTGATGAAAAGACCAGAGCTAAATAGAAAATTTGACTTTCAAATACAGGGCTCAAGTGGAACATGAAGAAGTAAACAGGAAAGAGAAATCATAAGAGACTTATTAATGTTGAACTGTTTACATTCCTTCTTGGAAAGATGATACTTATAACTCATAAGACCTTTGTCAGTATTAGGGTAGTTAGAGGGGGGGAAATTATATGTATGCAGTTAGATAGATAAGATAAGATAAGATAAGATAAGATAAGATAAGATAAGATGAGATAAGATAAGATAAGATGAGATGAGATGAGATGAGATGATGAGATGAGATGAGATGAGATGAGATGAGATGAGATGAGATGAGATGAGATGAGATGAGATGGGATGGGATGAGATGGATGAGATGAGATGAGATGAGATGAGATGAGAGAGATGAGATGAGATGAGATGAGATGAGATGAGATGGGATGAGATGGGATGAGATGAGATGAGATGAGATGAGATGAGATGAGATGATGAGATGAGATGAGATGAGATGAGATGAGATGAGATAAGATAAGATAAGATAAGATAGAGGGCACAAGGTGAGTTGAAGATTAAGGGGTCATATCTGGAGAATAAAATTAAGGAATGAGAGAGGATTATACTAGGATAAGAAGAAAGGGAGAGATAGAATGGAGTAAATTATATGCCCCACCCAAAAAAAAACAGAAAAGAAAAGTCTCTTACAGTGGAGGGGAAACAGGTGAAGATGAGAGGGAATGAGTGAATCGTATTCTCATAGGATTTGGCTTAAGGAGGGAATAACATACACATTCAATTGGGTATGGAAATCTGTCTTACCCAGAGGAAAATAGGGGGAGAAGAGGACAAGAGAGCAGGGGGATGATAGAGAGGAGGGCAGATTGGGAAAGGGGGTACTCAGAAGCAAATACTTCTGAGGAGGGACAGGGTCAAAAGAAAGAATAGAATTAATTGGGGGACAGGGTAGGATTAAGGGAAATAGAGTTAGTTTTTCACAACATGTCTCTTAAGGAAGTGTTTTGCATAACTGCACATGTATAACATGTTGAATTGCTTGCCTTTTCAGTGAGGGTGGGTGGGGAGTGAGGAAGGGAGAAAATTTGGAACCCAAGGTTTTCAAAATGAATGTTTAAAAAAAATGTTTTCACATGCAACTGGGAAATAAGAAATACAGGAAATGGGATGCAGAAGTCTATCCTGCCCTACAGGAAAATAGATGGGGAAGGGGGTGAGAAGAGGGGGGGAGATAGAAGAGAGGGCAGACTAGGGGAAGGGGTATTCAGAATACATGCCATCCTGGGTTGGGGGAGGGGTGATATCGGGTGAAAATTTGGAGCTCAAAATCTTGTGGAAGTAAATGTTGAAAACTAAAAATAAATAAATTTATATTTAAAAATTTTTTAAAAAGAAAAAGTAATAAAGGAACATACTTACAAAAAAATGAAAAAAGGAATTAGATCAAGGAGAGAAGAAAATATATATTCACACTCAGCTGTGTATAGAAATCTTTCTTATCAAATAAAGAGATAAGAGAGGAAGGGGATAAGAGATATGGGGAGAGAAGATTACAAGGTGGAAAGAAGATTAGAGGAGGCAGTGGTCATAAGCAAGAGAGTTTTTAGGAGGGAGAAGATAAAAAAGATGATAGAGAGGGAAAAATGGAATGGAGATAAATACACAGTTAGTAATCATTACTCTAAATTGGAATGGGATAAGTTAACCCATAGAATGGAAACAGAGAGCAGAATGGATAGGAAACCAGAATCCAACAGTATTCTGTGTGTAAGAGAAACAACTGGAACAGAAAGACACACACAGAGTTGACTTAAAGGGCAGAGATGTAGTCTATTATGCTTCAGGTGAAGAGGGCAACGGTGGCAATAATGATCTCAGACAAAGTAAAAGCAAAATCAGAACAAATTGAAAGAGATAATCAGGGAAATGACATTTTCCTAAAGGATACCACAGACAATAAAGTAATATCAAGATTTTACAGCAGTTTCTCTGATAAAGGTTGCATTTCTCAAATATATGAGGAACTGAATCAAATTTGAAAAGTAGAAGCCATTCCACAACTGATAAATGGTCAAATGATGTTAACAGGAATTTTTATGAAAGAAATCGAAGTTATCTATGTTCATATTAAAATGTTCTAAGTCACTATTGATCAGAGAGAGGTAAATTAAAATAACTCTGATGTATTATATCATACCTATCAGAAATAAGGAATGCTGGAGGGGATGAAGGGAAATAGCTACATTAAGGAGGTGTTGGTGGTAAAATGGTCCAACCATTCTGGAGAACAATTTGGAACTGTACCCAGAGGGCTGTAAAACTGTGCACACTCATTGGTCTGAAATACCATTAATATTTTTGTACCACAAAGATATTGAAGTAAATGTTTAAAAATGTGTACAAATTATTTATAGCAATTCTCTGTGTAGTGGTTAAGAATTGCAAATTGAAGTACTACTCATCATTTGGGGAATGGCTGAATAAGTTGAGATCTATAATTATAAAGGAATATTATTGTGTTTAAAGAAATGATGAGCAGAATGATTTCAGAAAAATCCAGAAACACTTATAAGAACTGATACTGGAGATTATTGTACACAACATCAGTATTGTACAATAAGCAACTGTGAATGGATTAGCTATTTTCATTGATACAATGACCCAAGAAAATACCAAAGGACTCATGATGAAAAATACTATTGGCTTCCAGAGAAAGAAATTAAACCATCCAAATACTGACCAAAGCATACTTTTAAAAAACAATTCCTTCCTTCCTTCCTTCCTCCCTTCCTTCCTTCTTTCCTTCCTTTCCTTCTTTTTTTCTTTCTTTTTTTTTGGTTTTGCTAGAGTTTTCTTCCACAAAATGACTAATATCTTTTTTTTTCATTATTGCACATATATAACCTATATAAGATTGCCTACCATCTCATGGAGGGGAGAAGGAAAGGAGAAATAAGATTTGGAACTCAAATCTTAAAAAAAAAATTGTTAAAATGATTTTCACATTGGTTTCATTTTGGGGGAAATAAAATATCATTAAAAATAAATTTTACTGTTTTTAAAGAAAAAATAAGAGCTATTACCCAATTGATAAATGATTAAATGAAATTCACAGGCATTTTTCTGAAGAAAAATGTCAAAACTATCTATAGTTATATAAAAAATGCTCTAAATCACTATTGATTACAGAAAGGCAAATTAAAATGACTCTGATGTATCACATCACACCTATCAGAAATGACAAATAATGGAAGGGATGATAAAAAATAAATACATTAATGAAGTGTTGGTGGTGAACTGGTCCAACAATTCTAGAGAAAAATCTAGAACTATGCCAAAAGGGATATAAAACTAGGTATACCTTTTGATCCAGAAATACTAATGCTAGGTTTGTACCCTCAAAATATCAAAGGAAATGCTAAAGTACCTATATGTACAAAAATATTTTATACAAGCTTTTTTTGGTGGCAAAGAATTGGAAATTGAGGGGATGCTCATCAATTGTTTTTTTTAATTAAATTGTGGCATATGATTAGAATGAAGTACTATTGTATTATAAGAAATGTTGGGGAGGTGATTGCAGGAAAAAAGAAAAAAAACATGACAAGACCTACATGAACTGATGCAAAGTGAACTGAGAAGAACTGAGAGATTATTATTTACAGAAACAGCAGTAGTGTAATGATGCTCAAATCTGAAAGACTTTGCTAATCTGAGCAATATCATAACCCAAGAGAATTCCAAGGGACTTATGATGAAAAAAAATGCTAGCCACCTCCATAGAGAAAACTGATGAACTCTGAGTGCAAATTGAAGGATAATTTTCTTGTTTTGTTTTGTTTTTGAGATATGGCTAATAAGGAAATGTTGTGCAGGATTTCACATGGCTGATTGATATATTGTTTGATTTCTTGTTAGGTGAGAGAAATGTGGAAGGTAGGGAGAAAATCTGCAACTCAAAATTTAAAAAGAAAATGATGTTAAAAATAATTTATTAATCAAAGTGAGAAGAAACAAAGAAAATAAACATTACAAAACTATTGATTTAGAGCATCTTTTCATGTGACTATTGATAGCTTTGACTTCTTGAAAACTACCTACATATATCCTTTGACTATTTATCAACTAGAGAATGGATCTTATTTTTTTTTTGTCAATTTGACTCAGTTCCCTATATAGTTGAGAAATGAAGCCTTTATCAGAGAAACCTTTTCAAATTTTTCACAGTTTCCTTATTTTCCTATTTTGGCTGCATTATTTTTGTTTGCACAAAAGCTTTCTAATCACATGTAATCAAAGTTATTTGTTTTACTTTGTTTTACTTTCCTCTTTCTCTTGTTTAGGAAGAAAAAAATAACTCTTATCCGTAAATCGGATGGATATATTTTTCTTTAATTTACTTATGATATCATCCTTTATCTCTAAATCATTTAGCCATTTTGACCTTATCTTGGCATATATGGTGGTCTATGCCTAGTTTCTGCCAAACTGTTTTTCAATTTTCCCAGCACTTTTTGTCAAATGACAATTTCTTACCCCAAAATCTTGGTTCTTTGAGTTTATCCAACATTAGGTTATTATGATTATTGACTTCTGTGTATTGTGAACCTAATCTATTTCACGGATCCATCACACTACTTCTTACCTACTACCAGATTGTTTTAATGATTATCAGTCTCTAATATAATTTGAAATATGGAACTACTAGGCCACCTTCTTTGACACATATTTTTATTATTAATCACCTTGGCATTCTTGACTTTTTATTCTTCCAGATGGAATATTTTTTAATTTTTAAAATTTAATTTTTAATTTTTTTAAATTTATAAATTTATTTTGATTTATCAACAATCACTTCCATACACTTTTGAGTTGAAAATTTCTCCCCCTTCCTCCCCCCTCCCCAAGATGGTGCACAATCTGATATAGGCTTTATATTTACATTCCCATTAAACATATTTTCACATTAGTGAAGTTATAAGTAAAAATTAAAACCAATAGGAGGAACCATCAGAAAGATGAAACAAAACTCAACAGAAGGTAAAAATAAGTGAGAGTGATTTGACTTCCATAGTTCTTTCTTTGGATGTGGACAGCATTTTCCATCCGAGGCCTCTGGAGATGTCTTAGATCCTTGTAATGCTGAGAAGGGTTCAGTTTAACAATATTAGTCATTGCATAATGGCTGTTATTGTGTACAAAGTCCTCTTGGTTCTGCTCACTTCACTCAGCATCAGACCATATAAGTCTTTCCAGGTTTTTCTGAAGTCAGCCTGTTCATCATTTCTTATAGCACAATAGTATTCCATTACATTCATATACCACAACTTGCTCAGCCATTCCCAATTGATGGGCATCCTCTCAATTTCCAATTCTTTGCCACCACAATAAGAGCTGCTAAGAATATTTTTGTACATGTGGGTCCTTTTCCCATTTGTTTGATCTCTTTGGGATATAGCCCTAGAAGTGCTATTGCTGGATCAAAGGGTATGCACATTTTTGTAGCCCTTTGGGCATAGTTCCAAATTGTTCTCCAAAATGGTTGGATCATTTCACAACTCCACCAACAATGTATCAGTGTTCCAATTTTCCCACATTCTCCAACATTTATCATTTTCCTGTTTTGTCATGTTGGCCAATCTGATAGGTGTGATGTGGTACCTCAGAGTTGTTTTGATTTGCACTTCTCTAATCAATAATGATTTAGAGCATTTTTTCATATGACTATAGATGGCTTTAATTTCTTCATCTGAGAACTGTCTGTTCATATCCTTTGACCATTTATCAATTGGGGAATGGCTTGTGTTCTTATAAATTTGTCTTAATTCTCTATATATTTTAGAAATGAGGCCTTTATCAGAGAGACTGGTTGTAAAAATTCTTTCCCAATTTTCTACCTTCCTTCTAATCTTAGTTGCATTGGCTTTGTTTGTGCAAAAACTTTTCAATTTAATGTAATCAAAATTATCCATTTTGCTTTTCATAATGTTCTCTATCTCCTGTTTGGTCATGAATTCTTCTGTTCTCCATAGATCTGATAGGTAAACTATTCCTTGTTCTCCCAGTTTACTTATGGTATCAGCCTTTATATCTAAGTCATGAACCCATTTTGACTTTATTTTGGTATATGGTGTGAGATTTGGGTCTATGCCTAGTTTCTGCCATACTCTTTTCCAGTTTTCCCAGCAGTTTTTTTCAAAGAGTGGGTTCTTATCCCAGAAGCTGGGGTCTTTGGGTTTATCAAATAATAGATTACTATAGTCATTGACTACTGTGTCTTGCATATTTAACCTATTCCACTGATCCACCTCCCTATTTCTTAGCCAGTACCAAGCAGTTTTGATGATTGCTGCTTTATAATACAATTTAAGATCTGGAATTGCTAGGCCACCTTCCCCTGCATTTCTTTTCATTAGTTCCTTTGATATTCTGGACCTTTTGTTTTTCCAAATGAATCTTGTTATTATTTTTTCTAACTCTATAAAATAATTTCTTGGTAGTTTGATTGGTATGGCACTGAATAAGTAAATTAGCTTAGGTAGGATTGTCATTTTTATTATATTAGCTCGGCCTACCCATGAGCAACTGATGTTTTTCCAATTATTTAGATCTGATTTTATTTGTGTGAAAAGTGTTTTGTAATTGTGTTCATAGAGTTCCTGGGTTTGTTTCGGAGGTAGACTCCTAAATATTTTATAATGTCTACAGTAAGTTTAAATGGGATTTCTCTTTCTATCTCTTGCTGTTGGGCTTTGTTGGTAATATATAGAAATGCTGATGATTTATGTGGGTTTATTTTATAGCCTGCAACTTTGCTAAAGTTGTTTATTATTTCAAGTAGTTTTTTACTTGATTCTCTAGGATTCTCTAAGTATATCATCATGTCATCTGCAAAGAGTGATAGCTTTGTTTCTTCCTATTCTAATGCCTTCAATTTCTTTTTCTTCTCTTATTGCTAAAGCTAAGGTTTCCAGTACAATATTGAATAACAGTGGTGATAATGGACATCCTTGTTTCACCCCGATCTTATTGGAAATGCTTCTAGCCTGTCCCCATTACATATAATGCTTGCTGAAGGTTTTAGATATGTGCTATTTATTATTTTAAGGAAGACTCCATTTATACCTATGCTTTCTAGTGTTTTTAATAGGAATGGGTGTTGTATTTTATCAAAAGCTTTTTCTGCATCTATTGAGATGATCATGTGGTTTCTGTTGGTTTTGGTGTTGATATGCTCAATGATGCTGATAGTTTTCCTAATATTGAACCAACCCTGCATTCCTGGTATAAATCCTACCTGGTCATAGTGTATTATTCTTGTGATAAGTTGCTGCAATCTACTTGCTAGTATTTTGTTTAAAATTTTTGCATCTATATTCATTAGAGAAATTGGTCTATAATTTTCTTTCTCTATTTTGACTCTTCCTGGTTTAGGTATCAACACCATATTTGTATCATAAAAAGAATTTGGTAAGACTCCTTCTTCACCTATTTTCCCAAATAGTCTATATAGTATTGGAATTAATTGTTCTTTAAATGTTTGATAGAATTCACATGTAAATCCATCTGGCCCTGGAGATTTTTTCCTAGGGAGTTCATCAATGGCTTGTTCAATTTCTTTTCCTGAGATGGGGTTATTTAAGTATTTTACTTCCTCTTGGTTAATCTGGGCAATTTATATTTTTGTAAATATGTATCCATTTCACTAAGATTGTCAAATTTGTTGGCATATAGTTGGGCAAAATAATTCCTAATTATTGTTTTAATTTCCTCTTCCTTGGTGGTAGCTTCACCCTTTTCATTCTTGATACTAGTAATTTGGTTTTCTGCTTTCATTTTTTTAATTAAACTAACCAAAGATATATATTTTATTGGTCTTTTCATAAAACCAGCTCTTAGTTTTATGTATTAGTTCAATAGTTTTCTTAATTTCAATTTTATTAATTTTTCATTTGGTTTTCAATATTTCTAATTTGGCATTTAGTTGAGGATTTTTAATTTGTTCTTTTTCTAGTTTTTTTAGTTGTATGCCCAATTCATTAATCTCCACTTTTTCTGTTTTATTTATGTAAGCATTTAGAGATATAAAACTTCCCCTAAGAACTGCTTTTGCTGCATCCCATAGACTTTGGTATTTTGCCTCATTATTTCATTCCCTTGAATGAAATTATTGATTGTTTCTATGATTTGTTGTTTGCCCCAATCATTTTTTAGGATTAGATTATTTAGTTTCCAATTTTTTTTGTTTTTTATTTTTATTTTTTAAATTTTTACTTTTTTTAAATGTAAATTTATTTGTAGTTTTCAACATTCATTTCCACAAGTTTTTGTTTCAAATTTTCACCCCGTCTCACCCTCCCCTCACCCCAAGATGGCATGCATTCTGAATATCCCTTCCCCTAGTCTGTCCTCTTTTCTTTCTCTCCCTCCTTCTCTTATCCCCTTCCCTGTCTATTTTCCTGTAGGGCAGGTAGACTTCTGTACCCCATTTTCTGTATTTCTTATTTCCCGATAGCCTGTGAAAACTTTTTTTTAACATACGTTTTTAAAACTTTAGGTTTCAAATTTCTTCTCTTCCTCCCTCCCCACCCACCCTCATTGAAAAGGTAAGCAACTCAATATAGGTTGTAAATGTGCAGTTATGCAAAACACTTCCATAGTAGACATGTTGTGAAAAACTAGCACTATTTCCCTTAATCCTATTCTACCCTCCCATTTATTTTATTCTTTCTTTTGACCCTGTTCCTCCTCAGAAGTATTTACTTCTGATTACACCCTTTTCCAATCTGCCCTCTTCTTTATCATCCCCCTGCTCTCTTGTCCCCTTCTCTCCCTATTTTCTTTTAGGGTAAAACAAACTTCCATACTCAATTGAATGTGTATGTTATTCCCTCCTTAAGCCAAATCCTATGAGAATAAGATTTACTCATTCCCTCTCACCTTCCCCTGCTTCCCCTCCACTGCAAGAGACTTTTCTGTTTTTTCTTTGTCCGATAATTTATCCCATTCTACCTCTCCCATTCTTCTTCTCTGAGTATAATCCTCCATCATCCCTTAATTTTATTCTCCAGATATGACCCCTTAATCTTGAATCTTCATCTCACCATGTGCCTTCTACCTACCTACCTACCTATCTATCTATCTATCTATCTATCTATCTATCTATCTATCTACATACATATAATTTTTTCCTCCAACTACCCTAATATTGACAAAGGCCTCATGAGTTATAAATATCATCTTTCCATGCAGGAATGTAAACAGTTCAATCTTAATAAGTCTCTTATGATTTCTCTTTCCTGTTTACCTCCTCACGTTCCATTTGAGTCCTGTATTTGAAAGTCAAATTTTCTATTTAGCTCTGGTCTTTTCATCAGGAATGCTTGAAAGTCCTCTATTTCACTGAATGACCATTTTTTCCCCGGAAGGATTATACTCAGTTTTGCTGGGTAGGTGATTCTTGGTTGTAATCCTATTTCCTTTGCCCTCCAGAATATTATATTCCATGCCCTGCAGTCCTTTAATGTAGAAGCTGCTAAATCTTGTGTTATCCTGATTGTGTTTCCACAGTACTTGAATTGTTTCTTTCTGGCACCTTGTAATATTTTCTCCTTGACCTGGGAACTCTGGAATTCGGCTACAGTATTCCTAGGAGTTTTCCTTTGTGGATCTCTTTCAGGAGGAGATCTGTGGATTCTTTTAATTTCTATTTTGCCCTCTGTTCCTAAAATATCAGGGCAGTTTTCCTTGATAATTTCTTGAAAGATGATGTCTAGGCTCTTTTTTTGATCCTGGCTTTCAGATAGTCCAAAAATTTTTAAATTATCTCTCCTGGTTCTATTTTCCAGGTCATTTGTTTTTCCAATGAGATATTTCACATTGTTTTCTAATTTTTCATTTTTTTTTGATTTGTTTTATAGTGTCTTGATTTCTCATAAAGTCACTAGCTTCCAGTTGCTATATTCTAATTTTTGACAAACTAGTTTCTTCAGTAGTCTTTTGGACTTCCTTTTCCATTTAGCCAATTTTTGTTTTTAGCGCATTGTTCTCCTCATTGGCTTTTGGGACCTCTTTTGCCATTTGGTTTAGGCTATTTTTTAAGGTGTTAATTTCTTCAGTATTTTTTTGTGTCTCCTTTAGCAAGCTGTTGACTTGTTTTTCATGATTTTCTTGCATCATTCTCATTTCTCTTTCCAGTTTTTCCTCTGCTTCCCTTACTCGCTTCTCAAAATCCCTTTTGAGCTCTTCCAAGGCCTGGGACTGATTCATATTTTTCTTGGAGGCTTTGGATGTAGGAGCTTTGACTTTGTTGTGTTCTTCTGGCTGTATATTTTGATCTTCTTCATCACCAAAGTTAGATAATATAGTCTGACTATTTTTGCACTGCTTACTCATGATCCCGGCCAATTACTTGAGTTTTAAACTCTTTGTTAAGGTAAGAGTCTGGTTCCAATGTGGAGAATGTACTTTCCCAAGCTTTGGGGGGTTTGTGTAGCTGTTTTCAGAGATACTTGTAGGTACCTGTAAATTTTCAGATTTTGCAAGGTGATATGATAAGGGGCAAGGTGTTTACTACTTTCCTGTCCTGTGACCACAAGTATTCCTTTCTCTCCTGTAACTGAGAGGAGGGGCTTCTCTCCACAGCCACTACAAGCTCCACCACACCAGCGTTCCTCCTTACCCCAGGACTGCCACCCAGAACTGTGACCCAGATCCACAGACAGGCAAAGCAAGAGATTCCTGCCTCAGCACTGGCAAAGAGATCCCTGCAACCCCTCTCTGATCAGCCATTGGACTCCCCCTCAGTCTGTGGGCCAGAAGCTCGGGAAGCAGCTGCCCCCCCCCAGGACCACGCTCTTGGGGAATGAATCTGAAATCCTGCCTTCCTTTCTCAGCACCCACAGAAACAGACTTTTCCCACTGACCTTCTATGTTGTCTTTCACATTAGTGGGATGAGGAGTCTGGAAACCTCCACAGCTGCCTGTGATATTCCTTTCTATCCCCATTCAGTTTTCTCCAGAGGTCTATCATACCTAACTTTTCTAATGTTCTATTCACCTCCTTAACTTCTTTCTTGTTTATTTTGTGGTTAGACTTATCTAGTGCTGAGAGGGGGAGGTTCAGGTCCCCCACTAGTATAGTTTTGCTGTCTGTTTCTTCCTGTAACTCCCTAAACTCCTCCTGTAATAATTTGGATGCTATACCATTTGGTGCATATGTGTTTAGTAATGGCATTACTTCATTGTCTATGGTGCCTTTTAGCAGGATTTAGTTTCCTTCCTTATTGCTTTTGATTAGATATATTTTTGCTTTTGCTTTGTCTAAGATCTGGATTGCTACCCCTACTTTTTTTTTTTTTTACTTCAGCTGATGCATAATATATTCTTCTCCAGCCTTTTACTTTTACCCTGTGTCACTCTTTTTCAAATGTGTTTCCTGTAAACAACATATTGTAGGATTGTGGTTTTTAATCCATTCTGCAATCCATTTCTGTTTTATGGGAGAGTTCATCCCATTCACATTCACAGTTATGATTACTATCTATGTCTTTTTCTCCATCCTTTTCCCCCTATTTATGCTTTTCTTTCTCCTTTTTTCTTTCCCCCCTTAACTAGTGTTTTGCTTTTCACCACCGCCTCCTTCAGTCCCTCCCCTCTTTTATTATCCCTTTTCCTTTTCTTCCCCTTTACTCCTACTGCTTCTTCCCTCACTCATTCCCCCTTTCCTTTTCTTTCCCCCCCCTCCCTTTTCTTTCCCCTTTTCCCTCCTACTGCCTACAGGGCAAGGTAGATTTCTATAGCTAACTGATTATGTTATGCCCTTCTTGAGCCAAATCTGATGAGAGTAAGGTTGAAACAATGCTTCCCCCCTCCCTTCTTTCCCTGTGCTGTCCTGGGTTTTTTTCTGGGGTGATATTTTCTGGGTTTTCAGAGGTTGATAGGGGAGAGTGAGAGACACTACCTTTTCACTCTGCCATCTTGGCTCACAGAAGCGGAATTCCTTTTAACTTTTTTATATCTATAAAATAATTCTTTGGTGGTTTGATTGCTATGGCACTGGATAAGTAAGTTAACTTACATAGAAATGTCATTTTTATTATATTAGCTCAGCCAACCAATGAGAAATTAATATTTCTCCAATTGTTTAGATCTGTTTTTGTTTGTGTAAAAAGTGTTTTGTAATTGTGTTCATATAATCCCCAACTTTGTCTTCACAGGTAGATTCTCAAGTAATTTTTATTGTCTGAAGTTATTTTAAATGCAGTATCTTTTTGTATCTCTTCTACTGAATTTTGTTGGTGGCATATAGAAGTGCTCATGACTTTTTGTGGATTCATTTTATACCCTGTGACTTTGCTGAAGTTGTTAATTGCTCCAGCTAGTTTTTTGGTTAATCCTGTATGGGTCTTTTAGTATACCATAATATCATCTGCTAAACATGATACTTTTGTTTCCTCACTGACTATTTTTATTCCTTCCACTAATTTTTATTACTGCCATAGACAATAGTGTCTTATTGCTATAGAGAATATTGAATAACAGTGTTGAAAATGAAAATTCTTGCTTCACTCAACCTTATTGGGAAGGCTTCAAGTTTATCCCTATTAAAATGATATTTACTCCCTGTTTTAGGTAGATACTACCTATCATTTTAAGAAAGATTCCATTGATTCCTATGCTTCTTAGTGTTTTTAATAGAAATGAATGTATTTCGTCAAAAGCTTTTTCTTCATCTGTTGATATAATCATATCATTTTTATTTTTATTCCTATTGATATAGTTTATTGCACTAATAATTTTTTTAAATATTGAATTGTCCCTGCATTCCTGGCATAAATTCCATGTGGTCATAGTATGTGATCTTTGTAAATATTACTATAATCTCCTTGCTAGTGTTTTATTAAAATGATTATGCTCCTGTTCATTAAGAAAATTGGCCTATAATTTTCTTTGTCTCTTTTTTCTCTCTCCCTAGTTTAGTTATCAAAAACATATTTGTGTCATTAAAGAAATTTGGTAGGACTACTTCTTTACTTATTTTTCCAAATAGTTTATATAGTATTGGGATTAATTGTGCCTTAAATATTTGCTAGAATTCACTTGTAAAAACATCTAGTGCTGGGGATTTTTTTTTAGGAATCTCATTGATGATTTGTTTAATCTATTTTTCTAAGATAGGGTTACTTAAGTATTCTATTTCCCCTTCTGTTAAGCTGGGCAGTTCATGTTTTTGTAAATAGCCATCCATTTAACTTAGATTGTTGGTTTTACTAGAATGCAATTGGACAAAATAACTCCCAATAATTATTTTAGTTTCATCTTCATTGGTGCTGCATTCACTTTTTTATATTTTTGATACTAGCAATTTGGTTTTCTCCTTTTTGTTCAATCTGTGCTAATGATAGTTACAAGGCTTTTGGAGTCATCATCTCATTTTCATGTGACTTTTGTCAGAGTTTTGAGATTAAAAATGAGAAATTCTAAAGCATATAATTCTTTGGAGAGCATACTAGGTCCATGTGTGAAAGGAAGTTAGGCCTTTTAAGCTATGTCATCATTTAAATACATGCCATGGTTTACAAAGATGAACTGATCTGAGGCTTTGAGAGCAAGAGCAAGCAGAAGAAGCTATAGGAAGAAGTATGCTGAAGAATAAGGAAAAAGACAAAAAGAAGGAAAATGAATGCAGGAGGAATTGGGAACATAAGGTACAAGGAAAGATTAGGAAAATGAAAGTTACTTACAAAAATCAAAATACAGCAAGCTCATAGGGCTGAGACTGCAGACAAAGATGACTAAAGCATGATAGATCATGTAGCTATTAGAAGCTTATTGGATCAATTCTATTGGTACATGTAAGCAAGTATGGGCTTTTTGCTTTCTAGCATGATCTACAGCTTGAGAGACGGAAAACTTCTTAGAGATAACTGTGATACCTTTATCTGACTTCAAAGGGAGAAGGGAAGAGGGGAAAGCTTTGTTTGGCAAGCAGAATCCACTGGTATTGGACAAAGTATCCAAGAAAGGCATCATGTTCTATCAGCAGACTTGAGAGGGAGAAACTCCCAGCATCCCTAAAGCTGATGTGAGGAGTTTAATTTAAAGAACTACTTGCCACTGTTTTAATGTCCCAATATTTGCAGAGAAGTTGCTTTGCTCAGCAGGAGAACTTCATAGATATGAAGAACATAGAAATGTATTCCCATTACTCAGCATTACCTTCTGGGATAAAGTGGGACAATACTTCTGGAGAACTTGGATAGCAGCGTGGAATAAATTAAAATTAAAAACCACAGACCTTACACAAGGATAAACTCCAAATAGAAATGTGAATTAGTTATTAAAGGTCAGATCATAAACAAATGAGAGAAACATAGAAAAATGCATGTTAATTTATGATTGAAATTAAAGATCATGACCAAGCAAAGAATAGAGATGATGATAGAAAATAAAATGGACAATTGTGGCTACATAAAATGAAAAACAAAACCCTTTCATAAATAAATCTGATAAAGATAAGATCAAAAGGGAAACAAATTGGAAGGAACTTTGCAGTAAATTATAGATGAATGTAAGTTAAAGCTGTTCTGAGATTCTATTTCAGACCTATGATAGTGGCAGATGTGGCAAAGAAAGAAAATCATAAATGTTGTAAGGCTGTGAATGGATGCAACCATTCTGGAAAGCAATAAGGAATATATAACATGTAAACTATTCAGAAAAATAATAGGTTAGGAAGGAGTCCTACCAAATTTCTTTTATAACTCAAATGTGGTTTTGATAACTAAACTAGGGAGAGCAAAAAGAAAGAGAGAAAGGAAATTATAGGCCAATTTTCTTGATGAACATCAGTGTAATAAAAAGGTACAAAACAGTGCATCTAGCTTTTGACATGGCAATACCACTGTTAGGCTTGTGTCCAAAATAGGTTAAAAAAGAGATAAAGCTCTTTATGCACAAAAATATGTATAACATATATTTTTTAGAGATAAAAAATGGAAACTGAGAGGATATCCCACAATTGAGGGACAGTTAAATTTGTTGTAGCATTAGAATGTAATGTGGTACTATTGTGCTGTAAGAAATGAGACAATTGGTGATTTCAAAAAGAAAAGGAAAGACTGACAAGAACTGATGAAGAGAGAAGTAAGCAGATCCAGATGACAGTTTATGCTATAACATCAAAATTATAAAAATAAATAAATTTGAGAACTTTATAAATTGATGAAGAATGAAATTATCAGAATTACGTGAACAATGCATAATATGGCAATGGTGTAAAAACAAAAACAAATTTCAAAAGATATAAGAACTATGATAAATATAATTACCATTCTTGATCCCAAAGGACCAATGATAAAGATATGCTATCTGTTATGGAGGTTTAATGGATTATTTTTAATAGGATGGGAGGGAGAAGGTTTTTTGATAATTTTTAAAAAGAATTGGGGATGATACAGATGATAAATAAATTGTATATGTGTGTTCAGATGAGGTTGCTATATTACTAGTTTTATTTAACTGTCTTACTTTTTTGAAATAAAATTTTCATGAAGTATGAATAATCTCTAAATATGATGTAAAAATAAACCACATCAATAAAACCAAAAGTGACCAAAACAAAACTAAAAAAAAAAATAGAGAGACAGAGACAGAAAAAGAGAAACAGAGAGAGGCAATGTGGTATATCTGTCTAGTTTATGTCCCACTTCTGACAGATATCAGCTATGAGACCCTGGATCCTAAATATTTTAGTGTACTTAAGAAACTGTTTAAGATGGTAATTTGGAAGAAAGTATCAGTCTTCTTCAGTAGGGGAAATTATTCACTGGGCATTCTTCATATCAAATGAAAGGTGCAACTTAAAAATAATTTTTTGTGTCTATGGCTAAGCATATATATAAATATGCATATAAATATATATCTGGGTAGATACGTAGATAAAGGATGTGTGTGTTATGTTCACACACACATATGTGTGTGTGTATATATATATAATGTATATATGTGTGTATGTGTATATATGTATGTATGTATGTATGTATGTATGTATGTATGCATGCATGTATGTATTTCCTTGATACATTTGTGTATATCATCACTTTGTAGTATGTAGAAATCTGTTCTGCAAGCCAGGAAAACCTGAGTTGAAGCAAAGTCTCTAGTACAGTGCTCCTTAAACTTTTTCCACTCGTGACCCCTTTTTGCCAGAGAAATTTTTACATGACCCCAGGTATAGAGCTGTATAAAATAGGTATGCAAACAAAAATTTATAAATAATAACAAAAACTTTTAAATAATTATTTAGAATTTTACCATTTCAAAAGATGAAAGTAAATTTGCATAATAATGAGATGGCTGTGCTTATTTACTTTTACATAAATAAATCAATCTTGGTGGAATATTTGATGCTGAAGGATGAAGAGCATCTTCAACTTTTTCAGAGTTGATCAATATTTTTATTTTACAACATACAGTAGTCTCAAATCTCAGCCAGGTATTTATGGGAATGTTCGTTGGTGTTGTGTGATGTGATGGCACGCACAGTGCAAAACGCGCATGTTGCCTGTTCAGAACCAAGCTGCAGTGAAGTTGTGCAATGCAACATGGGCAAGTGCTGCCAGAAAATAACTCATTCATTGCAAGTTTGATTTGGAATTAGTTTTTGGTCATTGCACATTCAGAAACCATTTACTGTCGCCAAATTTTTCGCAACCCCCACATTCAGTTATGTGACTCCATATGGGGTTGTGACCCACAGTTTAAGAAGCACTGCTTCAATCTATACATGTTGTGAGACTTAAGGCAAGTCACTTAGCCAATCAGTATTCTAGGTAATTCAGTCAGATTGTAAGTCGCAGATATGTCAACTTACATTGGTAGAAGGAATTTTCTTCTTTGGGAATTCATATACTAATGAAAATATTAGTCCCTTTGCTTTTTCTTCCTTTCTCTCTGCCTCTGTCTGTCACAATATATAAATATATTGATATAGTTAATATAAATGTATGTAGGTGTATGTGTGTATATATATGTATACATGTATGTATACATATACATCTAGAATTATTTCCATCTTCACATATACAGATACATGTTATTTATATGAATATTTACATATGCATATATATTTATACATATATATTATATTGATATATACACACATTTATACATATGGCTTTAGGTAAATGAAAAAAGAATCAACAAAAAGGTATAACAGAGGAAAAAATAGGCTGGTCACATAGCTAAAACAATAGACACTCATGTACACTACTGGCATGTAAGTTACATAAAGAAAATTCAAAGAAGACATATAGTATATTGAGCAGGTCCCTTGTAAATTTATAGGTTGATATAGTTAAAAATTGTAAAACAAAGTTTCATATGAATGAATCATGATTTATGTAGATGGAAGTAACAATGATATTTGAGCATAGAGCCATTGTAATTGATAAATAAAATATATAGAATACATTAACAGATAACATACAGAGATGGATAGATATAAAAAAGAATAGATAAATATAGTATAGATATTGATAGATCTGTCTGTGTATGTATGCTTCTAGTATTCTACCTATATTCATACATATTAATATGCACATGCATATACATAAACTAATGATAATGAAAAATTAAAAAGAAAGAAATATTTATGATGATATTTCCACCACCCAAACAAATTTAAAAAAAAAAAGGTATTATCTGGATTCTATGAAGAAAAAAACTACATTGGGAATGCAAAGACCTAGCTAAAGATACTGATTCTGTCACGTACATACCACCAGTGTGACTTTAGATACATGTCTTATCTCTCCATTCATCATCTTCATCACTATATCTTGCCACTGGACCCAGATGACTCTGGAGGAGAGAGTGAGGCTGGTGACTTTACACACACCTGCTTCCTTTAAATCCAATTCACTTGCAAATCATAGCATCACCTCCCTGATGACATGATCCTCTTCGAGCAATGAAGGACTAGCAAGAACAGCACTTGTGAAACAAGAGGGCTGGGTAATATGATCATCAATACTCCTCTGGTTCTAAGGTTTATGTCTGACAGTGACTGAACTGGGGCGCTTTTGTCTTGCTTTGGCTAACCCGTCCAGATAATTGGCCACATTTGCTGATCTATTTTAACAGGATCACCTGACTTGCAGTGATAAGACTCAAATTAGATCAGCTCACAAAGGGTTACAAAATAGTACAACTAACTAGGTTGATATATTTTCCTAACTTTATCTCTCAGAGGATGAAAAGAAAAATGTAGGGGTAGAGACAGTGGGGAACAGCCCATTTATGGTTCATGTGACTATTATATAGGCAGCACTGGGACTCTTCTAGGGTGCAAAGGTTCACAAAAAAAAGCAAGTCAATATAAATTGTAGTAAACAGTAAGGCTGTAAAACAATTGCCTAATCAATATTAATTCCATGGGTATCTATTTAACAACATTAATCACAATGAACTCGGTTAGTATTAATGTGAATGTCACAAGTACTTCAATTGGATTTCCACTGTAACTCAATATTAATTACTTCAACTGGACAATTATTTCAAAGTGTTATCCAGTAAACATGTACGCTAAAACAATAAAATAATGAAGGATGGGATAATATATTATTTTTACTTATAATAAACCCTTGTGGTGCATTTGAACATTTGGCAAACATTTAGGAAGTTTTCAGTAGAAATTTGAAATGATTAGGGAGAACCTAAGCCTCAATAATCTAATGGATTTGCAATCCCTTCTTTCCAGTGATGTGGATCTCCTCTTATCAGCTGCTCATCGTGGGCCAATCCCATTCAGCTTCTTTCATATTTTTGCCACAGGGTGCAGGCACCCCAAACCATAAGGCCATAAGGTCATAGAATTGGAGTTGCAAATGACTTTAAGGGCCATCTAATCCAAAACTGTTATTTTGCAGATAAGGAAACCAAGGTCAAGAAAGAGAAGTTATCTCACCAATGTTATGCAGCCAGCAAGTGTCAGAGATTGGAAATGAATCTTGGTGCTCTGATTACATATCCAGCATTCCTTCCCTTGTATCATATTTGATTCATTCTTAACACCAAGTTCAACCCTTTCTATGTGTTGTCAGTTCCTGGGGTCAACCTAAATCTCTTTTGACATTGACATAATATCAATGGATCATCTGGTCTATTTGTTACCCTTTGCACATGTCACATGAAAAACCCAATTTCTTTTTCACTCATGAATTTCTCTGAGAATATCTTTTATAGCATTTCTTTTTATTTCCTTGTTTGTCCTTCTTGCAGCCTATTCACATCCACTCCAGACTATTTATGGCTCTTTAATCCAAAAGATTAAGTAAGAGCCTGCATCAATACATGGAATTATAACTTAAGTGTATTTTTCTCATCACAGTTTGCAAACATATTTCTTCTCTCATTTTTTTGCCTCAAAACAATCCTATGTTAGGTTACACAACTTATTACCTGCATCTTAAAAAAAAAAAAGATTTCCAAGTTTATGAACACTACTGGGGAAACTCTTTTCACCTGACAACTTGATTGCATTTGCAACCCCTGCTTTATAACTTACACCAGCATCTCAATAGTGCCCAGAAGTTTTTGTTGTTGTTTTTTTTTTCATTCGTATTGGATCGACTACCTATCACATTCTCCTTGATGACTGTCTCAGGGCTTCTTTCATTCTGTCATACATTCAATTTCATCTATGACCCCTGATCTCTCAGTGAATGTGACCCTGGCTCTTGCTTTACTGATTGAAAGTATCCTTCAGTAAGGTTTTTCATCTCTATTTTTGATGCATCAATATCTCTCTTGTGTCTTTCCTCATTTTTTTTCTTTTGTTCTGACCTCAGAGCCCTTCATTTTACCAGGGATAACACTTTCACTTAATTGCTTGATATTATTCACTCCCATTTCTTCTGGAAGCTTTTCCCATCAACCTACGACCACCAGCAGCACCATCTTTAATCGTCCTCTGTAAAGTAACTCTTTCTCAGTTCTCTATAAACATGTTCAGGGCTGCCCAATCTTAAATTGAAACAAAACAAAATAAAGCATTCCTCTGATTAGACCATCCCCTCAAGCCACCATCCTTACAGTACATTCTTGTTTATTTCAATAAACAAATAAGTATTAAGTTCCTACTTAAGTACAAAGCACTGCAATAAACATTGAAGACACAGTGACATAATCAAAATTTTTTGCCAGCAAGTAGCGAAATTCTAGAAAAAATAGTCTATATTCCATGTATATATATATTTTTGTGGTGTTATCAAGAAAGACCTAAGTTCAAACACTTACTAATTGAATGACATTGGGCAAGTCATTTAACTTCTATCAATGTCAGTTTCTTCAACAGCAAAATGGGAATGCTAATAGCACTTATCACCTACATAGGTTTTCAGGATTGTTGTGAGGATCAAATGAGATAGTATTTTAAATTGTTAATTAAACTTAAATACTTTTAAAGGTTTTTTTTTAACATTGTCCCTGGAATGTAATAGACATTTAATAATGACTTATTTTTTTCTTCCTTCCTTTATTCCTCAGTCCTTGCCATCTAGTTCCTTTCACCAACACATCACCAAAACTATATACTCTGATTTACCAAAGTTCAGTATAACTCTGTTATCATCACCCTACTTCTGAACAGTTAACAAATCAATAGACATTTTGACCTAGATGTATAGAAAGCATCTCATTTTCAACATCTGCCAACCTAAACTCACCATCCTTTCTTTCCTTTCTCTCAAATGACTCTCCTTCCTCCTTCTCTATTTCTTGGTATATAACAAGCATCACTTCATTTATATAAGTTTAACGTTTTGAATACATCATATTTTTTTTTATCAATGCTTCCCTTCATATCCTGCATTTTAATTGGTCGATTGGTTTGGCTATTCATTCAACAAAAGATTTTTAAATGCCTACTATGTGTCATATATTGCTTTGGTTGATGGCATTATATATAAAAAGTTCAAAAAGTGCAATTTTCTGATGAGTTGGGATTCTGTTGGGAGAAAAAAAGCATAGAAAAGTACATAGAAAAGTAGGCACTTGTTTATAGTGACATCATGATTTCATTGTCATGTTTGTGTTGGGGAGGGAAGGTTGGCATTCTGGATCAGGAGAGCACTCTATTAATTCAAATCAGCACTTCCAGTAGATTAAGGAAAACAGAAATTAAGTGACTTGTCTAGGATTACACAACTATCAGTATCTGAGGGCTGATTTGAACTCAGGTCTTCCTGACTCCAGGCCTAGCACTCTATCCACTGAGCTATATCTAGCTGCCTTACCTGGAACATATTGAGCACTTAATAAATGTTCATTGATTGAATTAGTCTTATTTCCCATCAATTATTTTGCTTCCTTTTCTTTTTTCTGATCATATTCTGTCCCCTCCCCCCATAGCTCTTGTTCCTCACATTGTTTAGGGATTTCTTTTATCCTATCTCTAGATTTAGAAAAATCAGATGATTGAATTGAAAACTAGGGAATTCAGGTCAATGAAGGTCCTTGAGTCCATAT
Organism: Phascolarctos cinereus; assembly: GCF_003287225.1. Taxonomy (NCBI): domain Eukaryota; kingdom Metazoa; phylum Chordata; class Mammalia; order Diprotodontia; family Phascolarctidae; genus Phascolarctos; species Phascolarctos cinereus. The sequence continues at coordinate 428,860,567 of NW_027555958.1, read as the reverse complement.
CAAATGAATATGGGTTTAAAGAATTAGAAATGTTTAGTCTTAAGAAGAGAGGACCTGGGGAGGGGGACACACTAGCCCTATTCAAATATTTGAAGGACTTACCTGAGGTATGAGGATCACCTCTGTTCTGCTCAGCCTTAGAAGTTGGAACTAGTAGTAACGGGTAGAAATTGAAAAACTTTGAGAAAAATAAGCATTTTTTTCAAACATTAAAGTTATGCTAAACCCCACTCTTCCCCCCCCCAAAAAAAAAAGATATTGCCTAGTATGGTTTGCAGCGCTGGACGTAAGACTTGAGAATTTTTACTCAAACATAAAGTTGAATTTTTAACTAGTTCATTTCTTCCCTAGTAGATATCTTCAAACAAAGGCTGAATGACCACTTGTCCAGTACATTAGAGTGGGGATTCCTTTCAATTATGGGTCTGAATTGATCGCCATTGAAGCCCTTCAAACTCTGAGTCACTACTATTCTTTGATTTTGAGCATTATAAAAACAATTTGCCTTCTTCAAGTTTCTCACCACAGAACCTGAATTCAAAAAAGTTCTTAAAGCAGCTAATTTAATCAGTTACGTTTTCTTCAACTTTTTTTTCATTATAAACTACAAATATGAAAGAACATGCACATTTTGGTAAGCAAAGCAGAATAGAAAAAGGGGACTGCATATGAAACTATGAACTCCAATGTATGGCTTTTGAAAGAGTGTATTAAACTTAACACAATAGAAACAAAACAGTTCTGTATGTCTACTAAATTCTGAACTCTGTACTCTTCAGGGGATTTTTTTTTTTATTTGATTGATGTTCATTTCTTTTTTCTTTTTCTTTTTTTTTTTTGCACAAGTGTCACTACCCACTAACTTCACTTTTCAACTTCCCATGCCCAGAAGCCTTTCCTTAAATCAAATAAGTATATTCAAGTAAAAAAAAAAATCCACATAATTGCTATGTGTGAAAATGTCTCATTCTGTACCTCTTCTCAAGAAAGGGTGAAGGGAAAGAAATGATTATTCATTGAAAAAATAAATTAAAAGAAAAAAATTTGGAACTCTATCTGAAACGTCACTAAGTTGAATATCCTCTGACCCAGCAATACTGATACTACTCCAATGTATGCACTCCAAAGATCTCAAAGATGAAGGGACAATATCCAGATCCACATATATTCAATTTTATGGGGTAAGAAATGGTCTCAGGGCATTTTTTTTCTCCATTGCTAAGATCATGCAATAACATCTCCTCAGAAACTTTAAGATTTTGATTGAGGTAAAACATAGACTTGTAAAGTTGTTACAGAAAATGTGACTATCTTGCCACTGCCATCCAGTAAATCAAACTCCTTCTACCCATTTAGCTTCAGAAAATGAATTTCTATAGTCAATAATCTATTTATACCTGTTGACCTAATGATTCTACTGGTAGATATCTACCCCAACAATCTTGGAGAAAGAAAGGTACCGTATATAAATAAAATATTCACACTGGGTACCTTTTCTGTTTATAAGGAACTGAAAGAAAAGTGGAGGCTCAGTTGAAGAGTAGCTGAACTAATTGTGTGTGAATGTAGGATAGAGATATGAATTAGACCTTTGATTTCAGTGGTACAGGGAACCAGGTAAGGAAACTGCCTTTACCAATCTAGGTCAGTTCATTTATAATCTTAAAGAATTGTCTAGAAAATTGAGGAGTAAAGTGACTTGTGGTGGGTCTCACAACCAGTACCTAGCAGAGCTAGATTTGACTAGTTTTCTTCCTGGCTTTGGGGCCAGCTGCCTATTCACTAGGCCATGATTTCTTCATATAAATGTGAAGGAATATCATTGCACTGCAAGAAGTAACAGATATGAGAAATTCTGAAAAAACATGAGAAGACTTCCATGAATGCAAAGAAAAGTAAATTGAAGCAAGATAATGATGTACACAATGATTGTAATGATTTTAATGAAAATAACACTAATAATAACAAACACATTAACACTAAAAGGCAAGTGAAATATGATTAAATTTCAGCTAATCTTGGAGCCAGAACTTTTGATTACAGATTCCAATGTGATATACTCTATCAGATTCCATCATAGTGTCTGCTGGTTTTTCAAGCTCAAAAACAACATTAACAGCAAAAACTTATTATAAAGTAAGGTTCCATGGTGGATTAGGGGAGCATACACTCAGATGAAATTGCTGTTCAAAAATGGCATAAAATATTTTCATATATTTCAAGAATATTTACAGACATTTTAATAGGACCCATCAGCTTATCAAAAACATCCAAAAAATAAAAGACAGGTACTTTTGTAAAGCCAAAAGTAAGAGTCCACACCTTTATACACATACAAGCTCAGATACTCAAGAATGGCTTTGACCTTTGTGTCATCTCCCCATTGTTCATTTTCCAGGCCTCCAGTTTTCTCAATGGTTACTTCCTTCTCGACAGTCAAACCATTGGTGGTTGAAGGCCCTGACGTTGTAGGGGCAAATAAATATCCTAGGAGACATGAAGTGTCTCTCACTTCCTTTGGTCACCAAGTCATATGGTTATAAATTTAGAATGGAAAATGACTATTGAAGTCATCAATTCTGCCCCACTCAATTTGCACATAGTAAAACAGGACTAGAGAAGTTGAGCGACTTGTCAAAGTCTACACAGGTAGTAAGTAACAGCCCTGCTTTCTCCACCTCTTTCTATGCACAGAGGAAAGCTGAAGAGTCAATGGAATCATAGAAGACGTGAGCCTTTTAAGGCTAATGTGAGCAATGGGTGCATTAATAAAACACCCAGTTAGTTGTGTTTGCCTGCAGAAAGTCAGGATAGAGAGGTAGCCACAATTGTAGTCAGGAAGATCTAGGTTCAGGTCTCACCTCCAATACATACTGTCTATGAAATTCAACATAAATCATTTAACATCTTAATGCCCCAGGCAACTCCCTAAAACTATAAGATGAAAAACAATTGCTGAGTTTCATTGGTAGGGAGCATTTTCTCAGCAGTAATTTTCTGTAGCAATGATATTACAGGTCCAGACCAAACTTTCTCTAAGGATATCTTTGAACAGCTCACCCCTTTTTGTGAAGCTTTCTATATAGTTATATATTTAAAATGGTAGAGATCTATAGCAACTATGTCATCAGCAGAAGTCTGGTAGCTGTGATACTCCTCGAGCTCACAGTTATTACTTGAACTTGGACATAATAGACATTTAATACATTTATACTGAATCAATAAATGAGTTGGGACACGTGTGATATTGCCATGAATTTGAATTGTTACCTCTTCCACCGTCTCAGACATGTTTTTTTGGTCCCTGTTAACTTCAGTTTACCTCAGTTACTTCAATTGTAAAATGGGAATAATAATAGTGCCCACCTCATAAGGTTGTTATGATGATCAAATGAGATTACATTTGTAAAGCAATTAGCAATAATGTCAGGCACAGACTAGGTGCTTACTAAATAATAATTGCTTTCCTTTTCTTCCTTTTTTCCTTTCTTCCTTCCTTCCTTCCTTCCTCTTTCCTTTCCTCCCTCACTCTCCCCCTCCCTTCCTTTCTTCCTTCCTTCCTTCCTTCCTTCCTTCCTTTCTTCCTTCCTTCCTTCCTTCCTTCCTTCCTTTCTTCCTTCCTTCCTTCCTTCCTTCCTTCCTTCCTTTCCTTCCTTTTTCTCTCTCTCTTTCTTTCTTTCTTTCTTTCTTTCTTTCTTTCTTTCTTTCTTTCTTTCTTTCTTTCTTTCTTTCTTCTTTTCCTTTTACTATATACCTGCTGTTTTGAACAGTGACAGGAACATAGAGGGTACTTAATATATAAATGTGTGTGTGTGTGTGTGTGTGTGTGTGTGTGTGTGTGTGTGTGTATTCTCCATGGTTTATCTTTACTCATAAGACCATTTGCACTGCAATAGCATTTAGACCTGGAATAAATTCATGCTATATTATCTATATTTATAATATAGTACAACTTGTTATAACTACACATTGTAAAATATTTATAATATGTTATATCATTATAGTATTTAATTTAATTGGACTATATTGGATTGACTATCACTGAAAGAATTTTAATGGTTCTTTAGTTACAGCAATGTCATTTTGCAGATAGGGAAAATGAGGTCCAGGAATTAAAATGACTTGCCTGATGTGACACCAATTATAAATTGCAGAGAAGGTGACAGCTGGAGTCTGGGCTCTCAGACTGGCCACAGGGATGGGCTTTCTCCCCACCCTCCCCCAAAGGCAGCCCTCGAGGGCTTGTGCCCTGGGCTCCCATCCTCCAGGCTTCCATTGCTCCCACCCTCCAGGGTACCACTGGGCCCAAACCCCTTGCCCTGTAGGTGATTCAGATTCCCTCAGGCCCCTCCCATCGGACTAAGGGAGAGACCCTGCTGGAACACTGTGGGTCTGGTCCAGCTGCCAGTCACCCGCCCATCTCAGCCTTCCTTCCTGCTAAGATCATTCTTTTTTTAAAAAAAAAATTTTATTAATTTATTTTGATTTATCAACAATCACTTCCATATGCTGTTGACTTGAAAATTTTTGTCCCCCTTCTTCTCCCCCACCCTCCCCAAGACAGTGCATAATCTGATATAGACTTTACATTTACATATCCATTAAACATATTTTCACATTAGTGAAGTTGTGAGTAAAAATTAAAACCAATAGGAGGAACCATCAGAAAGATGAAACAAAACTCAACAGAAGGTAAAAATAAGTGATAGTGATTCAACTTCCATAGTTCTTTGGATGTGGACAGCATTTTCCATCCTGAGGCCTCTGGAGATGTCTTAGATCCGCATACTGCTGAGCAGGGTTCAGTTTAACAATCTTAGTCATTGCATAACGTGGATGTTATTGTGTACAAAGTCCTCTTGGTTCTGCTCACTTCACTCAGCATCAGACCATATAAGTCTTTCCAGGTTTTTCTGAAGTCAGCCTGTTCATCATTTCTTATAGCACAATAGTATTCCACTACATTCATATACCACAACTTGCTCAGCCATTACCCAATTGATGGGCGTTCTCTCAATTTCCAATTCTTTGCTACCACAAAAAGAGCTGCTATGGATATTTTTGTACACGTGGGTCCTTTTCCCATTTGTTTGATCTCTTTGGGATATAGCCCTAAAACTGCTATTGCTATATCAAAGCATATGCACATTTTTGTAGCCCTTTGGGCATAGTTCCAAATTGTTCTCCAAAATGGTTGGATCATTTCACAACTCCACCAACAATGTATTAGTGTTCCAATTTTCCCACATCTTCTCCAACATTTATCATTTTCCTGTTTTGTCATGTTGGCCAATCTGATAGGTGTGATGTGGTACCTCAGAGTTGTTTTGATTTGCATTTCTCTAATCAATAAAATTTAGAGCATTTTTTCATATGACTATAGATGGCTTTAATTTCTTCATCTGAGAACTGTCTGTTCATATCCTTTGACCATTTATCAATTGGGAATGGCTTGTGTTCTTATAAATTTGTCTTAATTCTCTATATATTTTAGAAATGAGGCCTTTATCAGAGAGACTGGTTGTAAAAATTCTTTCCCAATTTTCTACCTTCCTTCTAATCTTAGTTGCATTGGCTTTGTTTGTGCAAAAACTTTTCAATTTAATGTAATCAAAATTATTTTGCTTTTCATAATATTCTCTATCTCCTCTTTGGTCATGAATTCTTCTGTTCTCCATAGATCTGATAGGTAAACTATTCCTTGTTCTCCCAGTTTACTTATGGTATCAGCCTTTATATCTAAGTCATGAACCCATTTTGACTTTATTTTGGTATATGGTGTGAGATTTGGGTCTATGCCTAGTTTCTGCCATACTCTTTTCCAGTTTTCCCAGCAGTTTTTTTCAAAGAGTGGGTTCTTATCCCAGAAGCTGGGGTCTTTGGGTTTATCAAATAATAGATTACTATAGTCATTGACTACTGTGTCTTGCATATTTAACCTATTCCACTGATCCACCTCCCTATTTCTTAGCCAGTACCAAGCAGTTTTGATGATTGCTGCTTTATAATACAATTTAAGATCTGGAATTGCTAGGCCACCTTCCCCTGCATTTCTTTTCATTAGTTCCTTTGATATTCTGGACCTTTTGTTTTTCCAAATGAATCTTGTTATTTTTTTCTAACTCTATAAAATAATTTTTTGGTAGTTTGATTGGTATGGCACTGAATAAGTAAATTAGCTTAGGTAGGATTGTCATTTTTATTATATTAGCTCGGCCTACCCATGAGCAACTGATGTTTTTCCAATTATTTAGATCTGATTTTATTTGTGTGAAAAGTGTTTTGTAATTGTGTTCATAGAGTTCCTGGGTTTGTTTCGGAGGTAGACTCCTAAATATTTTATAATGTCTACAGTAAGTTTAAATGGGATTTCTCTTTCTATCTCTTGCTGTTGGGCTTTGTTGGTAATATATAGAAATGCTGATGATTTATGTGGGTTTATTTTATAGCCTGCAACTTTGCTAAAGTTGTTTATTATTTCAAGTAGTTTTTTACTTGATTCTCTAGGATTCTCTAAGTATATCATCATGTCATCTGCAAAGAGTGATAGCTTTGTTTCTTCTTTGCCTATTCTAATGCCTTCAATTTCTTTTTCTTCTCTTATTGCTAAAGCTAAGGTTTCCAGTACAATATTGAATAACAGTGGTGATAATGGACATCCTTGTTTCACCCCGATCTTATTGGAAATGCTTCTAGCCTGTCCCCATTACATATAATGCTTGCTGAAGGTTTTAGATAATGCTATTTATTATTTTAAGGAAGACTCCATTTATACCTATGCTTTCTAGTGTTTTTAATAGGAATGGGTGTTGTATTTTATCAAAAGCTTTTTCTGCATCTATTGAGATGATCATGTGGTTTCTGTTGGTTTTGTTGTTGATATGCTCAATGATGCTGATAGTTTTCCTAATATTGAACCAACCCTGCATTCCTGGTATAAATCCTACCTGGTCATAGTGTATTATTCTTGTGACAAGTTCCTACAATCTACTTGCTATTTTGTTTAAAATTTTTGCATCTATATTCATTAGAGAAATTGGTCTATAATTTTCTTTCTCTATTTTGACTCTTCCTGGTTTAGGTATCAACACCGTATTTGTATCAAAAAGAATTTGGTAAGACTCCTTCTTCACCTATTTTCCCAAATAGTCTATATAGTATTGGAATTAATTGTTCTTTAAATGTTTGATAGAATTCGCATGTAAATCCATCTGGCCCTGGAGATTTTTTCCTAGGGAGTTCATCAATGGCTTGTTCAATTTCTTTTTCTGAGATGGGGTTATTTAAGTATTTTACTTCCTCTTTGGTTAATCTGGGCAATTTATATTTTTGTAAATATGTATCCATTTCACTAAGATTGTCAAATTTGTTGGCATATAGTTGGGCAAAATAATTCCTAATTATTGTTTTAATTTCCTCTTCCTTGGTGGTAGCTTCACCCTTTTCATTCTTGATACTAGTAATTTGGTTTTCTTCTTTCTTTTTTTTAATTAAATTAACCAAAGGCTTATCTATTTTATTGGTTTTTTCATAAAACCAGCTCTTAGTTTTATTTATTAGTTCAATAGTTTTCTTAATTTCAATTTTATTAATTTTTCCTTTGGTTTTCAATATTTCTAATTTGGTGTTTAGTTGAGGATTTTTAATTTGTTCTTTTTCTAGTTTTTTTAGTTGTATGCCCAATTCATTAATCTCCTCTTTTTCTATTTTATTTATGTAAGCATTTAGAGATATAAAACTTCCCCTAAGAACTGCCTTTGCTGCATCCCATAGGTTTTGGTATGTTTTCTCATTATTGTCATTGTCTTGAATAAAAATTATTGATTGTTTGTATGATTTGTTGTTTTACCCAATCATTTTTTAGGATTAGATTATTTAGTTTCCAATTATCTTTTAGTCTATCTTTCCCTGGACCTATATTACATATAATTTTTATTGCATCATGATCTGAAAAGGATGCATTTAATATTTCTGCCTTTCTGCATTGGATTATGAGGTTTTTATGCCCTAGTACATGGTCAGTTTTTGTGTATGTTCAATGTACTGCCGAGAAAACAAGTATATTCCTTTCTATCCCCATTCAGTTTTCTCCAGAGGTCTATCATACCTAACTTTTCTAATGTTCTATTCACCTCCTTAACTTCTTTTTGTTATATTTTTGTTAGACTTATCTAGTACTGAGAGGGGGAGGTTCAGGTCCCCCACTAGTATAGTTTTGCTGTTTATTTCTTCCTCTAACTCCCTGAACTTCTGTAAGAATTTGGATGCTATACCATTTGGTGCATATATGTTTAGTAATGGTATTACTTCATTGTCTATGGTGCGTCACTTCAGCTGATGCATAATATATTCTGCTCCAGCCTTTTACCTTTACCCTGTGTGTGTCACTCTTTTTCAAATGTGTTTCCTGTAAACAACATATTGTAGGATTATGATTTTCAATCCATTCTGCAATCCGTTTCCATTTTATGGGAGAGTTCACATTTACATTCACAGTTATGATTACTATCTGCATCTTTTTCTCCATCCTTTTTCCCCCTATTTATGCTTTTCTTTCTCCTTTTTTCTTTCCCCCCTTCACTAGTGTTTTGCTTTTGACCACCGCCTCCTTCAGTCCCTTTCCCCTTTTATTATCCCTTTCCCTTTTCTTCCCCTTTAGTCTTATTGCTTCTTCCCTCACTTCTTTCTCCCCCTCCCTTTTCTTTCCCCTTTTCCCTCCTACTGCCTATAGGACAAGTAAGATTTCTATACCTAACTGATTATATTACGCCCTTCTTGAGCCAAATCTTATGAGAGTAAGGTTAAACACTGCTTCCCCCCCTTCCTTCTTTCCCTCTGCTGTAACAGGACTTTGTGTCTTTTCCTGTAATTTAATTTACCTTTGTCTGCCTCCTCCTTACTCAGTATATTTTCTAAGATCAGATTGATCCACTTATTTGGATCCATTTAACCCACTTGATTAGATTACTTTTATCATTACATCAAAGTCAGTTAATACCCACCCTCTTTATGTATACTCCTTTAACAAGGTGTAATAACAATACAGATCTCAAGGGTTGCAAGTCTCATACTCCCCTGTAGGGGTTTAAACAGCGCCCCCCCTTATTAACAACATATTGTATCCTTCTGTCCCATTTACCTTTTTAAGTCCTTCTTGATTCCTGTACTTGAAGATCAAATTTTTTGTTGAGCTCTGGTCTTTTTATTCAGGAAAGTTTGGAAGTCTCCTATTTGATTGAATATCCACCTCCTCCCTTGAAAAATGATGCTCATTTTTGCTGGGTAGTTGATCCTTGGCCGTATTCCAAGCTCCTTTGCCTTACAGAATATCATGTTCCACACCCTGTGGTCTGTTAATGTAGAAGCTGCAAGGTCCTGTGTAATCCTGACTGTGGTTCCATGAAATTTAAACTGTTTCTTTCTGGCTACTTGCAGCACCTTCTCTTTCATTTGGTAATTTTGGAATTTTGCTATTATATTCCTTGGCGTTGTCAATTTGGGATCTCTTTCAGGTGGTGATCAGTGGATTCTTTCTGTGTTTATTTTCCCTTCTCGTTCTAGGACTTCTGGGCAGTTTTCCTTTATGATTTCGTGAAAGATACTGTCCAGGCTCTTTTTTTCATCATGATTTTCAGGTAGTGCAATAATTTTTAAATTGCCTCTCCTGAGTTGATTTTCCAGGTTGGTTGTTTTACTGATGAGGTATTTTACATTTTCATCTATTTTTTCATTTTTTTTTTGTTTCTGTTTGACTGATACTTGCTCTCTCATAGAAACATTAGTTTCCATTTGTCCAACTCTAGTTTTTAACAGATTGTTTTCTTCTGTTAGTTTTTGTACTTCCTTCTTCAACTGGCCAATTGTGTTTTTTAGGGACTTGAATTCTTTAGTGTATTTTTTTGCCAGTTGGCCAATTGTATTTTTGAAGGACTCTTCTACCTCTCTCATTTGACTATTAAAATCCTTCTTGAGCCTTTCTAAGAAGGCTTTTTGGGCTTCAGAGCAGTTCATATTCCCTTTTGTTGTTGCAGATGTGGGTTTGTTGACAATGTTGTCCTCTTCAGAATTTGTCTTGATCTTCACTCTTCTCATAATATGAATCTATGGTATGTTTCTTTTTACTCATGGTGTTTCTTTATTTCCTGGCCTTTAAAGAGATTGAGCTCTCCTGCTGGGGAACAGAGGGTACTGACCCAAGCTTCTTGTGTTGGTAGCCTAGGTCTTGGTCACTGACTTTGCGTGACCCACTGGGGCCTCTTATGTTGGCAATTGGAGGCTGTAGGTTTCTGGCAGCTTACCTCCAGCAAGGCTGGAACTTTCAGGCAATTCTAGGTTGCCTGCTTTTCCTTTCCTTTAGCTTTCTTCAGCTCCTTTTAGATGCGTGCTTCAGGGTGTTTATCTGCCTGGGGCCCCCTGCTGTGTTGTCTCCCTCATTTCTTCTAATGCATTGGGAGATTCCTTTGCAGTGGAGTGCGGAGGCACTTGGTAGTGTTCTGAGCCTCACCGAGGCACTTGGAAGTCCAGGTGTTGATGTTTGCCTGCTCTACCACCTGGGCTTCAGGATTTCTTCACAATTTGAGGCTGCAGGGCTCCCACAGCTCACTGATATTGGGTTGGAATCAGCAAGGCTGGGGCTTTAGGAAGCCTTCAGCTTGTTTTCTTTACCTTCTTTCAGATGAATGCCATAGGGTATTTATCTGCCTGGGGCCCCCTGGTAGTTCTGCCTCCCTTATTTTTGCTGAGGCACTGGGAGACCCATTTACTGGGCTGCTGCACTACTTCACCCTGTCTTTCTTCTAGTTCAGGTGTTCCAGGGTTTTTTTTTTTTTTCTGGGGTGATATTTTCTGGGTTTTCAGAGGTTGATGGGGGAGAGTGAGAGCGACTACCTTTTCACTCCGCCATCTTGGCTCCCAGAAGCGGAAGTCTGCCCAGATCATTCTTAACTCCGTGCACTGCTACCAGCCCCGATTCCACGTGGTGTTCGTGGACCCCTGCAAGGACAGTGAGCGCTATGCACAGGAGAATTTCAAGTCCTTCATGTTCTCTGAGACTCAGTTCACGGCTGTGACAGCTAACCAGAACCACAGGATCACTCAGCTAAAGTTCACCAGCAACCCCTTTGCCAAAGGCTTCTGAGAGTGTGATCTGAACACTTGGCCTAGGGCCCCAAGACCCGTGCTGAGCCCCATGTTCCAAAGCAGCCAGAGCAGCCAGGCCCCACTGCTGAAGGAAGACCACCAGGAAGGGAAAGACCTGGACAAACCTGGCCAGAGTTTCCAGCCCAAATTCTCCACCTCTGCCTCTGAGACCACCTCCTAGCTCCATCAGCACCCAGTGGGCTGATGTCCAGAGAGCATTCTGGGTCTCCCTGGATCAGTTCTGCCCATCTGCCCCCAGAGGTCCTTCTGGCCCCCACTGGCTATATCTCCTACCATGGCCCATGCACAGGGGCCTCAGCCAGGGCCTGCTCAGCCCCCTACCCTCTCTCTGAGGCCAAGGTGGTGGGGAACCAGGGAGCCCTACCTCTCCAGCTTCCTCAAAGTGTCCTGGGCCTCCTGGCAGTCAGCCAGAACCAGAAGTGAGCATCCAGTGTGGGCAGAGTCAAGGAGCTGGACGCAGAGGTGGGGAGTCGACGGCCTTGGCCAGATGACTTCCAGCAGGATCCCAGCCTCCCCATTGGTGGAGCCCCCCACCCCAGGACTCAGTTTCCTCCTACCTGGTTTGAACCCCACCCTTGCAACTTCCTATCTTGTATTGTGCAGCAAATCACTCTCTCTCTTTCTAGCCACTTGTACCTATTTTACAGATGGGGAAACTGAAGCCCTGTTTCCTGGGAAAAAGGAAGTGATCTAGACAGACCCAGTCACAACTTCCTTCCCCAATTCCTAGCCTCCTAGCCACATGTTAGTCTCCATCCAGCTGAGAGACATTATCCACCTTCCCCAAAAGCTGAGGTGGGGAAGAGGAGGGAGAGGAGGGGGGTCCTAAACCCAGGTCACCTGACTTTCAATCTGTTGTCATGTGTGCTGACTGCTCAGGTGCCTTTTCTACCCTCCTGGGCGCAGTCACATGGGTGTGGAGGGAGAGGCTCCTCTTTTCTCTCAGGCCCCCTGGAATTTAATGCCAAAGTGAATTACCATCATCTTCAGCTCTGCTCCTTAAGCCATCCTGGGACCTGTTCCTTTATGCCTTCTCCCCCACAGCCTGCACCCCAACTCCTACATTCTCTTCCCCCACCACACACTCAGCCAGGTTAAAGGGAAAAACAGCAATGACTCACCCCTACCTGCCCCAAGAGAGAGACTAAGGGCCCAACTTAGGTCCACAGGCTCAGAGGTCAGGTGCAGACCCCACGTTTGACCTCCCAGAAGAATGCCCCAAACTGTTTCTCTTTGGACCAATGGATATAGGAGGGAGTGGGGATAAAAGCCATCAGACGTGGCATACAGCCCCACCCTCTGCCCCCAGGCAGACCAACATTTTCCCATTGCTGTGGATTGAAGAGACACCATGAGACCTCTGGAAGCTGGTCTTTGGGGTTGTCCTAACTATGCCCACCTCCTCTATTCTGACTCAGCTGGTTCAGGGAGGACCCAGGCCAGGCCAGAGGGGACATAGGCCTCAGGAACCCAGCAGTTGGGGGTTGGAGGTGGTGGTGACTCATGTCTCTGTTCCTTTCCTTGGACATTAAACAATCGGCATGAATGCAGTTGTGAAAAAAAAAAATTGCAGAGGCTGGATTTAAAGCCACACTATCTGATTCCAAAAGCTGTGTTCTTTCCATTATGTATCGCTACCTTTCACCCACCCAGGTTCTAAGGACACTGACTTCCAGAATCCTGGTCCTCTGATCCTAATTCTCCATCTGTCATTTTGAAGCTGTAATCACCACCATGTTTTCAGGGGTCTCATTAACTATGCTCCTGAGACAATGCCTTTGAGATCCCTCCCCAGGGTGAGGTCTCTCACCTCAGTTCATTGCAGGCATCCATCCATTCATTTCTGGAAAGAGCTGTTGGCAAAGCTTGTGTACTCTGTCATGTAGGTGACAAGTTCACAACTTGACAAATAGCTTCTGGCAGACTTTTTTTAGGAGAGGTGCATTTATTTAAAATAATAAATGTTATTGATTTTTTAAACATCGCATTCCTTTTCAGTTGTATCTCCACCTGGTTAATCAACAATCTATTCCTTTTAGCAATAGTAAAAGGTAAGCAAAACCATTGACACACTATGACCCAATAGTATTTGTTACATTAAACATCCATAATCTTCCACCTCTCTACCAAAGTAGGATATATTCCCTCATCTGTTTTTCTAGGCCCAAACTGGCAAATATACTTACTCAGCATCCAGTTTTACTTAGTATTTTTTTCATGTATGCCATTATGTTCATTATATATTGTTCCTTTAGTTCTAATCACGTCACTGTGTACTAGCTCATACTAGTCTCACGCAATTCTTCTAATGTTTCCTTAATGTATTTTATAATGCTGATATACTCAAACATTTTTGCCTCAATTTCCTCATCTGTAAAATGAACTGGAGAAGAAAATGGCAAACCATTATCTTTTGCCAAGAAAACCCAAAAATGGGGTCACAAAGAGTAAGATATGCCTGAGATGAATCAACAGCAACATTAACACCTACTATGTGCCAGGGGCATGCTAAGAGCTTTTATAAATATTATTTCATTCAATTCTCACAATAACCCCATAAAGTAGGTGTCATTACTATTCCCATTTTACAGTTGGGGAAACTGAGGCCATCAGATATTAAATGACTTGCTACAGTCACACAACCAGTAAGTGTCTGAGGCTGAATTTGAATCCAGATCTTCCTGACTATTGGCCCAGAACAATATAGCACCAGCTATATTGCAAATTTTATTTTTAGGTGTTAAGAAAAGATAGAAGCCAATGCCCCCACTTTTATGTATGGCCAGCCTTAAATGCATGCCTGTGTGTGTGTGTGTGTGTGTGTGTGACAGAGAGAGAGAGAGAGAGAGAGAGAGAGAGAGAGAGAGAGAAGAGAGAGAGAGAGAGAGAGAGAGAGAGAGCGAGAGCAGGAATCTAGGCACTGGTTTCCTACTATGCAGGTTACAGTGTGAGAAAAGAATGATGAGAGAGTCTAAATAGATTCTATCTAGGAGAATGGCACTTTTCTAAGCCATTTCTAGAATCTGAAATAGAAAAGAAGAGTGGTGCAGAACTTCCTCACTGGGAAGCCTCTTGATTAGTGATTTCCTCTTCTTAGTCACAGTTTCAGTCAGCCATGCTTCACTTAATTTCCTGCTCTCTGGACATGCATCTCCTCATTAGCTGATTTACATCTTATTCAATATCCCTTGCTCCATCTAGATCTTTAGTTTTGGAGCCACAATTCAATCAGCCTTACCATTATTGCTGGAAGGGGTATATGATTTTACTCCGCTCTAGCTGCTAGCTAAATTCATTGGACAGCTAGGTGGCACCATAGTGGATAGAGTACCAGGCCTGGAGTCAAGGAAAATTCATCTTCCTTAATTCAAATGTGGCCTCAGACACTTACTGATTATGTGACACTAGGCAAGTCACTTCAACCGTTTGCCTCATTTTCCCTTTCTGTAAAATGAGTTGGAGAAAGAAAAGTTAACCTATTCCAGTATCTTTGCCAACAAAACCCCAAATGGAGTCATGAAGAGTCAGACACGATAGAAATGACTAAACAACAATAAGCCAGCTACATGTCACTGGGTCACAATTCTGGAGATAACCTTCAAATCATTAACAGCTCCTCTTTGAGCACCATCATTCACTAAGTTCTGAATTGACCCGATTGTACTTATCACCTCTACCATACTTCTTCATTTTTTCCAAAAGGACAACATGAGAAACTTTATCAAATGAGGAAAAACAAGAATGATCTGAGGCTCAATGAAATCAACTAATGTCCAAAAATAGTAACACCTGGAAGACCATAAGTTCTATCAGGAATAACTCTTGCAGAGAAATGAGCTGTCTGATATCTTTGATGAAGATATATAATGATTATAAATCCTATCAATGCAAAAATCAATATCAGATAGTCAACAAACAGATTATATGCTTAATATGTACCAGGCATTGTGTTAAGCACTGGGAATACAAATACAAGCAAAAAGAAAAACAGTTCCTGCCCTTAAGGAGCTCAAATTCTGATGGGGATGACAATGAATAAAAGGAAAGAAAAGCAAAAGGATAAGGTATCTAGAAAAATAACAAGATAGAGAAGTTGAGACTTGCACAAACTGTTGGGAAATGCAGATATGACTGTCCTTGGTGTCCACTCCAATGAAGATTCTAGAAGGAATCCTTCACCCTCCAACACAAGGGAGAAGCCCCGGTGGCAGAAGGAACTTCCACGGTGTGAGTTCTGGGGATTGTTCAGGATGAAGAAGTTATATATTAGTTAAATGTCTTCGTCCCACTAACAATAAAATTGCGCAAGTAAGGAAAATTGCTATACGGTAATTAATTAATTTTAAAAGGATGTTTGTTTACCTATTTCTATTATAATATGTTTATTGTGAGTAGGAATATTTTCATTCACTGTGCTCTGACCTCTTCAGTGCTTAGTGCAGTCTCTGTATATAACAGGGGCTTAATAAAGGTTTGATGATTTCTTGATTTATTATTGGTTGATTAAAGTTTTCGGGGGAACATAGGACAGCATTGTAGTCATGAGCTGGCACACTGGAAAAAGCAGATTCAGAAGAGGGGAAGAGGATGTTCCAAATATTCTTCACCTAAGTGTCAATTTTATTTAGGGCCAGGTCTCCTGATTTACATAGACAAGCAAAAAATAGGCTGAAAAATGATCATTGGATCATTGATACAGACCTGGAAGAAACCTCAGAGGCCATCTACTTGTAGGATCATAATATCATAGACTGAGAATGGAAGAGATGTCAAAATATCATCTATTCTACCTCCTCCCATCCATTTTACAGATTAGAAAACTGAGATATAAGAATGTTAAATGACTTTCCAAATATCATAAAGTTGTAAAAGACAGAAGTAGGCCAGTGAGATATAAATGGAAGTTTTCCTTTTACTCTGAAGCTGACAAATAGTACTGAACAAGTAATATTCATTAGAATAAAATATTAATTCAATATCACAAATGAAGACCTATACCAAATATATCTTTCCAGTAATTCTTAGTTCCACAAACTGCCATAAAGCACTGGTCACCCTGCTGAAGTTGTACTTTCATATAACTAAACTCAATTTTATGTAGTATGCTTCACATTCTCTTGAGAGAAATAATCACCCATTATACATTGTCATTATATAGAAGGTGCTAGATGAATATTCTTTACCAATGTTATAAATAAAAATGCAGTCTTCACATGTTAATTATAGTGAAATACAACAATATAGCTCATGCAACTTTCTCTCTCTCTCTCTCTGTGTGTGTGTGTGTGTGTGTGTGTGTGTGTCTCCCATATAGAAGCTTTTTTGTTCCTACATGAACCCATATCATCTCCTTTGAAGGATTTTCAATAAGGAGTATGATCATTAATTATGAATGTCCTTTTTTCTTTTCTTTTCTTTTCTCTTCTTTTCTCTTCTTTTCTTTTCTTTTCTCTTCTTTTCTTTTCTTTTCTTTTCTTTTCTCTTCTTTTCTTCTCTTCTTTTCTCTTCTTTTCTTTTCTTTTCTTTTCTTTCTTCTTTTCTTTCTTTTCTTTTCTTTCTTTTCTTTCTTTTCTTTTCTTTTCTTTTCTTTTCTTTTCTTCCTATACCTTCTCATTGTCTCTTGAAAGACAGCCTGGCATGATAGAAAGCTGGAACAATGTGGGTTCAATTTCTCCCTCTGACACTTATTGGGTTTAGTTAGCCTTGGGAAGTTATTTATCTTCACAGAGTATTCTAGGCAACTCTAAAAGACCATACATTCAGAAAAGGTGCCAACATTTGTATAGGGATATGCTTTACCTTACAACCATGGAATCTCAGATCCAGCTCCTATTCCACTCATACTTGATCATTAATCAGCTATCACTTGTTCAACTGTCATTTGTATGTGAATGGCTCTTATATCTGTATGTCCATCTCTAGTCGGACTTCTGAGTGAAAGTCCTTAATCATCAATTTCCTTTTAGGCATTCCAAAGTAAAGGTTGCATAAAAGTTGCAGTGTTAACATATATAAATCAGAACTCATTTACTTACCCTTCACAAAAACAAAACACTCTCTTCTTAACTTCTATATTACTGTGAAGGGCGCCACTACTTTTTCTGTTACACAGAAAATAAACTTGTTATTATTCTTAACTCTTCAATCTCGCATAGACTATCTATTTTATCGATTGCCAAATAATGCCATATGTATCTTAGAACAGTGCTTGTCCTAAGTACTTAATAGTAAGTGCTAAATTAAATGCTTATTCCCTCCCTCTACCTCAATTCATCCCTTTCATCTTCCATATAGAAAATCTGAAACCTAGGGAGGTTGTAAGTTGTGACTTGTTCAAGTTTACACATAATGCTTTTCATTTTCGCTAATGGCTCCAGTAATGCATTATTTAACCTAGAGATAGAATTTAAAGCTCTGTTGTCAACCAATGTACCTGTTTCAGAGGCTACTGTATCCTTCAGACCTAGTTTTTTAATGAATAAATGAAAGGGTAAATATTTAGTGCATACTATGTGCAAAGTACTGTTAAGCACTGGAGATACAAACAAAGTCAGTCTTTGTTAAAGAGGCACACATGCTTGTGGTGACAACAACAAATATAGAAGGTCCAGTTGCAAGTCAGATACAAAACCTTCCATAGTCCTTCCGGTAATCAGCAAAAAAGATATTAATGCCTCTTTAGTGTCAATGCCTCTGATAAAGATCATGTTAGTTTATTACATTGAACAATTTGACAGTTTTAAGGATCTTGTTAGTAAGAACTTTCTTTTGCGGTAGCTTCAACTGTAGCGGTAGCTGGACTATATATCCCCAGGGGTTGCATCCTAAGATGATGACTGTCATCACTGTGCTAAAAGTATTGAGATTCCCAAGGCTTTGGGGTTCAGGCTCCAGGATCTCCATCAGGATCTTAGTAGACACAACGGTCAAATTGAGGGTGATAATTCGATTTGTCTGACAACATTCTGGCTTTTCCTTGGGTGCTCTATTGCTTCAGCTAGGGGGACTTTCCTGACTTGTGGGCAGCAGTTGGCTAAAGGTGGATTGGGAAAGGTTGGCTCCTTTCCACAGTAGCCACCTTCTTAAGGGATAGCTGTGATGGACTGGACAGGAAGGAGGACCAGTGGTCTAGGAGATTCTGTCACTCCCTCCCATGGTTTATATTGTTATTGATGGCAATTGTTGAAACAGTTGACTCTGTTAATGGTAGAGAAAATAGAACTCTTCTCTACAACAATCTCTCCCTATGACGGCAGTTGTAGTAGCTGGGATGGAAGTAGGTCTGGTGTTTGAGGCCCTGCTATTCTAAAACCTTTTGGGTTCAGTGTCCTGGTCTGTTTCCATAGGGGCCTGAGGGAAAGTGGTAGAAGTGGTAGGGGTGATTGTTTGGCTTGCCTAGCATGTATCTGTACTTCATGGTGCCTTGCTTTTTCAGCTATTGTTTTAAAAACAACTTTTTTTGTGTGGCTTTGCAAGTGTATACTGATAAATATGGTGAATAACAAGAAGTCCCATTTTCAACCACATGAATTCTGAGCGAATGAAAAGTTGGCAAAAATAGAGAAAGAATTGTCATGTGGTCTGAATGGGAAAGTTATATAGAGAGGTCCATAACACAGGGAAAATAGCATGGATTTCTCAAACATTTTACATTAATGGCAGGATTGGCAACAGGAAATACTCTTTGGCTAATTTGCCATTTTTATTGACCTAGCAAACTAGAAAAAGTGGCATGTCACAGATTGACAATCTCTTCAACAGATGAAATTTGGATTAGTTGGAACCAATCAGATCAGCAAATCAAATGCTTTGAAAATCATAGGAGAAAAGCAAAAGGCAGAATATGAATACTTCCTAAAAAGAAAAAAAAAAACAGGGGTACTCAACATTATAGTCATCAAAATCACAAAATGAAATTTATTCAATTTTACATTCAGAAAATTATTCATTCCTGATGTGTAAGTCATTTCTGAATCAGTCCTGTACAATCAGACCTTCTCCCATTTAACCCGTCCCCCTAACACACACACTCTTAGATCCAAGATCTAAATTGATACCAATTTTAAAAAAATAATATGAATGAGAAGAAATGGCATGCAACTAAGGCAAATTCAAACTACTCCATTTATACAAGCTGCTAATGCCTTTTCCCAACCCCCACAAAGAGAAGCATACTAAAACAAAAGGCACTGGCATAATTTATGGCAATTACCTAAGTTTAGCTAATATAAATGACTCACTATAATGAGGGTAACAAATAAGCCTCAGTCAGTGAACACTTGATTCCCTTCTCAATGAAAGAAATACAGAAGCCAAGGACAATATTGTAGAACATTGTTTGTAAAAATATGAATGGTAGAATGATGGATGATTATGAGTAGTCTTATCCCATTAGACAATGAGAAACATTGGAGAGGAAACAAAAAAAAACAAATATGCAGAATGTTTGGAGAGACAACTTAAGTATAATCATCCTATGAGAATTTAAGGATGAAGCTGAAAGAAGACAAAAATGGAAAAGATCTGTAAATATAATTATAAGTAATTTAACTCAATTGATGAAAATGGAGCAACCATGTTTGGGCTCTAACGTCACAGTCTTTGATGAGCTACAAGTGGAAGTAAAAATTGTAATAAAGGAAATAAAGACAGGAAAAAGAGTTGGACCAAAGTAAGTATACAAAAAGAAAAAATAATAATGGAAATAAAACAGATATTCTCGACTCATATACTACATGACGAAGATGCTAAATTCTTGAGGGGTGAGGAATGAACATTATTATTAGCAACTAAGTCAACCAGAAAATATTAACAATTCTCAACCCATATATTCAGTTTCCCATTTCTATAAAAATAAATTATGAAAATAATCTTCACATATATCAAGGAAATCCTTGATGAAAATGTTCCTTATATTGAACCAACCCTGCATACCTAGTATAAATTCTACCTTGTCATAGTATGTGACCTTTGTAATATATTGCTGTTATCTCCTTGTCAGCATTTTATTTAAAGTTTTTGCATTAATATTCATTAAAGTTTTCTTTCTATATTCTATATTATTTCTATATTCTATACTTTTCTTTCTTTGTTTTAGCTCTTCCTGCTTTAATTATTAAAACCAGATTTGTGTCATAAAAGGAATTTGGTAATTTTCTCTCTTTACTTATTTTTTTCAAGTAGTTTTACTGTATTGGGATTAATTGTTCCTTGAAAGTTTGATTGAATTCATTTGAAATACGTCTGTTCCTGTGGACTTTTTCTTAGGGACCTCACTGATTGCTTTTTCAATTCCTTTTTTTAAAAATAAGTTTATCTAAGTTTTTTTTAAATTTTTTTCTTCTGTTGATCTGGGCAGTTTATGTTTTTATAAATATTCATCAATTTAACTTAGAATAGTAGTTGTACTGACATATAACTGAGTAAAACAATTCCTAATGATTATTTTGATTTCATCTTCATTCTTGGGGAATTTACCCTTTTTCATTTTTGAAACTGGCAATTTGGTTATTTTCTTTTTTTAATGAAATTAGTAAATGGCTTATCTATTTTATTTACTTTTTTAAAATAAAAACAGTTTCTAGTTATACTTATTAATTTAATACTTTGTTTTACTTTCAATTTTATTAAAATTGATTTTCAGGATTTCCATTTTTGTGTTTAATTGATGATTTTTAATTTCTTCTCTCTCCAGTGCTTTTTTTTTAGTTGCATGCCCAATTCACCTATCAGCTCTTTCCTTCTTCTACTGATATACCTCTTTAGATATATTAATTTTCCCCTAAGTACTGTTTTGGCTTCATCCCACAAATTTTGGAATATTGTACCATTTTTGTCATTCTCTTTGATGAAATTATTGTTTCTAGAATTTGTTCTTTGACCCACTCATTCTTTGGGATTAGCTTATTTACTTTCCAATTAGGTTTTTTTCAAGTCAATAAAAATTTATTAGGAGCCTTACTATGTCATTATTTAAAGTCTTGAAGATTAAAAAAAAAGACAAGAAAAGCTGACATTCCTATGGTACATACAGCTTAGCTTGCTTTTATAGACCATGAGAACAGCTGTTCTCTAATCAGAAGTTCCTTGTGTCCTATCACCTAAATTAAGGACTCTTCTTTTATAATCCATAATTTTATCTTTCACTTACAGATCTGTTTTGTTTAAAGTCAAACAGGAAATACTTTGGGTACACTTGTTCATACCCCCATTTCTGGGTTATTTTCTGGTTAACTGGGTAGGATTTAACAGTTCATCAGACATAGGTCCTAATAGGTCCTCAGTACCCTGCACTGAGTCTCAACAACGGCCACACAGGTCATAGACACTCTCAAGACTGACATTTTTCATGAGGTTCCAAACATGGTGGCCAGTCCATTCCAGACGACTCAGATCTTTTCTGTATTTATTTTTGTTTTTAAATTCAATATGTTTTTTTTTCATACTCGCATTCTCTTTGTACCCATGTCTCCCTGACAAAGTCCATGGATCTAGGTAATTAAGAAATGATTCCCACTCCAGTGTTGTGCTTGTTTTTGAATGGAGGCCTGAATCCAATGATTCCTTAAGTGTAGTTAACTCCTATGAAGGAACTCCCTCCTCTATTCAAGGGAACATTCTCTGAAACATGTGGTCTTAGAGAGTTACCTGGGGACAGTGAGAGATAGTAATTCTCCTATTAGTGTTAAGCCATGGAGCATTTTTTATTTGCTGTTATTCAAGTCCCAAGTTACTTCTTTTATTTTTTAAATTTTTATGGTGCCAGTTTTAAATAAATTTTGTTCTCTAGGACAAGAATTGCATTTCTACTTGTTTACAGTACTGATAAAATGCAATGTGGTTTACTTCTCTCCCTCTGCACACATTCAAGTGTTCAGAATGTCCAGATTTACACAGCAGCTTAAATGTTACTTTTAAACTACCACTGCCTTGGCTACAAATTTGAGTCTTTCAGTTGTTGGAAAGCTTTGGGAAATGCTATTTTTTCTGGTGCATCCAACAGTGGGCTAAGGAGAAGCACCTCCAGATGGAGCTGTTCCACCCCCTGGGAACCCACCAGGTATGCCTTCTGGTATGCCCCCTGCATTCTGGAACAGCTTGGTAATGATGGGCTTGTAGACCTTCTCCAATTCTTTCTGATGATACTCACATTCTTCCTTCTCAGCAGTCTGGGTCTTATTCAGCCAGTAATTTCATTATATTTAACAAGGAACCTCTGTTCATCACCAATTTTGCCTGGCAGTTTCTCATCCTCTATGGTAGCCTTCATGTCGAAAGTAGAAGATTCAAGAGATTTCTTGGAAGACACCTTGTTTTACCATGCCTTATCTTCAGCTTTGTATTTTTCATCCTCCTGGACCATCAACTGAATGTTTTCTTTGCTCAGATGACCTTTGTCATAAGTGATAACAGTCTGCATCCACTTGGTGGGGATAGTGGTATTGCATTTGATCAAAACCATCATAAATCCACCAGGAATTTTGATACTAAGGGAAAAAAGAGTGATGTCCAATAGCAGAAAGTCCTGCACATTTACAGATTTATCCACAGATAAATGGCAGTTTGGAGAGCTGCATCATAGGCAAAAGCCTTGTAAGGATTGATGACACTCTTAATAATAATAAAGATTAAAAAAAAATAAAAGAAAAAAATGTAAAAAATTAAAAAAAATAATAATAAAGACAAGATTTTAGGATAAGAATTCATTATTTGGTAAAAATTGTTGGGAAAACTGGAAAGCAGTATGACAGAAACTGGGCATGGACCAATATCTCACACCATTTACCAGGATAAGGTCAAAATGGATATATAACCTACATATAAAAAGAGATTTTACAAGAAAATTAAAAGAACACAGAACATATTACTTATCCTATTTATGGATGAGTGAACAATTTATGCATAAAAAGAGATAGAGAGCAAAGTTAGGGGTAAAATGGATAATTTTAATTACATTATATTAAAAGGGTTTTGTACAAATAAAACAAATCTAGCCAAAATTAGAATGAAAGCAGAAAATTGGGGGGAAATTTTATAAATAATTTATCAGATAAAGTCTCATACCTAAAATACACAAAGAACTTTGTCAAATCTATGAGAATACAAGTCATTCTCCAACTGAAAAATAGTCAAAGGATAAGAACATGCAGTTTTCCAATGAAGAAAGCAAAATAATTTGCAATCATGTGAAAAAAATACTCTAAATAATTATTGATTAGAGAAATGCAAATTAAAACAACCTTGAAGTATCATTTTATATCTGCCAGATTAGCTAAAAGATTGAAGGAAAAAGTAACAAATATTGAAAGGAATGTGGAAAAATTGAGACACTAATTCATTGTTGGTGGAATTGTGAAATGATCCAACCGTTTTGGAGAGCAGTCTGGACGTATGTCCAAAGAGTTATTAAACTACCTATACCCTTTGACTGAGCAATGCCAATACTTATTCTATTTCCAAATATCATTAGGGAAAAAGGAAAACAACATCTAGAATGTTTATGGAAGCTTTCTTTGTAATAGCAAAGAACTGGATATTGCAGGAATGCCCATCAAATTGGGGAATGGCTGAACAAGTTGTAGCATATGATTATGCTAGAATACCACTGTGCTATAAGAAATGATGAGGTCAGTGATTTTAGAAAAACATGGAAAGACTTGTACAAAATAATGAAGAGTAAAATGAGCACAGCCAAGTGAACATTATATTCAGTAGCAGCAATATAAGTTATTTTGTCTATTATAAATGGCCAAATTAACTATAAAAGTCATGTGAAGAAAGATATTTGCATCCAGAGAAAGAACTGATAAATAGAAGTATGTAGAGTATTATTTTACATATCTATACATGTATATGTATCTATATACATATAGATACATATATATGTACATGTGTATAGGGAAAAAATAAATATGCATGATAATTCTGTTGTATTTTTGAAAGAAATAGCAAGTTGTTCACAGTAGATTTGCAATTTCATGTATAATCATCTTTTTATTGTACTATGTAATGGAAATGCTTGTTTTATACCGTAAATTAAAAATAAAATTTAAAAAAGATTATTGCTCTTACTGAGCTCCTTGCCACTGAAGAAGTCATATAGAAGCTTCTGGATTTGTGAGATCTGAGTAGAACCACCCACCAAGAGGATGCAATGAACCTGTGAGCTTGGTATCTCTTAAGGCTTTTTCCACAGGGTCCAGTGTGCCCCAGAAGAGGTCAGCATTAAGCTCTTCAAAATGGGCATGGGTGATAAAGTAAAGAAGTCAATACCTTGTTAGAGGGGATCAATCTCAATACTGGCCTGGGTACTGGAAGAGAAGGCATGCTTTGAAAATTCACATGTGGTGCACACATAGTAGACAACTTTCTTGTTCTCACTGATGTCCTTCTTGTGCATTCACTTGAAATCAGCAATGAAATGGTTGACTACATGGTTGTCAAAGGCCTCTCTACCCAACTGGTGTCCCCAGCTGTGAACTTTACAGCTGCTATCTTCAGTAGTAAGAATGGAGACATTGAAAGTACATCTTCAAAGTCAAAGATCAACACATTTCTCTTGGCATCAACCTTTTTGTCCAAGCCATAAGCCATAGCAGCAGCAACTGGCTCGTTATTGATTCTGAGTACATTGAGACCACCTCTATGGTTCCAACATTCTTGGCCTGACATTGGAAATCATTGAAGTAGACTGGAACTGTGATAACAGTTTTTGTGACAGTCTTCTCAAGGTGAGCTTCAGCATTTTTTTTTCATTTTTTTGTTAAGACCATATAAGATACTTCTTCTGCATAGAAACTTTTGGTTTACTCTTTGTATTCCACTGAGACCTAAGGCCTGCCTGTGTCATTCATGAAAAGCCAAAGAAAAGCTATGAAAAGCCAATGCTTCATGTCTTACTGTACAACTTCATCATCAAATCTGAAAACAATCAAATGTTTGTCATGAAAAGACTAGTGTTGGCTGCCTTCATTGCAAGTTGATCTGTTACAGCATCACTGATTAAATATTGTGTGTCAGTGAAGCTAATGTAATTTAGGATACCGTGGTCTCCCTGATCTTTAGCGATGATCTCCACTTTTTTCCCATTTTGGAAGATTCCAATTACAGGTTCCTTTGACATGGCTGCTGAGCCATCAAAGGTTGGAGCTGACAGCTGTGGAGCAAGAATGGCTGCTACTTCACTGGGTAGACCCCAGCTTAATTTTGAAATCAATACTGACCCTACAGAACAAAACTTAAACAAATAAAGCCTCAAAAAAATCAAAATCTTATCCCACCACCCTGCTTAGCCTATCACACCATGGTGTCTATATTCCTCAAATAATTCACTACCACATTCTTCATATTATTGAGGATTTGTCACTGAATACAGATAATAAGACATCTAGAATTTGGAGATTCATGGATCTGGAATCTGTTGCCCCTGGGGATCAATAAGATCTTTTGGGGCTGGGGCAGCTAGATGTGCCTGTAGGGCAGTCAGATTTCCCGGGATGGTAGCCAGACTTCCCTGGATTACAGTCAGAGCCAGAGGGCAGATCAGGAGAGCACTGACCACACCTCTCCTCAGATCATAATAGCTGTGAACCATTTAAAACTTCCAAATCCCCAGAACTAGCTCTGCAAACAGCAATGTGAAAGAGCTGGAAGCTGGAGATAGTGCCCCTTCACCACCAACATGCGCGTGCACGCACGCACACACACACACACACACACACACACACACACACACCCCCCAGATACAGGGTTTAACTTCAACATGAAGTTCTAAATCAAGAAACACAGTGGAAAAATCAGCAAACAACAAAAAGGAATCTGAGCTCAAAAGCTACTGTGGTGACAGGGAAGATCAAGATACAAAGTCAGAAGAGGACAAGGAAGTCAAAAAAACTACAAGCAAAACCTCAAAAAAAAAAAATGTGAAATGGACAAAAGACCAACAGGAATTCCTGGAAAAGCTAAAAATGATTTCCAAAATAAAATATGATTGGCAGAGGAAAAATGAGAAGTAGTGACAGCAAATGAAGAAAATCGTGAAAAGAAAATTAACAATTTGGTAAAAGAGGTGCAAACTATAATGAAGAGAAAATGCCTTAAAAGCAGAATTAGGCAAATGGAAAAAGAGGTACAAGACTTCACTGAAGAAAATACTTAGAAATTGGAATTGCACAGGTATAAGCTGTTAACTCAAGAGTCAAAAAGAAATAATAAAACAAAGTCAAAAGAATGGAAAAATAGAACAAAATGTGAAGTATTTCAGGGGTAACACAAGTGCCCTGGAAAATGGATGAAAAAGAGATAATTTAAAAATTATTGGACTACCTGAAAGGCATGATCAAAGAAAGAGCTTAGACATCATACTTCAAAAATTATTAAGGAAAACTGCCCTGATATCTTAGAACCAGAAAGCAAAATAGAAATTGAATGAATCCATGATCACCATCTGAAAAAGATCCCAAAATGAAAACTTCCAGAATATCACAACTAAATTTCATAGTCCGCAGGTCAAAGAGAAAACACTTTAGGCAGCCAAAAAGAAACAATTCAAATACCATGGAGCCAGAGTCAGGACTACACAAGATTTTGCAGCTACCACATTAAAGGTGCAGAGGGCCTAGAATGTGGTATTCCCAAAAGGCAAAAGAGATGAAATAACAGCCAACAATAACCTAATGAGCAATGATATAATTGCAAACTGGTATCTGAAAGAGAAAGCGTGCAGTATTAAGAGACCGAAGACTGCATCTGAATCTTGACTGCTACTTCCTATTAATTTGATCTCAGACAAGGTATCTAACATTTCCAGAACTCAGTTGCCTAATGGAAAAATAAGGGATTGGATTAGTTGCTTTCAGCACTATATGGCTATACTTCTCAATTCAGTAACCAACTTTTTTTTTCTATTCTTAAGACAGTAAATTTCTTTTTGATTTTTTTTACTGTATTTTCAGTTATCATCTCATCTGGGACATTCTAACTCTTTTCTAGAAAAAAAGCATTCACAAGCTGATAACCCTTGTATCTCTTTAATTAATTGACCCAAATCATACTTTCCAGCATAGCTTTTATCATTCTGTTTATTATCTGCAAGTTTCCATTGAATCTATTACATATTAAAATGTTTGGTGACTTAGTTTGGAATATTTTACATTCACTGAATTTCTTTTCCTTTGCCTATTTCTCTTGCTTCTGCAACAGGTATTGATTTCATGATTATTCATCTATTTTACATATACGTAAATATGTACATATATCCTTGTCTATATATCTATATCTATTTGTGTGCATAATACAGAGGGACAGAGAAAGAATGAGACAGATGGAGACAGAGAATTATAATCCTGGATGGTCAAAATCCCATAAGATAACATCTCTTTTTGCCTTTAGGCATACAATGAAATAAACTCATTCAGTACTTTTCTTTGCCTGTGGTAGGAGAGCTTGTGAAAATGTCTTGTATTTAAATGCAACTTCTATTGGTTTTGTTTCTAATAATAAAGTTAACAAGATTGTATTTCAATTCATAGAGTTGTAAAGAGACTCCAGTGAGTCAAGAGCATTTATGGAACCTGTACTATGTTCCAGACATTATGCTAAGTACTAGTGATACAAAGACAGGCCAAAAATTCAGTCCTTCCTCTTAGAGCTCACATTCTAATGGAGGAGCCAACATGAAGACAATATACATACAAGATATATACTGTGGAAGGTAACAGAGAAGATATCTGTTGGAGAAAGGATGTCATTCAACAGAAACTGGTCTCGACAAATTTACCAAAGATCTTTTAATTTTGAAATGTAATGAACTTTTCTCTCTCCATCTTAACCCTCCTTCATTTGTGTTTTTCTTTTTCCTTTCTCCCTTTCCCTCCTCACTAGACTTTTGCTTTTGCCCACAGCCCTCCTTTCAATCAGCCCCATCCCTTTTCTTTCCCTTTCCCCTTACTACTTCTTTACTCCCTTCTATCTTTCCTTTTTCTTTTCCCCTTTCCTATCCTACTGCCTATAGGGAAAGTGAGATTTCTATACCTAAATGAGTATATCATTCCCTTCCTGAGCCAAATCCAAGGAGAGTAAAGTTCAAACAATGCTCATCTCTCTCTCTTCTTTCCCTCTACGGTAACATGTCTTTGTGCCTCTTCATGTAATATAATTTGCCCTTTTCTGTCCCCTCCTTTCCTCTTCTCCCATTACAATCCCTTTTCACCACTTAATTAAGTTTTTTATCATCACATCAAAGTCAGCTTAAACTCACCTCCTCTGTCAATGTATATCCCCTCTAAATGTAGTAATAAAGATACAGTCTCAAGAGTTATAAGTATCATCTTCCTATGTGGAGATGTAAACAGTTTGCCCTTATTGAATAACATGGCTTTTTTTTTTTCCTTTCCTGTTTATTTTTTATGCCTCTCTTGAGTCTTGTATTTGAAGATCAAATTTTCCATTGAGTTCTGGTCTTTTTGTCAGGAAAGTCTGGAAGTTCCCAATTTCATTGAACATCCAAGACCTCCTCTGAAAGATTATTCTCAATTTTGCTGGGTAATTGATCCTTAGTTGTAATCCAAGCTCCTTTGCCTTACATAATATCATATTCCAAGCCCTCAGATTTTTTAGTATAGAAGCTGCAGGGTCCTGCATAGTCCTGACTGTGGTCCCACAATATTTGAATTGTGTCCTTCTTTCTGGCTGCTTGTAGGATTTTCTCCTTGACCTGATAATTCTGGAATTTGGCTACAATATTCCTTGTTATTTTCAATTTGGGATCTCTTTCAGGAGGTGATTGGTGGATTCTTTTGATGACTATTTTACCCTTTGGTTCTAGGACCTCACAGCAGTTTTTCTTGATGATTTCTTGGAAGATTCTGTCCAGGCTTTTTTTTTTTTTCATCATGGCTTTCAGGTAGACTAATAATGCTTAAGTTATGTCTCCTTGGTCTATTTTCCAGGTCAGTTGTTTTTTTCCAATGAGGTATTTTACATTTTCTTCATTTTTTTTCGTTCTTTTGATTTTGTTTGACTGATTCTTGATGTCTCATAGAGTCATTAGCTTCCACTTGCCCAATTCTAATTTTTAATGAATTGTTTTCTTCAGCTAGCTTTTATACCTCCTTTTCCCATTGGCCAATTCTACTTTTTAAGGAGTTGTTTTCTTTTTCCATTTTGTCAATTACATTTTTAAAGGAGTTGTTCAATTTTTCTTCTCTCTTTCTACTTTGACTTTTAAAATCCTTCTTGAGCTCTTCCAAGAAAGCTCTTGGGTCTTCAGACCAGTTCATATTCCCATCTCAGGTTCTGAATTTGGGTATATTGACAATGTTGTCCTCCTGAATTTGTATTTTGATCTTCCCTGTCACCAAGATATGTCTCTATAGTCATTGTTTTTCTTCGTTACTTCTTGCTCATGTTGTTTGCCTTTTTTCTGACTTTCAAAATTGGTCTCTGCTTCTGGGACACAGGTGCCACTGACCCAGTCTTCTTGTGCTAGGAATTAGGGACCTGGTTACTATGTGCTGGGGCCTCAGATGTTGGCAGCTGGAGGTTGGTAATTTACCTGGTGCTGGGCTGCAGCTGGTGGTGATGTCTGTTGTGTGCCTGGTGTTGGCACTTGCCTGCTCCACCACCACAGGGCTCAGGATCTCCCATTGGATTGCTGAAGTGGGGCTTGCCACTGGCTTGCCAGGTTGCTTCCTGTCCTGTACTGATCCCCTTCAGCCACTGGAAGAGGAATCTTTCCTATTAATCCCCCTAGTGATCGGAGCTAAAAGATTGCTATATCTCACCTTTCTGCTGGCTCTACTGTTCCAGAATTTTTCCTGGGGAAATATTCTCTGGGTTTTTCAAGGTCAATAAGGAGGATGAGAGCAAATTTACTGCTTACTACTGGAACTAAACTTTTCTCAATCCTTATTCCTCTAGTCTTTTGACAATGTCAGTTTCCTTAGAGGTGACAATCCACGTAAGCATCAGGGGTGGTGATATCTGAATCTTTCTCCTCCAAATCCAGTTGCACTGGGTTTCTTTTGTACCACAATACCTCCTATATCATTTTATTGAGAGGCATTATTGCACCACAGGAGAGGCCATTAAAAAATAAAGGCTGTATTGTGGGTGACCATGGTCAAAAAAATCTTAGAGTCCAACCATTTGGAGAGGAACTTCTCTCTTCTTAGTTAGACTTTTCAACAGGCAGCAGATAATTCTATTACTATATCTAAATTCAAAATCATTCCAGCTTGGTAGATGTTGTAAGATTTAATGCTTTATAGTTATGCTCACAAAGACCTCAGGCTCACTTTCTCACCATGATGAAGCATCAGAATAGCACCTGTATGCAGGCAGACTCAAAGAAAAGAAAATTGAATAATGTTGGACCATCCAGTGTAAATTAAAGATAGATGATTTGGTCCAAGAATTCAAAACTTTCATGTATGAAACAAGTGCTTGTCCTATTTTGACTGAGTTTGTTTGTGCAAGCTTTGTCTTCTGACTGCATATAGATCTTAAGGGGTCCCTTGGGGCTCAAAGAGTCTTTCCAAATCAAACACCGTAGTGTTTTTTTGGAAGTATTGCAATTCCTGTGTCCAGACTCATCTTTGAATTCACCTGAGATGC
The DNA here is from genome assembly GCF_003287225.1 of Phascolarctos cinereus. Lineage (NCBI taxonomy): Eukaryota > Metazoa > Chordata > Mammalia > Diprotodontia > Phascolarctidae > Phascolarctos > Phascolarctos cinereus. The sequence continues at coordinate 428,829,793 of NW_027555958.1, read as the reverse complement.
ACAGAATACAGAGCAGTGAATCCTTTGCGTCAGCGAAGGGTTGAGTAGTTTTGCCAGTGCCTCCAGGACACTTCAAATCAGCCATCAAAAGGACTATCCTGGGGGTCTAGTCAATATCAAGCCTCCTGTCTTCCAAGTGTTTACTCCAAGCAAAGAAGACTGCTTTGATGAAGGGGCATGTTTATATGCTTGCTCATTAAAGCCCCATGCCTGTTACACTGCTGTACTTCCTGAGACAAAGCTTCATATAGGAAAGTTAAAGAGAAATCCCAGCTTCAGATAGATGTCTTGGCCTTTGAAAGAATTTGAGTCTTTGGCATAGTCCCATTCTCAGTTACCTTGCAAAACTCTAATGAGGAGACTGAGAAATATCTGTTAATATTTAATAAGCCTTCTGATCAATGGCAGTGCCTCCTGAAATGTTCATCTCTTTGACTGGTGGGAAATGAACTTTATCAGGATGTTTTTTTGCTATCCCATAGTTCCTTGTTAACATTTCCCTTTCCAGGGTCTGGAGAGAAAACGTACACTTCCTTGCAATGAACCCATTTGAACTATACTCTATTATCTCCCTTTCCCAAATTTATTTTCAATCCAAACTGGACATCATTTTGAGATGAAAATATTAACATCTCATGCAGGCTAAACTAGAAAACTTCATATAAAACAAATTCATTCTATGATGACCACATAATCAATGAATTGTTTCTGTATGTTGACGATAGTATGATGATTAAACAAGAGAGAATGAGAGCAAGAAAGTAAAAGAGACAATGTGTGTGTGTGTGTGTGTGTGTATGTGAAGACAGAGAGAGAAAGAGAGAAAGAGAGAGAAAGAGAGATTCACGTATGTGCCTATTTGTAAATAGTGCTGTAACTCAAAATACAGGGCTAAGAGGGGGAAAATAATGGAAGATATCTCAGTACATAATAACAATGAAATTTCACTTTGGTTCAGAGAATCACAGGACCTCAGAGGCCCAGGTAGCCCAACTTATCCATGAGCAACAATCTTCTCTATAACATCCAAAAAAACAAAAATTCATCTGGCCATTGTTTGAAGGTCATACAGGGAACTAAGTAGCAGAGGAAGGATTTTGAACCTAGGTTCTCTAACATCAAATCCAATGCCTTTTCCACTGCCCCACACTGACCTCAGAGGATCTAATTAAGTCTCCAGTCCCCAATAGTGATTTAATTCAATGAATGAGCATGGCTAGAAAAGGAAAATATGAGCATTGTCTAAGAGGAAATAAACCCACTATCTCATTTGGTAACAATAATCCCCATAGAAAGTGAGTTCTTGGACAAAAGGAACTTCTTTTGCTCTCACTTTTATCTTTGTTTCTCCAGAACCTGGAACAGTTCTGGCACAATGCTTCTGATCCTTCGATTGTTTGAATAGAACATGACTTGACTTTATTCAGTAGTAACCAAAACCATACACACACTTGAAGATCATAGGATTTAAGACAGGAAAGGAACTGTGATATTGGCTCATCTAACCCCATTTACTTTGGGGAGGAGGAAATTGAAGCTCAGGAAGTTTTATTAATTTACCCAAGGTCACATAATAATAATTGTCAGAGGTGAAATTCGTACCTGGGTCATCTAGTTCCACATCTAATGTTCTTTCAACAACATCATTTTGTTGTGATTATACCACACTAGTGAAGGCGAGCCCATCATACTTTGGTATGACTCTATCTGAATTTGTTTAACATTGAGCTCCATAAAATGTCCATTACGCAAAACCTATGTGAAATTAGGCAGAAATAAAATGGCTAAAGAACTGTCCTAAAGTTAAAAATCTCTAAAGAAAGAGGGAAAAAGCTATTTCCTACATTCATGGGAATTTATAAAAAAAAAATATTTTCCATACATGATCTGACAGTATGCTGACTCCAACTGGCTCATTCTTATTCTCCATACTACCCCTATCCCAAACAACATGGACATTTTTCTTGATAAGCTCAGTTTGATCCTTTAATATATTATGTAGGGACAAAGGCAAGTTGCTTCTGCAAGTACCTGGAACAGTTTCTTGCACATAGTGTGTAATAATTAAATATTTATTGAATGAAATAATTTGCTTTTAAGAAAGCCAAACAATAACTGTTGAGTTTTTTCACAACTTTTCATCCCTTTCAATAATGTTTTTTGAAAGTAGAAAATAAACATATAGAAGAGGTGTTTTTCATTTTCCACCTGGCTGAAATTTTGGACTGCTTCATCATGCCCACCTCATCATCCTGCAAGATCAAGTCAGCCTGGGTACTCACATGCTTCAGAGCCCTCTATCCTGGGACTTTGACAACTATATTCTCAAAACTTGCCTGTTTTCCTCTATATTTTAGATATACTTTGAGGAAAGCAGGTCACAGATTTGGGAAGAGGGAATGTTTTGTACCAATTCTTCTTGCTATAATAACATATAAATACCTCTAACTGAACTTTTTTTTTTGGTGAGGCAATCAGGGGTTAAGTGACTTGCCCAGGGTCACACAGCTAGTAAGCTAACTAAACTCTTAATGGATATAGATGGGATAACCAGTGGGAAGCACAGGGAGCAGGTGTGGGGAGGAAGAGGGTGAGCTAATGGGCAAGAGTACTACAAAACCATTATTTATTTGCTACTCAAGTATATAATAGGTCCTCTGAAGTTGGTTGTTCCAGTGGAAAGTGTGCTGAATTTTAGGTTAGAGAACCTGTGTTAAAAAGCCTGTAATTGATGTGCTTGACCATATGATCTTGAACAAGCCCTCAATTGTTGGGCTGCAGTTTATTCACGTGTAAAACATAAAATTAAAGTAGCAGACCATTGGGGCAATCATCCCTTAGGCTCCTTCCAGTTCTATCAGAGAATTAAGCTAAGCAGGGACCTGATCTAGCATCTAGTCAAACCCCCTCATATCTTATAATCAGGAATTCTTAAACTTTTTCCACTCATGACCCCTTCAGTACTTCTTAAACTGTGGGTCATGACCCCATATGGGATCTCAAGACAATTAAAGGGATTAAGCCACTTGCCGAAGTAACTCACTTTGTCTTACACATTCTAAGGGCTTACCAAAATTGTTCTAATGTCAGTGGAGCAAGAAGCAGTTTTATAGGTAACGTTTCCTATTTGCACTCCTCCTCATTGTCCGCTTACTCTTAGCATTTCCAGAAATGTACTATGCGGAAGAGTAGAGAGACTAGAGTGACAGGGCACTCAGAGAAGGTCTTAGGAAAACTTAACTGCTTCATAAATTTCTGAGGAAGGATTGCTCACCAAAAAGATGAAATAGGATCTTTCACTGTGGTCAGTAATTTGCAGATGAAAAACCAAATTAAACCACTGACAAGCATATTAAAAAGATGATATACATATAACACACTGTATGTGGTAGCAGGCACCATATTGCCTCCATCCCTCCTTGAATTGTGTGCTGGAGGTTTAATTTGTGAGATTTATGGATTTCTCCTCTCTTAACCTTCCCATTCCTTATGAATAATCTTTTGGTATATTCTCATGTTTCCTGATTACATGAGAAATTTTCCGAGACCATACTCTACGCTGAATGCCAAATGTGGATTTTATTTCAATACTAATTTTTATGTAATAGGAATTTTCTATTTATTTAATAATTGCGTTTCTTTAAAAATCACATATTTATATTAAAAACAGCTTATAAGACAAATAAAACTACTGTAGCAAGGTCACCCATGCTTATTGGTGGTACACGTGATCTAATATTACATTTGATGACAAAAAATGGTACTTATATCTAAATTAATGCCTAAACATGAGGACCAGGGATAAATGACATTTTTTCCCTGTAAGCTTATAGCATAAGAAATCTGATCTAGAGGTAAATTCAATTTAGCCGAAATTTTTAACCCATTTTTCTCAGAAATGTGTTATTTTCATTATTGATGAAATATCTACATTTACGTTACCTTGAGCAAATTACTTCACCTCTCTGATCCTTATTTTTCTTATTTCTATATAAAAAAGATTTGGCTTGGTTGACCGTCACAGCCTCTGCCAGTTATAAAACTACAAACCTTTGATTTACTATTCTTGATAATCCAAAATAAGTATTGTAGAAGAGCTAGTTGGTGAGCTTTCTATGATAAAGTTCTATTGTAAGTGAAAGAAAATTCTCTTTCATTAGCAAGTCTTGCTTTCTTACAGCATATCCATGCAACATTTTGCAACATTTGGGAAGTGACAGTTACCTCTTACCTAATACCAATCAGTCCTTGGCTGCATAAAATGTTGCATTCAGCCAAGTGATTTTTTTGAAAACAGTCACTGAATGACAAATTATGCTATCATGTTGGCTCAATAAATTTAAGGTTTTGTTTGATTTAAAAAATAGTGCTTCTGTGAAACTGTGTGATTAATTATTATTTTATTCCTGGAATGAAATAAAAAATAATAATCTAAGAATGCTGTCATGTAAAAACAAGAAAATATATTATCTAAATTCAGTCGATTCCTTGGCTGGGTGGGGAAGGGCAGGGGTGATGGGCAACTGGTAGGTGGTCACTTTTAAATGATGGTTTTAATATGAACAACATAGTAAATAATTGTGGTTTTTCAACATCTGCTGAAAAAAAAAAAGAGTTAACTGATTCCCAGAATGATCTCAATCAAAGCATTTCAGGGTACTGCATTTAGGCTTCCATCAGCGAGTTGCCTGGAATAGAACAAGCTCACCATGCAAGGGTTAGAGGTTAGTTCCTGAACTCATCCATCACATCCTCACTGTCAAGGGCTGAATTATTATGAAGACCTCATGGTGGATAGAGTGCTCCACCTGGACCTCTGTGACCTCTGAAGTCACTCTCATACCCACTGACACAAAGAACACACAAAATACATAAGCAGACACAGAGACACACACAAATGCATATAACAGAAAATTAAAAAAAAAAAACATCCTGAATTAGACACAGATAATCTAGGATTAAAGGGAGCCATATGTCCCAGAATTTTAAATTGATGGAAAGGTCATTTTTCTGATACTCGCCTATTTGAAAATGAACAACAATTAGTACTACAATTACTCATAGTTGAAACTAAAGTGTTAATTTTAAAGGTTTCCAAATGCTTTCTCCAGCTACAATTGGCAACCGCTTTTCATTCTATTAGGAATCTATACCTTTCTGTGTGTGTATGTGTGTTCGTGTAGACACATACATATATAGCCTAGGTAATAAGTATATATCTTTATCTAATTATGTACACACATATATCTGATATACCTTTGTATACCTTTCTATTATGCAGAAATATAGTTATAGATATATCCTAAATATCTTTGTACTCCTATTATGAAAGCCATTTTAAATAGTTAGTCTTGGGAATATTGTACCACTTATAACCTCATCAAAAATAAAGCCTATTAATAGACTTATTAACTCCACCATAGCAGAGTGGGGGAATACTGGTCTTAGAAGAAGAAAGATGAGATTAAATCCCCTCTCAAACACTTATTGTGTGACCTTGTAAAAGTCATTTGTTTTCACCGAACCTTGGGATTCCTAATCAAAAATGAAGAGATTGGAAAGGACTTTGAGATCCTTTCCAGTTCTAGTTCTAGATCTGTGATTCTAGGCTAACTCAGTATTAATTTCCTCTTCTGAATAATAAGAATAACAATAGTAGCTACCTCAAGTACCTTTGGGAAGGGAAATGAAATTATACCTGTGAAAGGAGAATGTTCTATACTCCATTCCTATTAATGTAAATATGGAAGACCTTGACATCACTATTAGTTAAAAGGACATCTTAAAATAATGAATTAAGCATGAAGGAATCCTAGATAATGCTATTCAACCAACCAGTCAGAAATATAGACTAGGGGTGGAGTAAAGACAGGGACTTACCTGAACTCTCTCAAATTCTTTTCCAAATAATATTAAAATAATGCCTCAGAACAAATTTTGGAGCAGCAGAACAAAGGAAAGCATGGAGTAAAAATTTTACATCCCAGGACAACTAACTCAGAAGGTCAGCAGTAAAGATCTGTCCCACTGGGACAAGAATGGAGCAGAGTCCAGTGCAGGCTGAGCCCAGCAAACCAGCAGCAAACCCAGGAGTAGACAACTCACAGCAGTGGCATCCAGAGCTCTCAGCCCACAGATGGTAAGAGAGTTGGACAATTGGTCAGAAGGACCAGGGGACTCTTTGCTAGCAATGGGCGCAGGAATCTGTTGCGTTGCTCATGCATGGATCCAGGTCTTCACAAGTAACAGTACTAGCCCACTACAGCCAGTGACCATAGGGGAGCAGGGACCCTGGTCCCAGCTCTGGGGTAGAAAAGAGTGCTTGTGGTTGCTCACAGGGCAGAGAACAGGCAAGGAGAGTAGTGGAAAGAATGCTGGGCCAGGAGTCAGGAAGATGAGTCTTCTTGAGTTTAAATGTGGTTGCATATACTTACTAGATGTGTGAGGCCTAAGCAGGTCACTTAACCATGTTTGTCTCAGTTTCGTCATCTGTAAAATGAACTGGCAAAGAAACAGCAAATCATTCTAGTATCTTTGCAAAGAAAACCCCAAAGAAGGTCACAAAGAGTCAGACACAATTGAAAAAGACTGAAGAACAACAAATACACCTCTTCCCCATTCTCTGCTATAAAATCGCTTTTCCATAAAATCCTTCCACTCTTACCATATCTATTTCTCAGAGCCCAAAGATCTAAAGATAGAGAACGTGACTTGGAAAGAAGCTCTTGAAGAGAAGGGGAAATTTTCATTTTTGTCTTTGTATCACCACTGTTTGGCACAATGCCTAGCCTAGTGGATAGTGGGTAATTGAAAAAAGCTAGCCAAGTGAATTGTATGAAGGATGAGAACTTTCTTTTTGAATAATTTACATTCACTTTCAAAATATATCGTTTGGGCTGATACTTGAAAGACAATTCCTTCCACTGCCTATTTGGACCTAGTTCTCCAGGTAGATGCAATTGTGTTATAATCCTTAATTGATTGGAGTGGGCTGTCCATAAGATGCATTATAAAAATGATTTTACTTTTAAAGTTTCACTGACAAAGTACTTTTAAAAATCCTCCAAAATCTTGACCCAAGTTTATTAATGAACTAAAATCTGAGACCCCAAAATATGTTATGCTTTAAAACGCTTTTAGATGTTTTAGACATGTTATTTAGGCAAAGGAGAGGAAGCATGGTGCAATGGATAGAGGGGGAGGCTGGCAGAGAACCCATGAAGACTCAAATAGAATTCCTGCCTCTAACTCACACCAGCTTGGTGAATTTGGGCAGGCAATTTAACCTCGCTATACCCCAGCAGCAGTTCTCTGTATAATGCAAAAGAGGTTGGTAATAAGAAGAGGGGTTTCTATTCAAGGATTCTTAACCTAGGGTCTCTGAATCTGATTCATCATCATCATCATCATCATCATCATCATCATTTTATTACTGTTATCATTGTATTTTCAATATAATTGGTTTCCTCTGTAATCCTATGCATTTCACTTTATACATTTAAAAATGTTATTCTGAGGAGTGGCACACAGGTTTCACCAGACTGTCCTAGCGGTTCATGACACACATAAAAAGCTAAGAAGCCCTTTTCTACATCAAATAGTATTCACATTGATGAAATCATTAGTGTCTGGAAGCAAAAAAACCAAAAAGCTGGATTTGACTTGCATTTTTCCTTATGAACTATTACACTCCAAGCATATTGTCATGGGTTGTGAGAAAGAAGATTTTAAAATATGGTCTGGTAATAATAATAATACTACTAATAATAACAATAATGATAATGATGATAATGATGATGATGATAAATCTAAGGACCTTAAATTAGTCAGGAAGTTGAAAGCCCCATCTTAAGTAAAAGGTGCTAAAAATTAATGACCTTTTAAAACTTAAAACATTCTGGGCTGACAGTGTAACACAGTTGTGCTGATAACACAGTTTTCTAGAGTAATCCTATCTCCCGTCTATGAAGGAGTATTCATGGGTACAACATTTCAATGACGCTTTATGATGTCCTTACAAATCCAGGGGGTGAAACAAAAAATGAAAAGACCATTCACAGGGAAAATAACCTTGAAATATTTTTCCATGATGCAAAATGCACGCGTTTTGAAAGGTTTGAAATACAAGCATGTTTTCTGGGAAAGCTGTGAATAGCCTGCAACTCGCATATGCCTTGCTTGTCCCATCACACGTGAGCACACAGGGCATTCCCACAAACCAAAGCACTCCCTAGCATTCCAGAAAGAAGGGTGACAAAATCAGCTTGTTTTCAGCTCCGTGGTGGCCAGGTCCGCTTCAGCTGCATGTCTACAGCACCCCCTGGCCCAGCCTGACGGAACAGCAGGCACTAGGTGTCCTATCTAATGATTTGACTTGGAGAACACATGTAAACCCCAGGAGCTATTGTAAGTCGGCTTTATTGAAAGAAATGTTTTATTTAATTTGTGGTGATCGGTGCCTCAGCTAGACTTTAGAGTGGCTAGCATATAATGCCCTCATCTTCTCTGTTGAGAGCACCAGAGAGATGACAGGGCAACCCTGTAGGAGCCTCCCCCACATAAATCTTTTCAGTTAGAACAAACTCTCAATTTCTTGTCTCTGACCAGTGTCAGTCACCTGAAATGTAAGCCGGAACTCCAGTGCAGGCGCACTGAGGGTTACCGGAATACTCCGAATGAATAAAAGAAAAGGAAAGGGGGGAAAAAAAACACCTCAGAAATAATGCAGCGTCCAGTAAATGAATGTAACAGCACAAAGCCAGCGGCCACCATTCATGTGCCAGGTGGAGCTGTGTTCACTTTATCCCTCTTGGGCCATGTGTCATGTTCAGGGACTCATTCCAGAATGGGGAGCTTCTGATTCTCAAGCTTCTAACCTAGCCAAACAATTTGCATGTTACCTTCTCTGAGCGTTCATTGTTTCCTTATTAAGCTGCAATGTACATTCTCTGCATATCACAAGGGTGCCGTAAGCATAGCACCTGTCAGTAAGAATTCACCAACATGGAGCTCAAAGCCTTTGATGGGGACCTAAATGGAATGCAAATTTGCCAGTGCAGCACACCAGTTTGTAATTTAGGTGGGGTGCACAGGATTTCCATTACAATACTTCATCCCAGACTTAAAGAGGAGAAAATGTTTTAAAAGTTGTGAGCCTACAAATATCTGGTTATATGTTTGTCTTGCCACCCTGTTTTCAGTTTTTTCCCCAAATTCATCCAGAGGCATTTGGAAAGACCTATATTGTTCATTATTCAGAGCTCCTGAACCCTGGATACTGTAAACCACTTGGTCAATATGCATTAAATTTAATTCTGTCTGACCACCACGACTGGGCAAAGACCAACAAATTGATTGGGTTTGGAAAAGATGATCTGGAGGATAGAGCCACTTAATGAACTCCAAAGCAACTCCAATGCCACTAATGCACATAGTTTTCGATCACTTTGTCAACTCCCCACTAATTGAATTTATCATTTGAAACCCCAACTCAATGCTAATGGTACAAAAATAGGAGTGTCTCTTTCAGACTAGCTCCTCACCAAAATGTCATGCATTGATGTTTTTCTGCACTAAACACTTGTCTTCTTTGTCTTTCTGTCGGGCCCTGTTGTCAGTTCCAGTGGGGCAATTATAAGAAAACTTGCATTTGGAAAAAAAAAAATACAGACACACATATATTATTGACCCCCCCGGAAACTGGCAACATCAAAACCTGCAAAAGGAGCTCAGGCAAGCTTAATGGGATATATGCAAATGTTCCCCACATATGTCTGTTGTTATTTTAAGCCTAGTACATCTCCTCTCTGTTCTAGCCCCTTTTATTTTCCACTCAAAGGAAGTAGCACGTTTGTAGGACTGGACTAGCTTAAGGGGAATGGCAAGAAAGCTTGCAAGGTTTTGCTGTGAGTGATCATTAGGGGAACCAGTTGATTACATAATCTTGTCACCAAGAAAAAGTAAAGCCTGTAGTATATGGTGACATTAAAAGAAAGTGCAGAAAGGAGCTGATTTCTGTAGGTTTACAAAATCAAGGCAGCATTGTAGAAATTAGAAGAGAGCAAAGAATAGTAACTGATTATGCTTTAATTTTTTTTTAAATGAAAGAGGAACCTAATTTAGCAATTCACTGTGGATCAAAAATAGCTCAGCAGAATTCATAAGGTCCTGTATGGGGAGAGCACTGACACTCATTATTATGATAATTCCTTGTGATAAGTTTTTATTGAACATAAGCATTGCAATGATTAAATATCTTAATAGGCAGTTCTCCCACAATGATGACTGTAGTTTCAGTGCAAGACCTTACATATTTCCATTCTAAAATAGGATTATAGCATTCAACACATGACCATCATCTAAAGAAATCATGTGTATGCATGCACGTACATGTATATATGTGTGTATATATGTATAAATATATATATATGCACATGCACAAATATCGTATATACAACGTATTTATGGTATATATCTATCCACACATACATACATGTATGGTTTTAATTGAATTTCCCTTTCATACCAACTAGCAATTTATCATGTATGTAAACTATGCATTCTCTACAATCCACATGGAATAAAAAAGATGTCAATTTTGGAGGTTTTGCCCAAATTATTCAACCTCATGCTTTTTGTGGACCAAGTAAACTTGTTTTTTATAGTGTTTTTGAGTCTTGAGTCTCTTCATCCATAAAACACTGCAAATGGAAAGGTTCTGTGATGTAGTACAAAGGCCCTACAGCTTTTGTGTGTGTGTGTCAGGGACCCCTTTGGAAATCTGGTGAAGCCTATAAACCACTTTTCAAATAATGGGGGGTTTTTATGTGTAAAATAAAAAAAAAAACAGATTCTTAAAGGAAATCAGTTATATTAAATAGAGTTACCAAGTTATTTTTTAAAAAAAGAAAAAAAATACAATCTCACCAACCCCCAGTTAAGAAGCCAAGACTAGAGTACTAACGTCAGAATCAAGAACACCTGGGTTTAAGTATTTCTTCTGATACTAACTTTACAACTTTGGGCAAGTTGCTCAGACACTCTGTGCCTTAGGCAACTTTCTAAGACAATCAGTTACAGACAGGTGCAATACATTGGTAGAATGAAATCCCTACAGCAACATTATAGGACTTTAACGTATTGTTACAACATGACATGCATCATACTAATCGTAAGCCCTCACCCTGCTTTACTACTATACTGTAGTGTAGCAGAAAGCACGCTGCACATGGGATCAGGAGGCTCAGGTTAACAGTCCTGCTTCCATTCTCAAATGACCCTGGTTCAATCTCTTTATATCTGAGTCTCAGTTTTCTCAACTGAAAAATGAGGTTGACAATCTCCCTAATCACATTCATTGTGAGGAAAGTATTTTCTAAACATTTAGTTGTTATGTAATTATAAGGACCCAAAATCTTGTACCTGAATCTACATAATGATGAAACAGTCAGATCTCTTCCTCAAATCATAACTTCCTCCTCTGAACTCTTAATGATATCATCTGCATATGCTCATTTGACATTAAAATAAGTGATGATTATGTAATATCCTTTAATATCTTATAGGTATGCTAGATATGGGTTATCCTTTCGCTGATCTAAATCACAATTCCTTTGAAGGTGACATGATTGTCATCTATGTCTTTCTATAAATATCTGTCTTGTACTCAACCAATACCTTGAGTCCTTTCTTCTGGAAATCTGCAGTTTCTTTTATGATTTTGGAATAACTAATACAGTATTCAGATTATACATTTGGTGTCTTTGAACCTCAATATATGAGAAGTCTATTGCTTTTTCTGGCGATATGTGCTCCATCATGATTACTTTTTATGCTGCATCTTTCATGCAAGTGATTATAGTTAATGTACAAAACAACTGTATTTCCTCATTATTCATTTTTCCAGTGGCTTGAGGGTCACTTTTGATGATTTCAAGATCACAGTGTTCTATGGTTTACAGACATAAATGATATATATGATTTGTAAACTGTTAAAATTAAAGATAAATACTTTTGAGGAAGGTAGCGCAGATTAAAATCTGCCCATTTTCTCAAAAAAGATCCTTTCTTATCTGCTCCAAACACTCAATTCTGGATCAAGCTCATGACCATTCTGAAATATCTGTCTGCATTGACTATTTGCATATCACGAGGACAATATGAATTTTTCATCCGTTTTGTTTTTCCATTGTGAATCAATCAAGTGTCTTTTGTTATTTTACAGTTGTATGTATTTATAGACTGCTTTCCCTATCTAATAGAAATTATAAATATAATATAAAATATACTTTATACGTATAACATAATATAAAATAATATACAATATATTTGAAAAGTATGTATGTACTTTAAAGTATATTTTAGGGTATGATAATAAAATTTCATATAAGCTAGTATGTGACACAGTGGATAAAAATATACTCTTTCAGTTTCAAACATATGCTGCATCATATTATATTATTATATATCTTGGTAAACTATTGTTCTATCTCCCCAACTAAATTCCAAGTTCTTGGAAGGCAGGAAATATGACATAATTCCTCTATGTATCCCTAGTGCTTATAATCATGACCTTCACACTACCTGTGATCTATGGAAATGAGGAGAATGATAATGTTAAAAAGTGCTATGAAAATAGCACAGGATCTTGGGTCAGAGGACCTCACTTTAAATCTTTGACACTTAACTACCTGTATGAACTTGGGCAAGTTGCTCTCTGGCCCTCACATTACTCATCTGTGAAATGGGTTGGGTAGGGTTCGATGTGCTTCCAAGTCCCTTCTATCTCCACATCTGTGATCCTGTGTATTAATGACTATGATGAAGATTGTGATGGCAATGATGGTGGTGACAGTGAGAATAATAAAATTATGTTGAGATATATTGGGAAGGGAAAATTTAACTAATCCCTCAAAGGTTTGATCTATGAGGATATTGAAAATGCCTAAATGTTTGAATAAATACTGAATTACAATATTCATAGTTGATTGAATTTCCCATTCGTATGTCCTATGTCTCAGAGACATACATTGAAATTGGATTCTGATGACTCCATGAGTCACATAGATAACTTGACTCCTTAAAAATCCCTCTAATGAGTATTAGTCAATGGCCTACTAAGCTAGAAAGACTTTTAACACAGATGTAGTGACAAACAGTTTTGTCCTTTGTCAGCTGGCCTAGTTAAGTTTGAAGAGGTCCATCACCACATTGAATTTAGAGTGACAAAAGTTTTGAGCATGGCAACTCTTGAGTACCATCTACTAAGGCATAAAAAGGATTGTGACTCATTATTCTTGATGCAAAACCAAAATTACAAAATCATAGATTCTGAGAGCTGGGACCTCATCAGGTATTTAGTCTAACCTATATATGAAAGGAATCCCCATCATAACCTATCATGAAAAATTCTTGAAGGCCTCCAAGGAGGGGAAACCCTGCACCTCTCAAGTCATATCATTCCACTTCAAACTATTAGAGTCTTTCCTGAATAAATTTGTCTTCCTCCATACATCACTCCCAGTTTCCTCCTCAGTGACCAAACAGAACAAATCCAATTTTTCCTCAATATGAAAGTTTCTCAAACACACGAAGATGGTCCTTTTCTCTTCTCCATGTTAAAAATGTCCATTTCCTTCAACAGATAATCATATGACATTGACTCCAATCTTTTCATCATCCTAGGGAACTATCCCCACTAGAGGTGGGACTATGGCCTCTCTCTTCAAATGCATCCCCAAATAACATTCAAAAATTCATCATATTCATCATATGTATTTAGCTTACGGGCCATCATAACTGCCATATATTTTTTTTCTTTTAATTTTCAGAGCTTTCACCTCATTATGGCCTCATCTTATATTTGTGAAGTTTCTCTTTTTTGGTAGCCAAAGAGAAAGACTTTAACATCACCCATATTGTATTTCTTCTTATTCCAGGCAGCCCCATGCTCTGACCTTTCAAAATCTTTTTTACCTCCTGAATCTATTATTTCCTTTGTCAGCTCTCCCTCTTAACTTTGTGTCATCTGAAAATGTGATATGCATTCTACTTAAGCCCTTATCTGTCATCAATATAAATTTAAAATAGCATAGGACAATGGGAAAATTCCTGGGGAGCTCCACTGGTTTGACATTTAACCATGAACATCTTTGAGGTGACTCAACTCAACTCTGAGTTGAGTTATCTAACCAGCTCTAAATGCGACTCTTCATATTATGACCTCATCCATTTTTCTCCATCTTTACTACAAAAATAGTAAATGACTCTTTATTAAAAGTAGTAAAAATAGTAAATGATACTACATTAAAAGCTTTCCTAAAAGCTATGTAAATTACATTCATAGCATTCCTCCCAGATCTTTCATCTACTAGCTTAGTAATCTTTTCCAGGCTTCATTCATTTAAGCATTCCAGACAGTCAGGATTTTTATTGGACTATACCTAGTTCTTTCTGTCCCTTGCATAAGACATTCTGCCTCTCACTTCCGGGCATTTTCAGTGGCTGTCCCCCATTCCTGAAATTCTCTCTCTCCTCTTCATCATCTCTAGACTTCTCTGGATTCCTTGAGAAAGGTCTGCCTTTTACAAGAAGTCTTTTCCAATCCCCAATCAAATCTAGTTCTGTCCCTTTGTTGATTATCTACACTTTATATTTTATATAGCTTGTTCCTATGTAGTTATTTGCATGGTATCTTCCCCATTAGACTGTGAGCTCCTGAGAGTAGGGACTGTCTTTTGTCTCTATTGGTAGCACAGTGCCTAACACATAATATGTGTTTAATAAATGTAGAGTGACTTATTACGAACTGACCGACTTATGTCACCTGGTATTGCTACAATTTTCTTCATTCATTTTGGGCTAATTTGCCTTCTTGATGAGACCCCTAGTGCTTATCTGTTGATTAAACTCTAGGAAATTTGAGGCCTTGGGTTTTATTACTGGCTTCTTCTTTGAATTTTGTCTCCTATTAATTTCTGAATGTCTCAATTACCAGCTTCTCTTCTTTGTAGGAATCTTCATATGCAATCTTTTCCTTTCCATGTCCTTTTTCATTTAAAGCCCTTTTGATTAGATTTGCAAAGTAACTGGCAAATGCATTCTTATTAGCTTTTATTAGGTGCATCCCACCTCTGGGCAGAAAGCTTTCAACCCCATGTCACAAACTAGAAAATCTAGACCCCATGCTCACATACCTCCTTCTTAGCCAGATATACACTTCCCATAATACTTCTTCTGTTCAGCCTACCTTCCCTTGTATAAGTAGCAGTGAGGCAAAAACAACCTCTACCCCCACGGTCATCAGTTCCTTGACCAAGCCTTCATAATCATTGCTTATACATTTTATGATTTTTTTTCTGGAAATATTTGTGGCCACATGAAGAGCAGAAGTAGGAAGCTGTCATTCGTTTTGATAAGTGTCAAAATCATAGTTCTTTAATTAAGTAAATATAAATTCCAGTGTCATAATGACATAACCATTATCTGTGAACCAATGACATAGAGACACAGTTATCTGTCAATCGATCTTATGGACACAAGGCATTGTTCAAAGTGATGGGTAGGAACACTTGGAGAGCTTCCATGTGTAAAATAAGTTTTTGGGAACAAAGATAAGAAGGGAAAGCCCCACTTGTGTCCCTTAAAGAACCATGCATTTTGAGCTAGAAGGGAACTAAGAGGCCATTTGCTCCAAACCGCTCATCTTCCAGGTGAAGTTCTGATAACTGAATAGGATAATTGAATTTACCTTGACCAAATAAGTAGTACATAAGAAAGCAAAAGTTCAAACCCAGATCTTCTAATTGTATATGTATTATTCTTTACACCATACCTTTCAAACTATTATATGCTTGCATATTTCCAAGCAATATAAATGTATACACATGTATGTTTTAAATAGATATGGAACATGTATACAAATATGTTCACACACATTTGCCATATGTATATAAGTATGAATACACAAAGTTGCCACCCATGTACATCCATGTTTACATGCAGTCTCTATATCCATGCATTATATATAGTCTAATGTCATATGATAAAATATATTGCTGTGCATATTATATATAACACACAATAATATACATGCGTATATATATGAGTGTGATCATGTCAACACAACTTAAATGCCTCAATACTATTCTAATAAAATTTTTTGGAGGGACTTTTGTGTGTACACTATCTCCAAAGCTATTTTCTTTTTAAATGCTCTGATTCATGGGGCTTCTGAACTTATGAAATTCAATAACTAGCCCTTTTTAAAGCACCTTAATGGAAAAGCACTCCAGCTTATAAAATCAAATAGTCCGCCCCCACTCCAAACAACAACAAAAACATTCATCATAATCAGTTTGACTCATCAATTGTGTGTGTTACTTTTACAAAAGAAAAATGTTACAGGTAACTTCTTGTTGCAGATAGCTTTAAATTTACATTACACAGTTTAAATAAATGTGAAAAGACTGTCAACACAGCTTTTACAAATCCCAAGGATTTTCATTCT
Source organism: Phascolarctos cinereus (assembly GCF_003287225.1). Lineage (NCBI taxonomy): Eukaryota > Metazoa > Chordata > Mammalia > Diprotodontia > Phascolarctidae > Phascolarctos > Phascolarctos cinereus. The sequence goes on along the minus strand of NW_027555958.1, from coordinate 428,813,286 downwards.
ATGTAATGAAATAAATGGGAACTAAGAGATGGGGCATATCAGGAAAAGACCAGCTCTTTCACAAGAATAAAAAAGAAAAAAAAAAGACTGACTTTTATCCATGTGACAAATAAGTCACAACAGAAAAAGAAATGAAAAGGGTTGATTGAAGGAAGGAATGGTTGTTACTTGTTAAGGTAATTAATCTTTATTCAAGATCATTATTTCTTTTTCTTTTTCTGTTTTTTTTTCCCCCTTTTCCCCTGCTTGCATTGTTTACTTGAACAGAAGGTGAGAATTCTTATTCATCTACTTAGTCCAAAAGTGGTCTGAGAAGTCCTAATAATCGAGATTGGCTTCTTTCTCTCTGGCATAGCTCCTGACTGCCATGTAGCTCGCAAGGTAGGTGAGGGATATCTCAACAACTAAAGCCCTTGAGTCATTAATCTCTTTGCAAATATCAACACCAACGCATTCCTTCAGTATTCTGAGAATGTAATGTTTTTTCTGCATCATCCTCTGGTAAGATGCACTGATATTTTCAGAAGCTGAATTTGTATTAAAAATGTTCTACAGGACAAATTCTCAGTTTATCTCTTCTCTTTTATAACAATGAACTTGTTTTGGAAGTTCTAAAGATATTACCAGGAATGGTGCAAAAAATAAAGTAAACACACATGCATATGTACATGAATATACAAATACACATTCATATACACATACACCTGTACCTACACATTTACATACACATGTACAAACTTTCTTAATATGAAATATTCTCTCACCAATGAACTGTCCCACATGTGGAGAAGGCTGCTATCCATGCTTTTATGTAGAATATTTCAACATCCTCCTATTAATCTTAGTGTTAAGCTCTATACAGGAACACAAACCTTCAAAGTAGAAACTCTCTCTATAGGAGATGTATAGCAGTTTTTTCAAAGGGTGCTTCAATAACCTGCAAAGATAACCTTCGCTGGAGATCCTACAAAAGGGACAAGAGAAGATTGCCTGATCTTTGTGCTTAAGTTGGCTTTTGCTTTCTGAGCTTGAGGGGGAGAATTATACTCTTGATCATAACATTTTTTTTGTTATTATTATCGTTAAATTTTTTCAGTCATGTTTGACTCTGTCATCCCATTTGGGGTTTTCTTGGCAAAGATACTGGAATAATTTGCCATTTCCTTCTCCAACTCATTTTACAGATGAGGAAACTGAGGCAAAGAGTGTTAAGTGACTTGCCCAAGGTCTCACAGCTGAGGCCAGATTTGAACTTAGGAAGAGGAGTCTTCCTGACTTCAGGCACTGTACTCTATATGCAGTATCAGCTAGCTGCCCTTGATCACAACTTTTAAAAAATAGGAAATATTACCATCTTTATACCTTCATTATGCTGGATTACTGGGTCATAACTAATCCAGCATAATGAAGATATAAAGATGGTAGTGTTTCCCATTTTTTTTCTTTATCCATTTATGTGCCATCTTTACTTTAAAAACAAGCAGACTTGCAAATGCTTTTGTTTCTGTCATATTCCATGCTATTTTTGGCAATGCTACTAATTGGCCATTTAAATGAAAAACAGCAAGTGTGTTTTATTAATTTCTAGTTTGTTTGCAGCGCAAGGATTAGAGATAAAAAATAAATCCAGGTTTTCAGTAAGATGAGAGGGAAACAGGGCAAATTACAAAGTATCAGTGAGAAATGAGAAGCCTTTAATCCCTGGTTCAAAAGGATTCCTTTCCAGAAATGCTGAAGGATATATTCTCTCTTTAAAAATAACAACCAATAAAAGGAACATCTCTACCAAGTGTAGGACAATCTAGAAATCAATCAATAAATCAACAAGAATTCATTCAGAGCTTACTATGCCAGGCACTGGGTTAGATGAAGGGGATAATCACCATTCAATACGTACACCAATGGGTAGAACATAGGCTCTGGTAGAACATATTCTCCCAACGTTCGTCTGTATTGACAGCTTCTATGATCAGAGGGTGGCTACTACATCTTTCCTATGGCTCTATGGAACTCTGTATGGGTTATCAATTACAGATAAGGCAATTGAGGTTCAGCACAGTTGAATCTTCCTTGTGATCACAAAGCAAGCATCAAAGATGTGATTGGAACCCAGATTTTATTGATTCAAAGCCTAGCACTCTTCAACTGCCATGTTGATATCACATAGTGACAATAACACTTAATCCCTCAGTATTCCTGAGAAATATTGTAAGTTACAGTTAAGAGGCAGTAAGGGAATTTCTATAATACGAGATTCATAAACCAATGAAATCACAGGTCTAGAGAATTTAATTCATCAGTCAACAAGTACTTATTAAATACCTTCTATCTTCTAGGTCTTCTGCTAAGTGCTGGGTGTACAAAAAAGGGACAAAACAAGGGCTTTGCCTTTAAGCATGGTTCCCCAATCTAATGGCCTTTTTTCAACATCCTCCTATTAAGCTTAGTGTTAAGCTCTATACAGGAACACAAACTTTCTTGACATTCCTTCTTGACCTTTCCACAGCCATGACGCTGTTGATCATCTACTTCTCCTGAATACTCTTTTCTCTCTAGGTTTCATAGCATTGCTTTCTCCTGGTTCTCTTCCTACCTGTTAGACTACTCTTCAGTCTTAGAAAATGGCTGGATATTTGTTCAGGTCATACTCACTAACCATGGCTATCACCTAAGCCTCTCTTCTTGGCCCTTTTTTTCCACTCTATATTATTTCGCTTATTTTACTGAGTGATCACCAAAGTTCCCATGAGTTTAATGATCATCTCTATGCATCTGATTCTCAGATCTATTTATCCATCCCTAACCTCTCTTTTTACCTCCAATATTACATCACCCACTATCTACTGAAAATTTCAAACTGTCTATATGAAAGGAATAAAACAACACAGACGAAACAGAATTATCTTTCCCCTCTTCCAACCCTCTCCTCTTGTAAACTCCCCTATTATTATAAAAGGCCAGACCATCCTTCTGATTTTTCAGGCTCATCACCTTGGTGTTTTTGACTCTTCACTCCCACTCACCCTCTATATGCATTCTCTTGCCAAGCTTATTGTTTCTACCTTCATACTATCTCTCCACTTATAGAGATGCCACATAGGCATATTCATCACCTCATGTCTGTAATATTGCAATAGCTTACTGGTTGGTTACCCTTCCATGAGTCTCTTCCCACTCCAGTCTATCTTCCCTGCAATTGCCAAAGTTATCTTCCAAAAGCACAGGCTTGATCACCTCCTACCCTACTATTCGCTCCCTGCTCCACTCAGCAAACTCTAATGGCTCCCTAGTATTTCTAGAACCAAATAGAAAATCCTATTTGGCTTTTAAAGCCTTTTATAACCTGGTCCCTTCCCACTATTTTAGTCTTATTTTAATTTACTTCCTTCCCCACCCCTGTGTTATGTTACCCTGGCTTTCTTCAGGTTCCTGTTACAAGAACACCATCATTCAACTCCATGACTTTGTACTGGCTGGTTTCTATGACTGGAATGTTTTGCCTCTTTACACTAGCCTCCTGGCATCTTTCAAGACTCAGTACAAATCACCCATTCTGCAGGAGGGCTCTCCTGGATGCCAAGGAAGCCCCCTTCCTGCAGCCTGCCCTGCTGGGGCTTTGCCTCTAAGGTTATGTCCCACTTATACGGTATAGATCTTGTATACAGATAGATATTTGCATGTTTTCTTCTTAATTTGGATTGTAAGCTTCTTGAGAGTGAGGATAGTGTTTTTGCTTTTACATGTATCCCTGCCCTTAGCACAGTGCATGACACATAGTATGGGCTTGACTGACTGTCCTTCTAAAGGGAAAGTGTACAATGCACAAAAAAGGTACAAAGGGAAGGTAATAGCAATGTCAGAAATAGGGAAAGGCCTCCTTCAGAAAGTGAGCTTTGAGCTGGCTCAAAGGGACTTAGGAGAGCTAGAAGTCAGAGTTGAGAAGGTCCAGCATTCTAGGCAGAGGGAACAGCCAATGCAAAGTCATGGGGTTTGGAGATGGAGTGCTCTGTATGAGAAACTTCAAGGAGATTTTCCTCCCCCCTCTTCCCTGTCCTCCTTTCTCCCCTCTCCTGTCCTCTTCTCTGTTCCCCTCCTCTCCCTTTCTCTCTTTCCTCCTCCTCCTCCTTCTCTGTCTTCTTCTTCTTCTTCTTCTTCTTCTTCTTCTTCTTCTTCTTCTTCTTCTTCTTCTTCTTCTTCTTCTTCTTCTTCTTCTTCTTCTTCTTCCTTCATTTTCTACCAGAAGGATAAAAGTTATTTTTCATTATTGTTTCATCATTTTTTTCTTTTCAAGTATATGTATATATTGTTTTATATATATATATATGTGTGTGTGTGTCTGTGTGTGTGTGTGTGTGTGTGTATGTGTGTGTATTGTTTGTTTGATAAAACCTCGTAAAATAACAGAAGTGGTGACCCTGCAGACTTGAGGTCCAGTATGTTGCTGCTAGATGAAAAACAGAGCTGTTATTGAAACTGAGTATGTTTGGGAAATCCCTAGAGAAAAAATGGAGTATGGAAGAGAGGATGGTGGCCAGGGAGAAGAAAGGTCTAGGAAGGATTCAGTTCTGTCCCTATCTATCAGGGAAGAACATATAGAAAGAATCACATCCTTATTCACCAACTTTGCCCACTCCAGTGACATTCATACCCACCACAGTTCAAACCTGACAATTTTTGACAATTTGGATTTCACCCCCTACTCTAAAGTAGGTTACTATTACTGTCTGATCCAGAATGATTTGGAAAGCTATAAAGACCTAGAAAAAATGATGAAATCATTAAGCAGAGAGAAAAGATGATGCACAGCTGCCTAGTAGGATAAAGAATATTGGGGAAAATTTTGATCACTTGCATTACCTTCAATTAAATGCATTTCCATTCAACAGATATTTATTGATTAGGAACATGAGTTCACATTCTGGTTCTCTCACTACTTTACTGGAAACTTCTTGCCTAAGAGACATTGAACCATTAACTACTTGACCAACCCATTCAGCCACTTCTGAATCCATCTATTTTTATTATTTTCTTTGATGTATCTGTGATTTGATCAATGTAAGTTGTCACTCTAACCATGCAAATCAAGTTGATAAACATTTTTAGTACCTGCTATGTTACAGACACTATGCTAAAGACATGATGACTTAACATTCATGAACACTCGTATCGATTTCTTCCCATAAATATTCCAGAGCAGATTCACCAATTGTGCTAGAGACCTCTCCATTTGATATCACTTAGATACCAATAGTACAAATGGACCATCCATTTCTTATCCCTCACTATTGTCACATTACTGCTCAACTTTCACAGTACATTGACTTTGTGTAACTATTATCATTATTATGAATTGTTATTATTGTTAACTGCAATGTATGTTTCAATTCATCTTAAAGAATTTGACATTTTGTTGGTCTAGATTTGTCTGCCCCTACAAATATGGCACTTCTTCCACAAGTTACCCTCTTGGAGTTACGGATTCATTATTTCACGTGCTGTGCAAATGACTCTGATGTAAAATGATGACCTGAAGCATTTCCCCATGATAGAGATAGTGAAACTGACAGTCAAATGGCCTTTTTTTTTTTTCAATCAGAAAACTTTCTGACATGGAACTGACCTTTCCAAATTCTTATCTGAAGCTGAAGCATGCTCCTTCCCTGAATTCAATTGAAACCCATTTTTCCCAACAGTTATTTTCATTGGCTATGTCAAATTGCATAAAATTTGCTAACCATTCAAGGTCATTGTCTGAGGTCATACTGATCTGAGACAATATTTCTCTTTGTTCAGATTTGTTAAACTGTTGTTTTTCAACAAGTTAAAATATTTATGACCCAGAAATATAATTGTGGCCTCCTGTGGTTTCTAGTCTTTCTGATGGTCTCCTACTCTACAAAAAATGTAATCAAACACCCCTTCCCTCACCCCCACTCTGGACAAAGTGTGTATTTGCCTGGATTCTCTCAAACCTTATTTAATCTCATTGGTATAAAATTGGTTCATATGTCTGAGACTCACACTCTAGCAGACCTTAAGTATTTCACAGCATATTAAAAATTAATTATTTCAAGTTTAAAAAAAGCAGAGCCACAGCAAAACTTAGATTTGTTGCTCCCAGGACAGTCAGATTCAGCTGCACCAGCAGTTTGCATGAACGTTTTCTAAGAACCCAAAGTAACCCAAAGAAGAAAAAAAGCTTCTTGGCAAGTGTAGGGGGATGTTTTTTGTTTTGTTTTGTTCTGTTCAGCGACTTAAAAAATCTCTGTGTTTCATGGAGCAGTGAGCTTCTGTTTACTGGAATCAGGAATAAGGAAATCTCTTCTTAGCCCACTTGTGATATACTCTGGCATCATCCACGCTATTTGACATGATAAAATTTTTCTTTCACCTCAAAGTAAAATTTTAAATAATGTGTGTGTGTGTGTATCATCTGCATAACAGTTTGTGCTCCCTAATAGAGACCATGCAGATGTCACAGAATCTCCGTGTTTGGTCTGTTGTCACATGCTATTGGGCTCATGGGACTTTCACTGCAAGCAAGAAACTTCAATTGAATTACATTATTGGATTCAATCAAGGGACTATATTTTCTTTATATTTCCGGAAACTGATGCATGTTAGAAGGTACAATTTACATATATAGAAGCTCTGGTAAAATATGCATTTTTTTTTTACTACAGCTGTCAATGTAAATTTGGATACCTCAGAGAAATGTCTGCGAAAGACAAGTAACAAAGTTTCCGCTAGTGATGCCTAGTTGTCAGAGTGTAGACTGCCAACTTGTAAACTTGATGGTGCCTTTATCTTCTCTATGAGTATTTCAGGAAGTCTACATTCAAACAAGAATATTGTTTTGTGACAGTCGATTTGAGTAGTAGATGAGACAGAGTGAATAGAGACCTGGATTAGGGAGTGAGAAAGATATTGTTTCAAATCCTAAGACCCATATTATCTGTGTGACCCTGGGAAAGTCATTTACTCTCTCTTAGACTCAGTTTCCTCATTTAAAATAGGAATAATAATAATAACAATAATAATAACACCTACCTCCCAGGATTATGGTGAAGATCAATAATATAACATGTGAAATCACTTTGTAAATCCAAGATATTATATAAATGTTAGTTATTAGTATTTATTTTTGTTGTCATAAAAAACTAGAATTGCAATGAGGAATATTTTAGGTAAAATCCTTCCCCAGGCATTACTAATTGTGTGACCCTGAACAAGCCACCTACTTAACCTCTTGGCCTGTTTTTTTTCCCTTTTTTTAATCTGTAAGATTAGTTTAATAACAATGTCTCTGTGAAAGATAATATATATATAAAGCACTTTTCAAACCTTAAAGTCACACAGCTTTTACTCATTATTATTCTTTACTTACGACCTATTCTTTACCTGTAGCATTATTTTCTTCCTTTCTTTTCTTTTTCTTTCTCTGCCTTTCTTCCTCTTTTCCTTCCTTCCTTTTTTCTTTCCTTCCCTCTTTCCTCCCTTCCTCCTCCTCTCTTCTATCTTTCTTTCTTTCTTTCTTTCTTTCTTTCTTTCTTTCTTTCTTTCTTTCTTTCTATCTCTCTCTCTCTTTCTCTTTCTTTCTCTTTCTCTTTCTTTCCTTCTTTCTTTCTCTTTCTTTCCTTCTTTCTTTCCTTTTTTCCTCTTTTTTCTTTCTCTCTATTTCTTTGTTTCCTGTCCCCTTTTTTTCATTTGTTCATTAATTTTGACAAGTATTTATCTTTCCTTCCCAACTACTCCCCAACTGAATAATGAAAAAAAATTAAACCTTCATAACCAATATGCAGAATTAGCAAAAAACAAAAAAATTCCACATGAGACATGTACAAAAATACATATCTCATTCTGTATTTTTAAATCCATCACCTATCTGGCAGAAGCAGAGGTATTTTGTCCTATGTACTCTGAATTCATGCTTTATTAAGATGTTTATCAGAATTCTAAAGCCCTTCAAAGTAGTTTTTTTTCTTCATAATTTTGCTGTCATTTGTTTCTCCTAAATATTTACTTCACTCAATATGAGTTTCTAGAGGTCTTCTCAGTTTCTTCTGAAACTGTTCTTTTTGTAATTTTGACACTTTCAAATTATATTTAATTTATATACCATATTTTTTACATTCCATAATCATTGCACATCCCTTTAATTCCTGGTTAACTACTACAAAAATACATGGTATAAATATTTCCCTCTTCTCCTGATGTCTTTGGAATATATGCTCAGTAGTGGTATCACTGGGTCAAAAGTTAAATCCAGGTTAGTAACTTTTTGATCATAGTTCTAACTTGATTCTCAGAATGGCTATTTTTTTTAAATCTCTTTGCAATTTGGTTTATATGTAAATGACCATTCTGTCTGTGTGGATGAAAATGTCATCACTCCCTGGCTTGTAATGAACGTCTCTGACATTAGCCAGGATAGTTTCCATACAAAATAGATAGTTTATTATGGTTGTTCAGTTGTGTTTGACGCTTTGAGATCCCATGGACCATGGTATGTCCAAGGGGTTTTCTTGGCAAAGATACTAGAGTGGTTTGCCATTTCCTTCTCCATTTGATTAAGACAGAGGTTAAGTAACTTGCCCAGGCTCACACACCTAGTAAATGTCTAAGGCCAGATTTGAACTCAGGCCTTCCTGATTCCAGGCCCAGCTTACTATTCACTGAGCCAGGTAATACTCAAAGTCTTTCTCATATGGTGGGACTTGCCAGCCTCCCTCAACACAGTCCAGAAGCCCCCAAGGATCTGTGCCAAACCTTTCATCTTAAGCACAGTCCCAGTCACTGATGCTGGGAGTATATGAGGTAACAAGGGGCAGCTGCAGTCCAACCCATTCAATCACCTTCAACTGGAATTTAATTAGCTGTTATTTTGTGCCCCTTGCAAGATGCCAATAGAATTATTTTCAATCTATAATGGGGAGACAGGTGAAAAACAGAATATACCAAATTAAAACTCGCCTCCCACTAAGCTCATTAAAGTAATCCAGGAAATCCTGTGTTCAATTTTCTTAGACATACTAATGCTATACAATATGGGCTATGTGACTCCAATGTAAGATGTTCCTGAATATAATTGGTATCATGTTTTTTTTTTTGTTTTTTATAGTCTCTTCTGACTAAGAGAACATCTATTTGTAGGGTTCATAGAAAAAAAAAGCATTCATTTTGGAGTGAGAATTGCTATAACAATACATAATGTTGTGTGATCCTAGACAAGCCATGTAACCTCTTTGTGGCTCAGTTTCCTAATCTGTAAAGTGAGGAAATTAGACTCAATGACCTCTAAGATTCCTTATAAGCTTTAAATATATAATTGTGAGATCTTTTGAACATGAATGCACAGAGAAATTTTGTTTTCATATCTTTGGTCAATGTGACTTCTGGTTTTGTCTCTGACTATGTAAGGATAATCTAGGGGAAAAAGGGGTCATCATTTTTGTCTTGAGTGCTTTCCTGTCAAATTGAACTCTTTTTCAGTTCATACTTAAAGTAAATGAAAATGGACAAAGCCCTAGAATTTTATTTTTTCTGTGCTACTGTCGGATGGTGCATAGTCACATTAACAACCCAATCACAGGGCCATGGAAGTGCTTTCTTCTTCTAAGTACTAGCTTGCCTTCCAACCCGACCTAATTCACTTGACACTATCTGAACTGCAGGTGGCTAGTTAGTGGTGTAATTATCTTTCCAAAGTTTCACTTTAATACAGTTAGACTCAATTTAGCTGTACAAAGAGAATGCAAGATCGCCCCATAGATTAGTCCTTTAAAGACTGTTGATCCTTTTCTTATTTTTATAAAATTTCTAAATGCCATTATTGCTTCCTTTTAAAGACTTGATTCTTGAAAGCTTTCACTCTTTTATGAACTTAATATCTGGTGGAAGAGAGTGGAGGAAAAATGTTTCATAATGACAATTATCCACCTTCCTTTTCACCATCAATGCAAGTTGTAAATCTCTATCAATCCTTTATCTAAACATGCCTTCCATTGTCTCCTCCCTGCTCCTTTCTCTCTTCTCTTGAATGCTTCCTTGTAAACTTGGGGTGTCTGGGTTTTGCTTTGCTAAACAGGTTTTTATTTTTGTAAGAAGAATGGTTGTGTATTCCTCCCAAGCTGTAATTGGTTTCAATTCAGCAATATCCACACATCATTAGTAAAAGTTTTATAATATAGGATGAGGTACATAACTCACATTCCATCTAGGGAATGACTTGGCAATAAAAATGAGTTCAGTAACAATTGTTTTTCAGGCAAGTTTGAAATGTTCCTTTCCAGTAGTCTCAGCTCCTATTTATAAAGCATACAAAGTCATCCCCTTATCATGTTTTCTCGCATTTAACATTTCAAAAGCTAAGTTCCCTGAATAAAATAGAAAAGATTCACTGAATAATATCCTCTTAAAATAGTTGGTTGATTTGTCTCTCTCCCTTCAGTTGATGGGTTTATGTGCCCCCGCCTTTTCCTAATGTAAACCAGTTGGAACTTTGCTTCTTGAATGTCTACTCCCTGGAGAAAGAAGCATGGACCTATTTTTGTGGCCTAGCATGGGCTAGGGTTCAACCCTGACTTCACTCAAACAAATTTACATTCATGGTCTTCTGTCTCCAAGCCCCAAAAGTCATGGAGAGACTAAGTGCTGGAATAATTGGGGATCATAGGAAAAGACTCAAGATAAATTACAGACATTAGTAGTACCTTATGATTTTGTTGAGTTCTTGAAAAGGACTTCAGATAATTCCGTCAAGAATGTGGAAAGGCAGAATACATGGTTCAAAGTCCATTAGAATGGGGCACAAGAAATCTAGTTCCTGTTCCTGAGTTGGAAAGCTTTCTGAACCTCAGCATCTTGCTCATGAGAGGTTATCCCAGGATGATCTCTAAGTTTTTTGTTTTTTTTCTGTCTATCAGTCAATAATTGTATGTTACTTTTTGGTGGGGAAGGGGAGTGGGGGAGACCAGATTTTTACTTTCATCATCACTTGCTGTGCAACTTATAGTGTTTGAAGGTTGCCACGGGCCACTAATAGGTTAAATTACTTGCCTACTACACATAGTCACAGATTTAATACATATCAAAGGCAAGATCTGAACTCAGGTTTTCCTGAATTCAAGGATAGCCATTTCCCTACTATACCATATTGCCTTTGTAAAAATGATGCATATTTAAGATATTGTTAGAAATTATCTGAATACAATTTATACATTTTGATCTATTTGTGTGTGCATGGTTATATTTATTTATATTTGTACACAGTGTTTGTGTCTATAATATACATGCTATATGATATATATAATATATATATATATATTATATATGTATGTATATTATGCATACTAAAAAGCTGACATTTATAAAGCTCTTACTATGTGCAGGCATTGTGTTAAGTCTTTTACAATCATAATCTCATTTGATTCTCATACCAATCCTGGGAAGCAGATGTTACTATCATCACCATTTTACAGACAAAGAAAATGAGGCAAACAGAAGGTTAAGACTTTCCAGGATTATAAAGCTAGTGAGTGTCTGAGGCTGCATTTAAATTCAGGTCATTCTGACTCCAAACACAGCACTCTGTCTACTGTGCCACCTAGTTGCCATGTACCACCTAGATGCCCATGTTTATAATATATACTCAGAAGATATAATATATTCTTTGTCCATATTTCTCTTTTTTCCTGTTTCTGTTTCTGTCTCCCTCTGTCTTTGTCTCCCTGTCTCTGTCTGTCTCTGTCTCTCTGTCTGTCTCTGTCTCTCTCTCTCTCTCTGTCTCTGTCTCTCTGTCTCTCTGTCTCTCTCTCTCTCTCTCTCTCTCTCTCACACACACACACACACACACACATAAAATTAATATGAAAGAGCAGATTTAGAGTAAGGCTTTTACTTACAAAGATCTGGGTTCAAATCCTGCATCTGACACATTCTAATTTCCGTGTGAACATGGAAAAGTCATTTAATCTCTCATTGCCCTGGAAAACAATAATAAGGCAGCTGCTTATTAGTGGTAAGAGTTTCTACTCCAAAAGTTTCCCATACCATTGAAATCATAGGTCCAGAATAAATAACCACATGTACACACACTCATTTGTCTACATAGATAATGGCTATAATGAAATATTTTTGCTGGCCCATGCTGCCTTCAGTCTTTTGGTCCTCAGAAGCATAAAGCATGACCTGTTGTGCGAATACCATGTATGTAGAACAATAAGGTTCAGAAACCAAGCAGGGACCAGTGATTAGCAGCTTTCCCCCTCGGGTTTCACGCATAGAGTAATGACCAATTTTCAGCTTTGCATTTCTGTGTTGCAAAGCTTTCTTTTAAACAAACTGCTAATTGGTCACACAATTAATGAAAGTTATATGTACTTAAATAATCTTACTGTAGGTTTTCTATCCAACAGTTCCTCTTAAATTTTAACTCTAATTTCCTGATCCTCAAACCAGACTCCCTTCATTTTTTCCCCTACTAACTTCCCTGTTGGACTCCTCTCTACCAAATAGAAATCTCATTTGAGTAAACAAAATAAAATTTTAATGAAGTTGCAAGGTGGCCTTGACTTCCTTCTCAGTGTTTTCTCCTTTCATCTATGCCACTTATATGAGCTTTTCCTTCTCTATAATTTCTTCTTTCCTTGGTTCTTTGTCTCAGGGTATGTAAATGAAATATAAGAAAAGTGCTCAGCAGTGTTTTAACTGCCAACTGTGGTATGCTATGTGGAGATACTCCAGGTATCAGTTGTTTATGACTTTCATTATAGATCATGAGGTCCAATATATTTGTAACACATATTCTCTGATCCTCTCTTTCATGGTCAGGCAGGCTATATTTCCCTCTGGGTTCCAAAGGGCAAGCCTGGAGCTTGGGGCATGGGCATCTCTGTTCTACTGTAATTGGTGCCATCCCCTAGTGGCAGTGCTCCTCCCCCCAATGTTAAGGGCCTACTGTCCTACTGAGTTCATACCCAAGGGCAATCTAGCTACTCAAGGAGTCTTTGCCTTTACCAGAGTGCCAAAGGTTATTCCTTGCTCTTCAGAAAGTTGATGCTGTACTGCTTTGCAAACCTGGCCTGCATTGTGATGCTTAGATTTCTATACTCTCTTGACCCCTTAAAACTCTCAAGACTGGTAATTCTATTCTCTTCATCTAAAACAGAAAAGAACAAACGAAAAATTCAAAGACTGAAGCCTGTTTATTGGGTCCATATGGCCTCGGAGGAGAGAAGGCCCTAAAGACATTCCTTTTACCACATGGTCACTCCGTAGACACTGTCTAGGACTCTAGAGTCACCAAGATCCCCCAAGAGAGACAAAAATAAAAGAGATCATAGCCAATGCCATCAGATCTTTTGTGATGCCTCTAAAGTGAATGAAAGGATATTCTCTTCATGAGAATAAATTATGGAATATCTATGAATGCCATTCTCTCCAATGTACTTCCCTTATCCATCATCATGACTGTCCAGGTGGCAAGTTCCCTACTGCCCTCCACATGAAAGATTACTTCAGCCAACAAAGCTGATGGTGGCTACACATGAGCCAGACCCCCTTGACATATCGAATTTGTCTCCTTATCATGTCAGAAGATCATAGATATCTCCGGTAATGACATGCTAATTAATCTTTTTGTATGAAATGTTATTCTTTCCTTCCCAGTTTTTAACTTTTTCATACATTATCAAATGGTCTTTATGTTGAAAATAAAGGAGAGAGAACACTTCCCATGTTAGATGCTGCTGATTTTAGTTATAGTGTGAGAAAAGCAGTTGAAACATAGTCATTCACAAACAATTTTTTAAAGAATATAACAACAAAACTCATGACTACAGATTTCTTGACACAAATGACCAAATTATGACTACCAAGCAAGGAGACCTAGAAGATTTAACTAGTTAGATATCATTGAGACCTAGTAGAATGAAACTCATTACTGAAATATAACTTTGGAACATTATACCTATTTTGGAAAGAAGAATAGAAAAGAGGAGATTGAGAAGCACCATATATTAAGGAGATATATCATGTAAGGATGTCTAAGAGGAAGAGGGACAATTATGGGGTAAAACAATTGGGTACAGAGCAATGAAACAGAAACAAAAGAGTCTATTGTAATATATATTGTACTCTATTGTGTAGAGAACACCCAGACAAAAAGAGGACATACATGAAAAGTTTGGAAAAGAGATCACAAAGTATAGTCACAGGCATGTTATTGTAGTGGTACATGGCATCAAGTATTCAAAATATTTTTGAATATCTTACTTTCCTCAAAGTAAAGCTGTTTCTTGACTTCCATTTATGAAAATAATATTCTACAAATATTTGATGAGCCAAGAGGGAGAAATTCTATAATGGGACTAATTCTCAACAACAATAAAGATCTGGTTACTAGAACCAAAATCATGAGAACCTTGGGGAAAACGATCCACTCCATCTTCAGTTGGAAAAAAAGGAGAGAGATAGATGTGGTTAGCCACAAATACTCAATTTTAAGAGAGTACATTTCAAAGGGTTCAATGAAAAATAAAGGAAAAATGGGATCCTGTGGGCTACAGTTCCAGAGAATAAATAAACCCAAAAAATATGAGGATGTCCTTAAGAACGAAATGCCTAAGACACAGAGGGAAAAAGAAAAAAAAAGTAAATCCTACTTGGGTAGAATACGGTTGCCTAGATCACTAATATGAATGTACAGAGAAATTATGAAAGGACAGTTAAGGAAGGATGAATACAAAACAAAACAAAACAAAACATGGTGTGCTGTTACAAAAGTAGCTAAAATTCAGATAAGAGGAAGATGGAAGGAAAAGCTAAAGAAAACAACATGAAATTTTAAAAATCTATATGAAAGTAACGAGCCATTTCCATAAGAAAAAGAATATATTATAGATTTAGACTTAGAAGAGACATAAGATGTAGGCTATATCATAGATTTAGGCATGGAAGGCCAAAAAGTCTTACTATCTCCTTTCACTAACGAGAAAACCTGAAAGCCACATAAAGGTTACTACTTGCCCAGGACATAGAGTGATTGAAATGGGATTTAAATCCAGTTCTACCTGACTCTTCCCAATCTACCACAATGCTGACTCTGGCTTTTCAATGTGCATGAAATACTATAACTAATGATGGAAAGAAGACAACACTATACTCTTAATTTGCTTGTTTTTACTGAAAGGAATAGTTGAGACAAAATATTCAAAAAGGGGGAAAAAGAGTATTAGACTACCTTTAAAAAAATTTCAAATCACCTGACTGGAAAAACATGCACTTTCTGGTGCCTTTGATACTATTGACCATCATTTCCTCCTAAATACTATCTTTTCTCTGGGTTTCAGGTCACTGCTCTTTCTTTGTAAGTGTCTGAGTTCTCTTCTTCAGTCTCCATTCAAGTCATACCCACTATCTATAGCTATCTACCAAGACTCTGTTCTCAGTCTTATTCCTTTTTTTCCTCTACCTTCTCTTACTTGGTGATCTTGTCAGCATGGAGAGATTCAATTAGTATCCCTTTGTAGAGGATTCCTAGATCTCTATAGACAGACCTGGTCTCTCTCCTAACTCTATTTTTGTTCCCACATCACCCACCTCTCATTGGAC
Organism: Phascolarctos cinereus; assembly: GCF_003287225.1. NCBI lineage: Eukaryota > Metazoa > Chordata > Mammalia > Diprotodontia > Phascolarctidae > Phascolarctos > Phascolarctos cinereus. Next base: position 428,797,674 of record NW_027555958.1, on the reverse strand, counting down.
ACTTTGAATTTAATGTCCTTAATAGAACCTCAAATTCAACATGTTAAAAACAAGATACACTATATACTTCTCTCACAAATACACACAGTGTCAATGAGAAGAGTAGACATATAAGGAGCATACATGAGGATGTACACACATAAGGAACAAGTGTGTTATCATGGTTTTGTTTTTTCTACCTTATTCCTATATCCTCATCCTCTCTCACCCCTCATTGGAAAAAAAGAAAAAATAATAATAAAAGCTCCTAAAAATACACATATTAAAAAATCGATTTGGAGATATTATTGGATTAACTCAGGTGGAGGTAATGAACTACAGCCATGAGCCTACAGTGCCTGACACACAGTAGGCAATTGATAAATATTGAATGAATTCTGCTGAATGGAGTCTCACCAATTTGCAGAATTGGAAAGCAAAGGTCAGTCAGTGTCTTGACATTGTGGATGAGGAAGTAGGTCCCTTGTGTTACTCAGTCCTGTAGGGAAACTAATTATGGAAACCAACTATGTTTCTATTTTCAGCCCACTCCACACAAGAGGCCAGAGGCTGTTGGAGCATAGGCCTGTCGCTATTATATTTATATGGAGGAAAAGTACCAGCTGAAAGGAATCTAGCCCAGCTTCCTCTGTTCTGAGCCTTAGCTTTTGCACTTTCAGACTCCTGGCATATTTGATAAGCTTATCATGTTCTTGTGTTCCTTTGTGAGTGCTGGAAGATGGAAGGGACAACTTCTGTGAAGTACATATGCTAGGACTTTGGGTGTGGCATTTTGACTGAGTCCAAGTTTTCTAGAACAAATCCTTTTATTAGGGGGATTTGCTCTTAGAATATTGGATTCAGTCAAGGGCCACACTTGAGGACCTAGAGGTCCACCTGTGGTCTTGAGGCCATAGGTTCCCCACCCCAAATGCCTAAGTTGCTGTGTCAGGAGAAGTATCAACTGTGCATGCATGAAACTTCTCCTAATACTGGATATATAAAGGTCTCCAGGATAAAGTCCAGAGTTGAATCCTCTCAAAATCCTTCCTTTAGGTTTAAATATTATACCTCTCTGCTTGTTTTTCTTTCTTTTTGCTAGCATCCTTTGGTTTTCTTCTACTTTTCTTTTTACTTGTATTTTAGAATAAGGAAATTTGAAATCAAGTCACCCCTCCTCTGCTTACTAGCTGTGTGTCCTTGGTCAATAAGAAAACCAATTTGCATTTGCAGAATGTTTTGAGTCTTGCAAGACATTCTTCCCACCACTACCCTGTGAGATCAGAATACAAATCATATTATTCATGTTTTACACACTACGAATCTGAGGTTCTTGGAAGTTAAATGATTTGTCCATGAACACAGCTAACAAGTATCAGTAATGGAACTTCAAACCAGATCTACTGACTCTTGGTCTATAATTGTATCTAATATTTCTCAAGCAAATCACTTACCCTCTCTTGAGCCTTTTTTTCTTCACATATAAACTAGGAATAACAATCTTTGCACAGGAGTTGTTTCATAGGAGTTGTGAGGATTTAATAAATCAATCAACTAACACTTTCTTAAGTGTCAGACACTATGCTAAGGTCTAAGGATACAAAGAAAGGCAAAAACAGTCACTACCCTCAAGAAGCTTATATTCTAACGGAGGAGGAAATATAAGATTTAAAAAAAAAATCCAACCCTCTTCCAAACTTCTTTATTACTGTCTGGGGGGTGCAGAAGCTCACAATCTCAATGTCATAATTGACTCCTCACTCTTACTAATTCCAGGTATCTGATCAATTGCCAAATCTTACCATTTCAGCCTATATAACATCTCTGACATCATCCCCTGTTTAGCCCCCTAGCCTCAGCCCTAGGTGATTGTAATAATTTTCTCGTTGCTTGTTCAACCTCAAGTTACTCCCCACTTCCATGCAGCCTCCATTTAGCTGTCCAAATGATTCTCCTAAAGTGTAGATCTCATCATGTACCTTCACTACTCAGTCAATTCTAATCTAGGATCTAATGTGAACTCTTCTGGTTGGCATCTAATACTCTTCCTAGCCTGGTGCCTACCAGTCTTCCTGAACTTTTTAACTCTTTGGTTGAGCTGAACTGTTCTAATTTGTTGCTTCTCAAACATGCCATCCAAGCTCATATCTCCATGCTTTTGCACTGGTTGTCCCCCAAATTCTTTTTCTTCACCCTGATCTCTTAAAATCTCTAGCTTCTGTAAAGCTTCAGCTTAAAGCCTTCCTTCTGCTACAGACCTTTCTCAACACCTTCAGATACTAAAGCTTTTCCTTCAAATGCTATCTTCTGTTTACTCTGCTTACAACTTTTTATATAAACATTGTTTCCCCCCTTTAGAAGGTAATGTTCTTGAGTAAGGTAGCTGCTTATTTTTTTGTTTTCTTATTTTCATTTTCTTTTTGCTCCCAGTGCTTAGCAAATGTGTAGCATGTTTTGAGTGCTTAATAGATGATTGCTAATTGATTAACTGATTGTTTCAGTGATTGATCATCAATTACTGAAAGGCCAGGTAGGAGATGATGGCATAGGGACTCTCAACAATATGCAAAAAACAAAGGATTACAGAAAATGTACAGTAGGACATGGGAATGATGAATATTTTCTAGTTTTAAAAATAAGGAAGAACAAAGGGATAGTTAGTGAAAATCTATGAAAAAAAGAAGTGGTGATCTCAAAGAGCCGGCATGGTTTAATCAATATCAGATCATGTAAGATTAACCCTCCTTCCTTTCTATTTTTTTTTTATTTTTATTTCTTTTAGTTTTGGGACTGAATGGCTATACTGGTAGATCAGAAGCATAGTATAAATATAGCTAAATTGAGATTTTAGTTAAATGTTTGATAAGAAGTCCTGTTAGAAAGAATTCACATTGCTTAAAAAAAATTCCTTTATTGTACATCTGACAAGTATTCATCCAGTTTGGTGGCACAGTGGATGGAACACTGGACTTTGAGAGAGACAGAGAGTGAGAGACAGAGAGAGAAAGAGAAAGAGAGAAAGAAGGAGAGAGACAAAGAGAGGGAGACAAAGACAGAGAGAAAGAGAGACAGAGAAAGAGAGGGGGAGAGAAAGGGGAAAAGAGACAGAGGGAGAGAGAGGGGGGAGAGAGACAGACAGACAGACAGAGACACAGAGACAGAGCAGAGACAGAGACAGACACAGAGAGAGAAGAGGGCCTTAGGAAAGAGCTTTGAGAATTTCCCACATTTAGGGATCATAATGATGAGACACTGAGCAAGAGGAGTCAGATAGGTAGGAAAGAAAGAAAGGGAGAGTAATGTCATGAATATGAGCAGACCATTTGGCATTTCAACATTCTGTCTTATTTTCAAATATCACAGAATGCATAATTGTCATATATCAATTGAATCTGTAGTTTTCATTGCATTACCTCATCATAATCCAAGCCTTCTCATTCAGCTTAAAACCATATTCTCCAAAATGACATCCACTAACTTTTCCAAGTTATATTCAGTTGTTCTTTACCTAGAGATACAGTAGCTAGAGAACTGTCATTGAACTCAAGAAGATATGAATGTGAGCTTTGCCTTTTATAACCCTTAGCAAACCACTTAATAGCTTGGGGCCACTATTCAACCTCTCTGATTATAATTTGCAAATGACTTGTTGATCTACACTCTTGTGGAGGTTTTCCACACTGGAAGTACCTATACTAGGGAAACCACAGATTTACAGCCTCTCTTCCTCCCCTAAACGAAATGTGCCATAATTAAACAGTGATTTATTGAACTTTTTTCTCTATACCAAGTTATTAGAACTTAGGAATTATATTTTAGAAAAGAAAGAGATTGGATTTGGATTCAGTAGTTGTAGAATTAATGATCTGGTTCCATTAGATACATGTTGTGGGACTATGGAGAAGTCAGTTATTTATCAGCAAACACTTAAGTGCCTGCTATGTACCAGGTACTGTACTAAGTTATGGTGATACAACAAAAGGCAAAAATCAGCCCCTGACTTTAAGGAGCTTACAACGTAATAGGGAAAGACTACATATAAAAAGAAGCAGAAAACAACCGGAGGACTTGGGCAGGCATGGGGGGGGGGAGGTGGTTAGCTGAGTTGGGGAAGTGAACAGGGATAAGGTACACTGTGAAGGCATGATAGACAAGTCCAGGAGTACAGCCAAGTAAGAAATGAAATTACTTCATCTGGACCATGGTTCTTCCTTAATTCTAATTCTTAATTTTGCATAGGGATATAATAATGCATATTCTACCAAGCTTATATGGTGCTGTGGTGATCAAATGAGTTAATTTATGTGAAAGTATCTGGTACGCCTAAAGCACTATAAAATGCAAGTTAAAACCAAGAATCGTGGTGCATGCCTATAATCCCTGCTACTAAGGGAAACTGAGGTTGATGCATCTCTTGAATTTAATACTTCCCAGCTGCAGTAGGGCTAAAGTCAACTGGATGTCCATATTAACTGTAGCAACAATGTGGCGAGCCACCAGGCTGACTAAAGAGGGGCTGAACTAGCCAGGCCAGAAACGGAGCAGGTCAAAGATGCCATGAGGATGAGCAAGGGGGTGAGGTCCATAAGTGATCACTGCACTTATGGCCTGGGTGAGAAATGGAGACCCAGTGTTAAAAATGCAAATTAAGTCATGGCCCTGACCTCAAGGAGCTTACATGGAAGTTATTTTGTGGAATAGGACAGGTAAATATATACTTAGACTATAAGGCACTATAAAAAGGCAATGATTGATAGGGATAAAAATAGCATCTATTTCTACCTAAATCTATATCTCTGCCTCTATCTGTCTATTTATCTATCTATTTATCTATCTATCTATCTATCTATCTATCTATCTATCTATCTATCTATACATAAATATGTCCTTTATAGAACACTGACTGTTCCTTGTGAATACTCAAGACCTCCATTTCCTTTTATTTTAGAGGTTTTCCATGACTGATATGAGATAGTGTGGCATACTTCTAAGAGCCCTAGATATATCAGCTTTGAATCTTGATTCTATGTGATCTTGCAACTTGATTAACCTCTCTAGGCCTCAGTTTCCTGATCTGAAAATAAGGAAGATGAGCTAAGCTATCTCTAATAACCAAACTAAGTCTAATTCTTGTGATCATCTGAGTAGCTTTTATAAGACAATAGAGTCAGATAATCAGAGTTGAGAAAAATATTCAAAGTTCCTTTTTCATCCAACACCCTAAGCATAGATCCTTGTAACAGCATCTCCAACATGTAGTTTATTTGACCTCTGCTCAACCAGTTTCATTAATGAGGAACTCAGTATATATCATCGCAACCCATTTCAGTTTCAGACACTGTTAATTGCTAGGAAGTCCTTTCCTGCATGAGACACCATCTTGTATCTTTTATCTCCTCCTCATTTATCTTTTTCCCTATGTTTTGGAGTAACACAATATAAATCAGTTTCTTCAATATGACAGTCTTTCAAATATTTGGAGACAACTACCATGTCTCCTCTTAGTCTTCTCAGCTTGTGGTTAAACATGTCTATTCTTTGGACCAGCTTTCAGTTCTTAATGTCCTTCACAAAATGTGGCATTCATAGCTATCCTTTCTGTTTCATGTCCTATGATAAAGAAGTCCTTTAAAGTTTGAATGGCTATATTGTATTATGTAGGAGAGGGAGCCAGACATGTGATTTCCTTGGTATAAAGAACCCTCAAAGTGCAAGCTTCTTCTATCAATGCTGGTTGGCATCTTCTCTGCAAATTAGAGAATTTCCTAGGGGCAAAGAGAGTACCTGGCACATAATGAATGTTAGATAATTTTTTTCCCCTCCAGGGGCAGAGGCATGCATCTGTGATTTCATCTATTAAGTGACTCTACTATGATCACACAGATCAAGGGAGACACTTCAATCCAGGTCTTCTTCACTGTCCTATCTCTCTTTTTGTACTTGCCCCGACAAATTATGATTGCTTAATGTCATTCATAAGATTTTCAAATGAACTTACCTTCCCACTAGTAAAATACTGTATATAAAAGTAAGGTTTCTTGTTCTTGTTACTGCTATTATATTCTTTTTTCCACAATTTCAATGAGAAGGCTATTCAGTTGTTTCCCCAGCATAAATGCTAACATGTAAGCTAAGAAAAGTTGAACTCTGTATGTTCAAAGCATTCCTTTTCCCACTTAATTTTGGAAAGAATCCAAATCTGGGTTAATTTTTCAGAAGCCCTTTTGAGATTTGAAGGAGAACGTTGCCTCCCTCAAGTTCCCAGAATATTAATGAAAACATTCCACTGCCCATGACTCTGTAGGTGTACTTCAGGCTGATTTTATATCATTTTTTTTTCTTTTGAATGCTCCTAGCTTCGATTTTGGCACTGACTACAAGAAATACACTTTATAAGTCTCTAGCTCCCATGTCTCTAAATTGCACTTTCTGAAAAACTTGCTATTTTGGCATAAAACATAGAGATTGAATACAAGGCTATAATTCACTTTCAAGTTTTCTGCTGATGATATAAACCACAAGAGCTTGTTGGTTTGTGAACAACACCAGGACCCAGAAACTGAATTACTGCTTGTGTAGGTGAGCAGAGATAAAGGATTGCAATGTACCACCCAGAGCTAATAGTTTCTTTCAATTTAAATTATAGACATGCGGATTTTTTTAAATGTAGTTGAAACAGTTTATCTCTACAGAATTCATACTTCATCACAGATAACCAAGCAAAAAAGTCATTTTAGACAATATCTAATCTACATTCAAGGTATTATGAAAGCCAGAGTTGATTCCAGGAAGCCAGGGAATAGCTTTGGTATTTCTGATAATTAAGGCAATGTAAATTTTAAAATAAAGATAATAATAATAATAACAATAACAACAACAATAATAAATAATATGAGTTGACATTTATATTGCACTTTAAGGTTTATGTGCATTATGTTATTTGATCACGTAGTGAAGATGCTGTTATAACTTCCAATCTACAGGTAAAGATATTCAGTCTCAAAGAGGTTAGGTAACTTATCCATATTCACAAACACGGAAAGGGTCAGAGGCAAGATTTGGACTGAAGTCTTTTTTTACTCCAAGTCTATTACTCTTTCCATTTCTTTAAATCATTTCTCAGGTGCCATCTGTAACAATGATCTCCTCCAATGAAGTTTATTTTTTAAGCCAAGCTGTAGTGAAAAGAATTGACTATTTCCTTGCAAGTCATTCTTATCAAAACATTACAAAAGTTTATTTGTAGTACTGAATCCTAAACTGATTATACTGTATATTCTGGATAAGCAGGTCTCTCTTAATGGGGACTTTGGCTTTAAGATCTGCCCTGGTGTGGTGGGGGTGGCAAATGATGCCACTAAAAAAAATAAAGAAATAAAGACACACTTATAATACAATACTGATGAGCATATACAGGATATCCCAAAATTCTTAGCGTAGTTTTAAGCTTTGATAGCTTTTTATCGTAATTTTACTTATTTTTTTATTTTTCTAAAAAACTTTTCAACTTTTTTTTTTAATTTTGAGTTCCAAATACTCTCCTTCTCTCCAAGACCTCCACCTCTAATTGAAAGGGCAAGCAATATCATATCAATTATACATGTGGAGTCATGCAAAACATATTTCCCTATTAGCCATATTACAAACAATAAAAAGCAAGAAATATAGAGTGGAAAAGTGTACTTCAGTTTGCACTCAGAGTTCAACTGGAAGAAAAAAAAGTCAAGAATATGATGAACTTATCAAATATTAGATGACAATGGTCATTTACTACTATGTATTATGTAGATAATCTATTCCACTCATTCACTAGTATAGTTCTGTTCTGGTACCAGATTGTTTTGATAATGACTAATTTGTAATATAGTTTGAAATCTGCTACAACTAGGTCACCTTCCTTTACATTTTTGCACTGATTCCCATCATATTCTTGAATTTTTGTTCTTCCAGGTGAATTTCTTATTATTTTTTTCTATCTCTGTGAAATAATTCTTTGGTAGTTTGATTGATATAGCACTGAATAAAAGTAAATTAATTAGGTAGAATTGTCATTTTTATTGTCATATTTATTGGCTTAGCCTACCCATAAACAGTCAATATTTCTTCAATTCTTGAGATCTATCTTTATTTGCATGAAGTGCTATGTAATTCTGTTCATGTATTCCCTGGTGGATATTGGTAGGTAGACTCCCAAGTATTGTATAGTGTCTTCAGTAATTTAAATGGAATTAGTCTTTCCGTCTCTTCCTGCTTGGTTTTGTTGGTCATATATAGAAACTCTGATGACATGTGTGAGTTTATTTTATATACTACAACTTTCATTAAGTTATTAATTATTCCAATTGGTTCTTTAGTTGATTTTCTGGGGCTTTCTAAGTTGATCAGCTCTTATAGCTTTAATAGTGTAAAACTATACTAGGTCTTTCAGGGCACCCTTTAAGCTCCTTGAGGTCTGGGACTATCTCACTTTGTAATTTCTACCCCCAGTACTTATCACAGTATTTGCCTATGGTGTTCATTATAGGATCATAAATTCAGAGTTGGAAGGAGTTTTAAAGTCCAACCACTTCACATTTTTCAGATAAAGAAACCAAGGGTCATAGAACTTAAACGACATACCCTTAGCTAGCCCTTTAAAATTTGCAAAGTCATATATACATGTATATATACATATGTACATATACATATAAGTCATCATATCAATTGATGGCAACTTATAGCACCTCTGTGAGTCAGTTACTTCAGGCATTATCTCATTTTAATCATGACAATCTGTCAGGTAGGTAGTGAGCTTTTTGGTGTCAGTCTATAGACATAGAGTATAACAAGAACCAGAACTGTAAGTGTGGAGTGGGGCATCAGGGCTTTGCCCCACATTGTTTACTTTGAGGGAATCATATATCCTCCCTTCAGTCACGTTAAACTTGTTCTTCTTGGCCAGAAAGAAGAATTAGGAATGATTGAAATCAGAATTACAGATTGTTAAAAACCAGTTGGGACCTCAGAAACCATCTAGTCCAATTTTTATCAAATGAGATAACATATGTAGAGTGTTTTATAAACCTCTAAGTGATATATAATGCTAGCTGTTATTATGATTATTATATTACATCCCCAAAATAATTAATCCTACAACAACCCAACAGTGGTTAATCTGCCTTTTCTTGAAGACCACCAGTGAGGGAGAATTTGACTACCTTCCAACCTGGCTCCTTTCACTTTGAATGGTGAAGAATGTTCCCTACCCCAACCCCCAACATCAGTCTTTAATTTGTTTTGCACATTGCTCCTAGTTTTGCTCTCTGGGCTCCAACAACATCTAACTCATTTTCCATGTGAGAAATATTCAGATACTTGAGGATCAGTTGAGTGTTTGAGTTTTTCTTTAGGTTAGGCCAAACATTCCCCATTTCTCCAGTTCCTTTTAACATATCATGTACTCAAAGGCATTTACCAATCTAGTTGCCTTTTTATGGACAATCTCCATCTAATACAGACCATTTCTTTACTCTTATTTCCACAAGTGAACATGATAATCCAAACGTGTGGTTTGACTAGGGCAGACTGCAACTCAATAATCATCTCCTTATTTCTGGAAATCTCTCTTAATGCATCCTATGATCCCATTAGATTTTAATTTTTAACTGTTATATAGCATAGCTTTGTTTACTCTTTAACTTCAAAAGCCTAAATAATCCTTCAGATCACTTTCAGCAAAACTATTATCTTGGCAAACTTCCCCTGTCATATATTCATGAAATCAATTTTGAGTGTTTCTGCTAAATTTTACATATGTAACTAAATTTTATCTTACTAAGCTTAATCCACCACTGTAGACCACTAAGATTTTTTTTTTAAATCTGGCTCCATCTTTTAATATGTTATTTATCTCTTCCAACTATGTATAAAGTGTTAATTTGAAAACTATATTGACTATGTCCTCATATTAGTCATTGCTAAAAATGATAACAGATTTAAACACACAAGAACTCTTTTTCTAAGCTGACCTGGAAAATATCCAAGTAGATATAAGGGAAGAAAAATTCTATGACAATTATACTTACCTCAAATTGAAATTCTATCTTGAATTAGTTAAATTCTGGACTATGTGGAATACTGACATAATATTATCCACTTTGAAGTAAGTCATGCTTATTAAATAGTATACAATCCATTACTGAGACACTTAGTCTTGCAAAGAGATTGTAATCCAGATAAACTGTCAACTTAGCACCAAACCAAATCCTTGCTTTAATTTTATTTGAAGAAATGAACATCTCCCCCACTACCCCACAACACACACACATGTCCTTGTGTGGCAGAATTCATGCCAATTGACTCAGATCAGGTCCCCAATTCTTTCTGAATGACCCAGATATTGCTGCTCTCAGTCATTTTTCAGTCATTTCCAACTCTTTATGACCTCATTTGAGGTTTTCTTAGCAAAGATACTGGAATGGTTTGCCATTTCCATCTCTAGCTCATTTTTACAGATAAGGAAACTAAGGTAAACAGGGTTAAGTGACTTGTCCAGGGTCACACAACTAATACATGTCTGATACCATATTTGAACCCAGAAAGATATGTCTCTCTGACTTCTGGTCCAGCGATCTATCTAGTGGGCCTCCTAGCTGACCCAGATGTCAGGGGCTGTTGTAATTCAGACAAAGGAAGTTGGATTTCTTCCTTTAGTAGGGTCAGAAAACTCCTGCTGACTTTAAAGCACACACTCATAAGTAGGTCACATAAAGGTAAACAGCATAATTGCTAGAATTCCTTTGAAGTGAGGGAAGATACTTAGCTGTATTGATAAGACAAAATCTAGTTATCTCCATCTTCATATCCTTCTTCCACTTTGTGAAGACATCTTATCAAAGCTGCCTATATCAACTGCCTCATGACTTAATGATTTCCTTATGTACAGGAAACTCTTATTCTGGTATACAATGGAGTAGATCATGTCTGAATTCCATTACAACAATGAGATTCCATGATGTTATGATTAATTAAAATGCATTCAGGAGCAATTAAAATCTTTAAATTCTTCTATTATTTTTTTTACAAGATCAAGTAAAAGAATATCCTAAATTACATATTAAACAATAATGTAGAAGTTTTAATTGGAAGGGCACTTAGAGGTCATCTAATCCAAAACTCTACTTACAGCAGAATTTTCCTCTAGAGAAGAACCTAGCACTACTGACTGACATTATGTATTTTTTAGGATGGTAGGAGGAGGAAAGGAATGCAAGAGAGATGCAGAGATCTAGAGGCAAATGAAAGCATATGAATGATTCAGTGGTAAATCTAGATTAAAGCAACTCCTTGGCCTTAAATGGTAGAAATAAAAAGAATCATACCAAACACAAACTCAATCAACCTATGGCTATGATTTTCATTGAGTATAGCAGCAATTCTCTCTGGTTTTGCCTTCTTGTGTGCTTTTGATCACATTTCTGACATCTGTCCCCTAAACTGTACGGCAATTTTCTGAAGTTTGTTTTGTAATATACTTCCCACAAATGAATGCAAAGCTTTTATTTCTAAAGCAATTGATGACCTGTACTTTTGGCAATATTAATTTAATTAATAACATTATGAAAGATGAACTAGCACATTTCTCAAGTTCTAATGATGGTACTAAAGTCAAAGAAATAACTGATGCACATTAATACTGTTCAAACATGCCACAAGTTGATTTAGGTAATATACAATAATCACAAAATAGGCATACCTTGATATTGGTCTCAAGTAGAATTGAATTTTCTCTTAAAAAATGTCTATTATATCCAATTGATGGAACATTTAATGGGAAAATACATAGTTTTTAGCTATAGGGATACAGGTTAAATATGTGAATGTACTAATATAGGGAAAACCTAGATAAGTAAACTCCCTTTACCTGTGCAGTTCAGTACCTTCTCTGCAATTTAGATTCTTAATAAGTTGCCTAAGATACTGAGAGGGTAAGTGATTGGCCCAGTGACACATAGCCAGCATATCAATCAAATGATGTCATAGTTGTAAAAACAAACACACATAAAAAAGAAAACAGTACACTGTCTGGCACAGAGTTGGTTTTTTATAAGTGTTTATTCCCTTCCTCTTCTCTATATATCAAAGGCAAGGCTTGAAACTAAGTCTTCCTGCATCTGAGACCAGACATTCTTCCAATATGCAGAACTTTCTTTTTTTTTTTCTCCCCTTTTAGCCAGCTTGCACTGAATAGGAAAATGCCTTGGGTAAAAAAGGAAAAAAGGGATTATTTGTCTTCATGTGGAGTGGTTAGTATCAAAGAACTTGTTACTTCTTCCATAAAAACTTGCATAGGGTTATTTTTGACACTTCCTTCTTTTTACCTTCCATGTATCCAATCAGCTCTCAAGTAGTATCAAGCATAATTCTGCAATATCTTTGGTATATGTTCCTAATTCCCTATTCCTGTAGATAAGACCCTAGTATTATCCCTATCACCAGCTACTTATACTGTTGCAAAAGATTTTGTCTTCTACTTTCTTCTCTCTGTAGACCTGCCTTCACATTACTACTGGAATAATCTCTCTTAGGTATGCATGCTGAGATGTCACTCCTAGGCTTAAGCATCTTCAGGTGGTCCTTGTTTTATTCTGTTGTTGTTGTTGTTGTTGAGTTATTTTAGTCGTGCTGACTCTTTGTAAGCCTGTTTGAGGTTTTCTTGGCAGAGACACTTCCTTCTCCAGCTCATTTTGCAGATGAAGTGACTGAGGTAAACAGGGTTAAGTGACTTGTCCAGAGTCACATAGCTAGTAAGTGTCTGAGGAAAGATTTGAATTCAAGAAGATGAGCTCTACAGCACTTTACCTACTGTACCATTAAAATTCAAACTCCTTTATATCACATGAACACTCTTCCCAATTTGGTGCAATTCTCCCTATACAGCATTATCGCATACCCTAGTAATTTGCATTTGTAGAGCATCTCACATGCATTACCTCATTTGAGACTTGCAATGACTCTTTCCTCCAATCCTGTAAATGCAACAGTACCAACAGTCTCATGCATTTAGCATGTATTATGGTAAACTTCGTAGAACACAGACAAGAGTTACACAGTGTAGGAAGGTTTGGGTAAGTTATGATCTGAAACATTGGTAAGAATACCCAAATTGATAGGATCCAAGATTTATTTATTTTAGTATTGTATAATGTAGTTTATGTATCATTTTCCATTTCTAATATTTATCAAAGACTATAAATTCCAAGTGGGAATGGAAGAAAGGGAAAAAGAAGAGAAGAGAAGAGAAGAGAAGAGAAGAGAAGAGAAGAGAAGAGAAGAGAAGAGAAGAGAAGAGAAGAGAAGAGAAGAGAAGAGAAGAGAAGAGAAGAGAAGAGAAGTGGAGGAAGATAAAGTGACATTAGTTGTATCTAACCTGCATTTCTCACAATTAACATATTGTAGCAGCTTAATAAATGCTTGTTAAATTGAATTGTTATAATTGACAGACTAAAGTGAGGAGAACTTAAGATTAAAAATATTTTACTTCTTTACAAGTATTAAAGCACCAAGTAGACAGCTGGGCTTAGTATACAGAAGGGCTGGATTTGTAGTTACAAAGGCAAAAGTTAAATCCTACATATGACCTATACTGTTTGTTATCCTGTCCAAGTAACTTAATCTATCAATTTCCTCAGTTCTAAAATGTAAATGGAAGGCAGCATCATATAGGGCAGCAATTCTCAAAATGTGGTCTCTAGATCTCTGGAGGTTTTGGGGATCCTTTTAGACTGTCCATGACATCAAATTTATTTTTATAATAATATTAAGAAATCATTTGCCTATTAAAATAATCTTTTCCAACTACCTGTCTCTGTGAAGCTGAATTTTCTTCATATATTTCAACAAATATAATATATTACATCAAATAGAAGGCAGAAGCAGGTATGAGAATCCAATCGTCTCTTATTAAACCAGACATAAAATAATATTTATAAAAAAAAGTTCAAAACAATTTACTCGTCAATTCTACCCAGTTATTTAGGCTCACATGTTATTAGGCTAACATTTATGACTGTTTGAAATGAATTAATAAGTATGTTAATTGTTATTATTTTAACTTCTAATATAGTAAATATTGATGGATATAGCAATCAGAAAATAAAGGTTTTTGGCATTCTCTACAATTTTTAAGAATATAAATGAGTCATGGGAACAGAATATTTAAGAACTATTGGTATAGTGGCTAGCTAACTGGCCTTAGAATAAGGATGACGTAGATTTCAGTTTGTGTCTAACGAATAGGGGCTACTTGATTCTGAGCATATCACTTAATATTTCAGTCCTCCCCAGACATTTCTCTAACACCACCATACTGTAGAATAGGTACTGATCTTTCTTTCAATTGCAAGAGGGATTTGCCTCATTGGTAGAAGGAATTCCTGATATTAATGAAATCACAGGTCTAGGTGAAAACAAACAAATAAATAAAATAAGTAGATAAATGAATGGATGAAGACTGAGGATAATACTAACTATAATCCCTTCCTCAGAAGGATTTTTGCAAGGTTTAACTGAGATAGTAAATGGAGAAATGCTTTGCAAACCTAAAAATGCTATATAAATGTCAGCTAGTATCATTGTTACAATTGAATTGAAAGCAGCCTAGATCCAATTCCCACTTCTGCCACTAACCCTCTGTTTGATCTTGGACAAATGACTTAACCTTTCTGGACTTTAGTTTCCTCACCTGAAAATGAGGAGTCAGTTTGCATGATCTCCAAAGTCTTTTTTAATCTAGTGTCTTTAAGTTGACTTGTGGCTTCACTTCCATATTTTTCTGTCTGGTAATAAGACATTAGAAGAGACTATCTCATAAAATGGACATGTACCTTCAGCAGCTGCATGTTTATATCTTATTTAAAAAATCACCATCACCAACAAAACAGATCATTGCTATAAACCCTGCAGGGACTCCAATCCCACTGGCACTATAAAAAACAAGGGGGTGGCATAAAGAAAAGGCTGGGAGAAGAGCTTTTGAATGTTTATTATGAGTGACAAGAATGCTAGCCAAGAAAAATGGCTTCCTAGATATTTTTTCCTATGAATTTCCAGGCTAAGGTAGACACAAAAATAGTCAGTATGCAACTTTGAAGCTAAACTTCCCTACTTAGTTGTTTTTGAAAATGTTTAGATCAACTAAACCACTTTCAAATATCTGTAGGACATTGACAGGGCAGTTATTATGGACCAAGAAAAAAAAATGGTTTTGGAAGCAAAGTATTATAGGTAGAGTCCAGAGATTTTAGAGTTGTTTGGGAAAGGCATAAGCCTTCATTATGTTATGCTAGAAAGTTCCCTCTCTGAAATATGCAAGCAATTTTCGAAAAAGTGGAAGGAGAAAGTACATGGCCAATCTTGGATATTCAACCATCATGAAAAGTAACCAAGAGAAAAGCAAAAAAAAAAAAAGTAAATTCTTGAGAAATCTAACAACAGTGGAACACATATAAATATGAATGTTTGATGTGTCAAAGAGGCTATAATATAAATAGCTGACATAAAAATCAATTAGCTCAACAAAATTCAGTGGACACTTTGTTTTGCCTACTATCTCACTTAATCTGCACTTATGTGACAGCCCCTAAAGTTTTCAGATGTGAAAATGGTAGAAGGGATGTTGTGAGTTTCCTTTAAATACTGCAATGATTCACCCTTCCCCCCCAAACAGAAGACAAAATGGAAGATTCAGCCATATTAGTGAATGTTAATTCTGGAAGGGACCAGCAGGGCCATATTTTCTACCAGAATTAGAATTTCTCTGGCAAAATAGCTATTAAATAGTCATGTGGTGACTACTTGAAAATACCCAGTGAGAGGGAGTCCACAGCCTACCAAGGCAGGGCATTGCAATTTTTGGATAGCTCTTAAAATGTTAAGGCAAAGATATCAGTTTAACCATTTCTGTACATTTGATATTAGCTATTCAGATATTTAATATTCTTTATATTAGGTATTAACTTCTGCAAGCTTTTTTGCCTGACTATTTTTGCCTGGAAATGACCACGTGATGTGGGAGAGTTAAGAAAAGGTAAGCCTTCCTTAAAAAGATTCTAAGCCCCTCGCAGTATTTAATCTTAAGCACTCAGCTGTGAACCACCAGTGTGCTAAGCTACTCTTACTCAGGTCCTAAAACTATGCCAAGACATAGTTTTCAGATGACTGAAAGGAAAATCTTAATATCTATAGTGATAGCAACAATAACAGCAACTACCACCCAGCAACCATCACAGCTACCCACAATCACTACCCAGCAACCATCATCACCACCTGGAAACTACCAACAATACTGAGAAACTGGGGCCACCACCTCTACCACACCCCTAGCAACTACCACCATACAACAACCACCAGAGCTGTTCACAAGTGGAATGAGTGGTTCTGGGGGGTGGGGAGGGAGTGGTCTCACTCCAACTGCCCTCTCCAGGTTTCTTTTTTTTAAATTTTTTTAAAATATAAATTTATTTATTTTTAGTTTTCAACATTCACTTCTACAAGTTTTTGAGTTCCAAATTTTCACCCATCTCCCCCCCCCCCACCCCAAGATGGCATGCATTCTGAATATCCCTTCCCCTAGTCTGTCCTTTCTTCTATCTCTCCCCCTTTCTCTTATCCCCTTTCCCTTCTATTTTCCTGTAGGGCAGGATAGACTTCTGTACCCCATTTCCTGTATTTCTTATTTCCGAGTAGCATGTGAAAACATTTTTTTAAACATATGTTTTTAAAACTTTAGGTTTCAAATTTTCTGTCTTCCTCCCCACCCACACTCATTGAAAAGACAAGCAACTCAAAATAGGTTGTACATGTGCAGTTATGCAAAACACTTCCATAGTAGAGATGTTGTGAAAAACTAACTCTATTTCCCTTAATCCTCTCCTGCCCACCCATTTATTCTATTCTTTCTTTTGACCCTGTCCCTCCTCAGAAGTATTTACTTCTGATTACCCCCTTTCCCAATCTGCCCTCCTCTCTATCATCCCCTGCTCTCTTGTCCCCTTCTCCCCCTATTTTCCTGTAGGGTAAGACAGATTTCCATACCCAATTGAATGTGTATGTTATTCCCTCCTTAAGCCAAATCCTATGAGAATAAGATTCACTCATTCCCTCTCACCTTCCCCTGTTTCCCCTCCACTGTAAGAGACTTTTCTGTTTTTTTTTTTGAGATAATTTACCCCATTCTACCTCCCCCTTTCTTCTTCTCCAGTATAATCCTCTCTCATCCCTTAATTTTATTCTCCAGATATGACCCCTTAATCTTCAACTCACCCTGTGCCCTCTATCTATCTATCTACATATACATACATATAATTTTTTTCCTCCAACTACCCTAATACTGACAAAGGTCTCATGAGTTATAAATATCATCTTTCCATGCAGGAATGTAAACAGTTCAATCTTAATAAGTCTCTTATGATTTCTCTTTCCTGTTTACCTCTTCATGTTCCACTTGAGTCCTGTATTTGAAAGTCAAATTTTCTATTCAGCTCTGGTCTTTTCATCAAGAATTCTTGAAAGTCCTCTATTTCACTGAATGACCATTTTTTCCCCTGAAGGATTATACTCAGTTTTGCTGGGTAGGTGATTCTTGGTTGTAATCCTATCTCCTTTGCCCTCCGGAATATTATATTCCATGCCCTGCGGTCCTTTAATGTAGAAGCTGCTAAATCTTGTGTTATCCTGATTGTGTTTCCACAGTACTTGAATTGTTTCCTTCTGGCAGCTTGTAATATTTTCTCCTTGACCTGGGAACTCTGGAATTTGGCTACAATATTCCTAGGAGTTTTCCTTTGGGGATCTCTTTCAGGAGGAGATCTGTGGATTCTTTCAATTTCTATTTTGCCCTCTGGTTCTAATATCAGGGCAGTTTTCCTTGATAATTTCTTGAAAGATGATGTCTAGGCTCTTTTTTTGATCATGGCTTTCAGATAGTCCAATAATTTTTAAATTCTCTCTCCTGGATCTATTTTCCAGGTCAGTTGTTTTTCCAATGAGATATTTCACATTGTTTTCTAATTTTTCATTCTTTTGGATTTGTTTTACAGTGTCTTGATTTCTCATAAAGTCACTAGCTTCCAATTGCTCTATTCTAATTTTTAAGGAAGTATTTTCTTCAGTAAGCTTTTGGACTTCCTTTTCCATTTGGCCAATTTTTCTTTTTAGGGCATTTTCTCCTCATTGGCTTTTTGGACCTCTTTTGCCATTTGGATTAGGCCATTTTTTAAGGTGTTATTTTCTTCAGTATTTTTTGGGTCTCCTTTAGCAAGCTGTTGACTTTTTTTTTTGTGATTTTCTTGCATCACTCTTAGTTTTTCCTCTACTTCCCTTACTTGCTTCTCAAGATCCCTTTTGAGCTCTTCCAAGGCCTGGGACTGATTCATATTTTTCTTGGAGGCTTTGGATGTAGGAGCTTTGACTTTGTTGTCTTCTTCTGGTTGTATATTTTGATCTTCTTTTTCACCAAAGTAAGATAATATAGTCTGACTCTTTTTGCGCTGCTTGCTCATGATCCCGGCCAATTACTTGAGTTTTAAACTCTTTGTTAAGGTAAGAATCTGCTTCCAATGTGGAGAATGTACTGTCCCAAGCTTCAGGGGTTTGTACAGCTGTTTTCAGAGATACTTGTAGGGACCTGTAAATTTTCAGTTCTTCCAAGGTGGTATGATAAGGGGCGAGGTGTTTACTCCTTTCCTGGCCTGTGACTACAAGTACTCCTTTCTGTCCTGTAACTGTGAGGAGGGGTTCCTCTCCACAGCCACTACAAGCTCCACCATGCCAGCGCTCCTCCTCACCCCAGCACCTGCCCAGAACTGTGACCCAGATCCAAACACGGGCAAAGCAAGAGATTCCTGCCTCAGCACTGGCAAAGAGATCCCTGCGATTCCTCTCTCATCAGCCACTGGATTGCCCCTCAGTCTGTGGGCCAGAAGCTCGATAAGCAGCTGCCCCCCCCAGGGCCATGCTCTTGGGGAATGGAGCTGAAACCCCACCTTCCTTTCTCAGCACCAACAGAAACAGACTTTTCCCACTGACTTTCTAAGTTGTCTTTGGCATTAGTGGGTTGAGGCGTCTGGAAACCTCCACAGCTGCTCGCGGTTCAGTCCTCTGAGGCCTGCTCCAGGTTGGCTGAGGCCTGCGCACCCATGCTGTGCTGCGCTGTGCTCCCAGTCCCGCACGATACACCTTTCTGATCAATCATCCAGGTTGTCTTGGGCTGGAAATTTGTTTCACTCTGTCTTTTTGTGGGTTCTGCTGCTTCAGAATTTGTTGAGAGCCATTTTTTATGAGTATTTGGAGGGGTTTGGAGGAGAGCTCAAGCAAGTCACTGCTTTCACTCTGCCATCTTGACTCTGCCCCCCCCACCAGGTTTCAATGGGTGGTCCTACAAATAAATTTTATGGCAATATTGTAAAAGAAACTCTTAATTAGGTTGAATTACATGGCTTTTGAGATCTCTGTAAATAATAAAGATTTTTTTTTAATGAATATGTGTCTGTGCAAGCTGGTGAGCATTCTATTTGGTGTTATAGAACCAATTTTCAAAGCTGGAGGGGGCTTCAGACGTCATCTAGTCCAACCAATACCCAAATAGGAATCTTTACTGTACCACATCTAACCTGTAGTCATGCAGTCTCTACTTGACACCCTCAGATCAAAATCTCCTTTTAGCAAGCACTGCACAGAACTTGCTGAGCAAGCCCATTTTTACCAGTGAAGAGCTGAGATTTTTAGGAAATGTCTTCATTGTTTCAAGACTAAAACTGCCTTCTGAAACTTCCCATCATTACTCCAAGCTCTACATTCAAGGGTCAAGTAAAGAATGTCTAATCCCTTTGTCACATGATACATTTTCAAATACTTGAACAAAGCCATCACATCCCCCATAGTTTACTCTTCTTTAGGCTAAACATCCCCAGTTCTTTCAACCAATGACGATATTGATGATTCAAATACCCTTCAATCTGTTGAAGTCAGACTACCAGCAGTTGAATCCAAATCCTCTTTTCTTACTGCCTTTGTAACCTTGAGCAAACACTCAACATTGCTGGGCCTCAGTTTATTCCTCTGCAAAATGAGATGACTGAACAGGATGATGTCTGAAGTTCCATCAAGCATTACAATCTTTTAATTCTGTGACATTTAGTGCAAGATGGGCCAGTTGCCCATCAGTAAACTATTTGTATTATTCATATAAGTAAGGATTCATTATGGCTAGAGAGAGAGGATTCTAGACTAAGACTCTGACCTAGATCTGGGACAGAACTGGGAGATCAGAGCAAGAAATAGGTGTGGGAGTGGTCAAAACCTCAAAAAGTATCTAGAAGCCAATGTTTGAGGCAGAACTAGGAGTTTGAAAATATTGGCTGTCTAGAGCAAATATATAGCTTCCTAGAGATGAGAAGAAAGGAAGACAGAATAAAATTCAAATATGTACAAACAGATAATGTCAAGAGACATTAACCAGAAGGAAAAATATGTTGAAGGCTGTGTTATGAGAGCTGATTACCAATCTATACAGCATCAAAGAAACATGCAATCTTCAGAATTAACATGGAAGGTCAAATCACATAGGGAAACAGATAGGATATCATTGGTTTAAAAGCTGGAAGAAACCTTGGATATCATCTAGTTCAGTTCCTTTATTTAACAATTAAGGAAATTAATGGGCAAAGAGACAGAATGACTTGTCCTATAGCAAATAACAAAGCTAGAATTCAAACTCAGGTCCTCTGACTCTGTAAGTGGATCAATCAGATATATAACTACTCTCTTGGGCTGAGTCTGTGGGATGGGGGAGGAGGTATTTCTTTTCCCTCATATTCCTTAAGGTGGTATTTGAGTGACTTGGATCTACATGAACTTCTTGGATTTTAAGTTTTGCTTATCTTCTGAGTCAAAGAAATATCCCAGGGTTTGGACACAGGGGTGAGAATTGGAGGGAACCCTGGGAAAAAGAGACCCAGAGAAAGGGAGGGGAAGGGCTGTGACTCCTTCCCCAGTGGTGAAGATAGTTGAGCAGAGCTTGAGGCAAACTGGGACCAGTTTTAGGAGACAGAACCTAGGCCAGAAGCTTAGAAGCCATTTATTTGCCTTCTTAGGTCGTGAGAAAAGTTAGAAAATAGTCTCATGTCATTTCATCTTAGTTGTTTATGGGAAGTGAGATAAGGTTTGTTAAAGTCAGTGCAGATGAATTGTGGAGAATGTAATCAAAATCTTTATTCTGCAACTTGCCCTTTCCACTTGTTTGTTTTTAACGAGATTTGGTTTGCAATTGGTCTTGTGTGTATCTCTGTGTGTGTATGTCCATACATATACATATACATATATACATACACATACACACATACGGATATATAAATACATATAGTATGTATGTGTGCATTTATATGTACCATAATAATTTCCATAATAGTATTAAGCAACTACTATGTGACAAAGCATAACAAATATAAAAGTAAATAACCCCCATCCTCCAGAAGCTTATATCACACTTGGGTTAATAGTATGTCTACCAATAAATTCATATAAAACATATATAAAATAGATGCAAAATAATTTGGGGCAACTTGGAGTACTAGCAACAAGAAGTGAAGAAAGACCTCCTAGGACATAGCACTTCGACGTGATGCTTCAACAGCATCAGGGGTTTAAATAGGCAGAGGAAGATAAAGAGGGAGACCATTCCAGCCCTGGTCAACAGACTGTACCATGGCATAGAGATAGGAAATAGGCCAGCGTGTACAGGAACGAAAAGGAGGCCAGTTCATCTGAAAAGTAAAATATATGAATGGAAATAATATGTAATTACCCTGGAAAGAAAGGTTGGAGCCAAATTTTTGAAAGGCTTTAAATACTAAGCAGAAAAGGATGTATTTTATCCTAGAGGCAACATAACAGTGAGACATTGCAATTCCATATGTAAGCTAATAGCATAGTTCAGACTTGTACTTTTGTAATGATACGATGTAAAGAACACTGGACAGAGAGTCAAAAGATATGGGTTCAAGTCCTGATTCTCAGATCTGTGGAACAGTGATATCAAAATCAAATAGAAATGGAGGTTATTGAACCATATACAAAATCCCTGAGGGTTGCATTTTGACTAAGAAAACTCTATATTAGCATTATCTATGTTCTATGGTATATTTATTTTGTTAAATATTTCCCGGTTACATTTTAATCTGATTCACCTAAACTTGGTTTGCAGTGCGTTGGAATACTTTTGCTCAGAAAAGCTTTACCATAAGTAAGAGAGAGAGAGAGAAAGACAGAGACAGAGACAGAGAAAGAGACAGAGAGACAAAACAGAGACATAGAGAAAAACAGAGGGGAAAAGAGACAGAGAAGAAGAAGGAGGAGGGAGAGAAGGAGGAGGAGGAGGGGAGGAAGGGGAGAAAGAGGAAGGGGGAGAGGAAGGAGGGGAAGGAAGGAAGGAGGGAGAACAAAAAGAAATAAAGGGGAAATTGGAAATGTCTATCTCTTGTGGGTGCTAGTGCTCTGGGTGCAAAGGAGCCACAAATGGAAGGCTGAATATTTTGGAGTTGAACAATGCCTCATTGTCAGCGAAGCTTCTGTGTTCCTGTGTTGAGGCACAGTGTCTTATAGACAATACAGTATCAATATCCAGCCGGTAGGCATATACCTAGAATCCCCCTCTCATTCCGTACTTTTCAACACTTTCGGGAAATGAATGAGTGGGGATATGTGAATTTGTAATCTGAAATTCTTAGAGACTTGGAAGGTGATAGTTTGGGGAAATGGATGTTTTAAAGAGAAGTCAAAAGCATAAATAGAGTCCAAAGAGGAGGTCAGTGAGGAGTTATTTGCTTACAGGATATTGGCCTTTATCTCCACCTGACCCACTCACTCTCCAGCACAATCAGGTAAACATCACTTGTTTTCACTGCCATCAACTCTTCAGAGAGGAGAACATGAATAAATCATAGGATCATATATCTAGAGCAAAAGGGGACTTCAATAGCCAGGCTATCCTATTTCTAATTTCATGTGTGAGGAAACAGCCCAGAGAAATTAAATGACTAACAAAACAGGATTTGAAGTTAGGTCTTCTGATTTCAAAGTCAGTGAGCTTTCCACTGAACCACATTGTGTCTCTCCTTGGTGGAGAAGAAAGAGAAATGGTAAACTAAGCTATCTATACTTCCTTTCTTCCTACCTTCCTTATTTCCCTCCTTCCCCACTCCTCCTTTTCTCCTTCCTTCCTTCCTCTGTCTCTCTTTCCCTCTCTGTGAGAAAATTTCTGTTTAGTTAATTCCTAGATAGAAGCAGATAGAGCCACCCTAGAACTCAGTAACTGATAACTATCTGGGGTGATGAAAGGTTAAGTAACAGCTGAGTTCAAATAGCTAGCAGTTGTCAGAGGCCAAACTGGGACCTTCCCTTACCTAATATCCCTAGCTAATATTTGTGTCAAATTACAGCTTCTAAAATATAGAACTGACATGTCACTCTCAAATTAAAAAAAAAAAACCAAACCTTCATCAGCTCTTGGTCGACTTTAAGATGAGTTATGGAATTGTCAGTTGGGTATTTAAACTCTCCACAATCTGCCTCCCATCTAACACATTTTCTTGCACGTTACATATGCTCCTTCACATATTCTCAGATACAATCAAAAGGAGCTGCTGGCTTTTCTTCTTCCTTTTCCTGCCTCTGGGCTTTTGCCCAGGTTCTCCCCACTTCCACCTTTTAGTATCTTCCGCATCCTTCAAAGCTTAGCTCAGGTTAAACCTTCTTACCCTAATACCAATGTTTGGCACGCTTTCCTTGTTGAAATATCTTTATGTCTACTTGTTCTTAGCTCATCTGTGTAGATGCTGTATCCTTGTGAGACACTGTAAACTCCTTGAGAGCAGTGCCTGGATCATTTCCATCTTTTTATGCCACTACTTAGCCTTGTACCTTATCCAACACAACTGCTTCATACAAATGTGTGTTGAGCACCTAGGGACATCAATTTAGAGCTAGAAGGAAGCTTAGAAGCCTCATTTATAAGTGGGGAAACTGAGGCTCAGAAAGATCAAGTGATTTACCTAAGAATTGAGTTGAAATGTTTTCAGAATGATATAAAGCATTCAGAGAAAACAGAAACTCGAAGATTTGGATTCATGTATTTATAAAAGAATGAACCTGAAAGGAAGATTTTTCTATTAAAAAATCTAATTTACTTAATTCTTATTATTGTGCTAAATCAACGCGTGCATAAATGTCAAGCGCTAAATGGAACTCCTTTTAAAGTCTATGATCACCCAGAAATCTTCAGGGCTTGCAAGTGTGAGTTTATTTGATCTGCTTCAGAAAGACATTTCTTTAAGGCACCTTTGTGTCTTAAATTGATAAAAAAAAAAAAATCACCGAAGAGGCAATCATACAACCTGCTCTGGCATTGAGTGCCAGTTGCCAAACATTTTTGAGACATAAACATGGATAACATCAAGAATAATAACATATCTCAAGGGGTATTATAAAGCTATAATTCCTTCAAGGGTGCATGTAATGTCATAAATTGTAGGAGCAAATTCAAGCAAGAACCTAGAGATGAAATTACAGCTTTTATAATCCCCCGAGAGGATATTCTTTCACCAAAATGGGAGCTGGAGTCATTTCAAAATACCCCTGCTCCCTTGCCAACCCCCCACCCTCAAAGCAAAGGACAATGGTCACCGGACAATTGAAAAACACCAGGAAGATACAGAAGGAGCCAAACTGATGACAAGGAAAATAGACCATTATGTAGAAGCCATTATAAAATCTCCTAAATTTAGCACTGTACCCTTTCTAAAGTATGAGAGCAGACACTTACATAATCTCAGCCATGAGAAAGGAAAGGTTTTCTTTTTTTACAGGTGTGAATAGAAAGACACTAAAATATACGTTATTCCAGTTTAGCCAGCATTGCATTAAATCTGTGAAAGCCCTTACTAACCACACGTGAAAAATACTTGCATTCCTTCTATTAAATGTCACGGTAGCTAAACAAGCTAATGTAGCAAATAACAAAGAATACAATTAAATTTCATGGGGTGTTGAGAAGGTATTTTACTCCAAAAAAGTTCACGTAATATCATAATTGCAGAGTCAACTGAAAGTAAAAATCTTCAATTTCCACAATCTATGTTTTTTTGGCATAGATGATATAATGTCACATTAACAGGGGCTGCATACTCTTCGAGAGCACAGTACTCTGAGAGAACACCAACCCATAGTTATTTGGGGACCATTTAATTCAATAAGTTTTTATTAAACACCTGCTATTTGTAAAGCATTTCATCTCCTTGGAGTGGTGAGACACCTTCCCATGGTGCAGATTGAAATTACCTCACCTTCTCATCAGGGACAAGGATTGTCTAAGCTTTTGTTTCCTACATTGTCATAGCCAACAAATTTTTGCCAGTCTATTGTTGAGATATAGATGTGGATATGGATATGGATATGGATATGGATATGGATATGGATATGGATATGGATATGGATATGGATATGGATATGGATATGGAAATGGATATGGATATGGAAATGGATATGGATATGGATATGGATATGGATATGGATATGGAAATGGATATGGATATGGATATGGATAGGATATGGACATGGACATGGCTATGGATATGGAGATAGATAGATAGATGGATAGATAGATAGATGTTCAATGATAGACAGGAAGCGCAGTCTGCCTATAAGACCATACTGGAAACCTTTCCAACATGGTACAACCAACAGGGGTAGAGATGGGGAGAAGCATTTACTAGACACCTACTATGTGCCAGGGATGGCCCTAAGCACTTTACAAACATCTCCTTTGATCCTATCAGGTTGGTGATATGATTATATCTATTTTACAGTAGAGGAAATTGAGGCAGACAGAAGCTAAGTGATTGCACAGGGTCACACAGTAAGTGGTTGAGTTTGGATTTGAACTCGGCTCTTCCTGACTCTAAGCTCAAAGCTGTATGCACTGTGGCACCACCTGGTTTCCTTAAGGGCTTATGTTTCATCGGCATGTTGTCAGGAATCTAGGGTGAGTGCTACGTTGTGGCGAGGGAGTAGAAAAAGTGTGGAGGATTTGTAATCAGAAGCTGTGGATCCAGACCCTGGCTTTGTCACTCACTTCTTAAGTGATTTTAGACAAGTCTCTTCAGGTCTTCTAAGGTCCCTTCCAGCTCTAAATCTCTGGTTCTATGATTTATGGCAGAATCATTCATGGAGTTACTCGTGTAGCTTTTCTGCATCATTATTTCCTATAAAAGCCGCCTGTTGTTCAATCACATCCGAGTCCTCGTGACCTTATTTAGGGTTTTCTTAGCAAAGATACCAGTGCAGTTTGCATTTTCCTTTTCCAGCTCATTTTACAGATGAGGCAACAGGGTTAAGTGACTTGCCCAGGGTCACAGAGCTAGTGAGTGCCTGAGGCCGGACTTAAAGTCAGGACTTCCTTTTTCCAGGCCCAGTGCTCTATCCCCTGTGCTACCTCAGTGCCTAGTGTGGTGTGGCGGAAAGAGCACTGACTCTTGAGAGAACCTAGGTTCAGATCTTGCTTTTGTCATTTATCATACCTGGACTTCAGCTGCAGCAGTTACCAAATGAGAGAGTTACATTACATGAACTCTAAAATCCAGACCGATTTTTGTGATTCTCTCTGGATAGCCATTCATAATTCTAAATCTTTGCTTGGTTATCATGGGTGAAACCCATTCTGCTAGTAGCAACTAACTTACCTGGTAGATTGAAAATTCAATTGAGATTCTGGACATTGAGTTCTAATCTTGCTTTAGACACTTACTGTCTGACAATGGGCAAGCAAATCACCTTTGATTGGCCTCAGTTTCCTCATTGTAAAATGGGGACAACATCACCTACTTCTCAGGGATTTGGGGAAGACAAAATTATAACTGTATTTGATGTGTATGTGATGTATATGTGTGTGTGTGTGTGTGTATATATATATATGTATGCATGCATATGTATATATGTATGTATATGTATATGTATATATGTATATATATGTACATGCACACATATCATATGCATATATGTATAGATAGATAAATAGAAAGACAGACAGATAGTGCTTTGCAAATCCTAAAGAGATACATAAATGCCAGCTATTAGCTATTTATTAGCGTATTCATTCTATGCTATTTATCCTTCACTGGTAGAAATATGGTAAAATATTGTGGGATAAGAAGAATCATACCAGAAAGATGAAAATCGATTCATGTTCTGGATTTAGCTTTAGTCAATTTCCATCATATTTGAGAGAACTCCAATTTCATTAAAAATTACATTATGTAGGCAAACCATTGGTCAGGCCAATTTAATCCTTTTTTCTTAACATATATATGCACATGTGTATATATCTATATATGTATGTGCATGTGTATGCATTCATGCATGCATGCATGTATATGTGTATATATGTATGTGTGAATGTGTGTATGTATATATGTGTATATATAATATGTTTCCATGGGTATGCATGTACGTATATGTGTATATTTGTATATATGTCTGTATGTATGCATATGTGTGTATACATATATACATACATATATACATATATAGTATGCATACATCCATGCATACATATGTGTGTATGTATGTGTGTATGTGTGTGTGTATATACATGTATATATGTATACACACACACACACACACACACACACACACACACACATATATATATATATATAAAATGATTCCATTGGGCCAAGAACTTTAAAGTGAATGATGCTGAAGCAATCCGGCCATGAAAAATCTATTGCTTCTATGTAATGTACTGCTTGCCTGTTCCAGTGGATAATATCCAATCTGTAATAGTCCTTTAATGACCAGTGGTTGGAGGAAAGGTTATAAGAGATTCCATAATAAATTGGTAGTAAAGGAGGAACACAGGACACTACTCCTTCTGCTGCTTCTTCTGCTTTCAAATTTGAGGGTCCTTGGTTCAAGCCTCAGCAGGAGAGAGTCTTACACAGGCGACTTAATTGGATCTAACAGGAAACTTGCATTACTATGCCTGATGATAATTTAAAGTTATTCCTTCCCATTAACCAAACGGCAGGAACCCTGTCACCTTAGTTTTTTTTTGATTTACTATTACGTCATGTTCTGAATTGCCTCTAATTAACTAGCTATTGACCTATGACCAGAGGTGTGACATTTCAAGATCATCAACATCGATACTTTTTATGAGGTCAGGCATCTTGATCTTGCATTAAATAGAAGAATATATATTACCTTTTCCTGCATTTTCAGTATACACTACTGCAGCAGCACAAATATGCAAATGTTAGTGCATAAGCACTCAGTTTTTGTTCCAAATAACCTATGAAGGACACCTTCTTCAGGTTTTTGGTTCCTAAATTAGCTTATTGGAGACTTTATGTTTCTCTGTACTCGAAGGAAGTTGGCAAAGGCCAGTGACATGAGATCTTATTGAGAGCATCTGTTCAGACAGCATTGGACATTGGAAGTATCACTAGATTAAGAGGGTTAGGAAGTGGGTTCCAGTTCCAATTGTGGCAAATTAATTAAACCAACTTCCTGGGCATCATTCTTCTATTCTGTAAAATAAAAGGAGTGGACTAAATGATATTTAACATCTCTTCTAAATCTAGGCATCTATGAGTCCATGGAGTCTACTGTTTCCCATATCTGAATACTGAAAATCATGAGATGTGGTGACCAATAGCCATTTTTACCTATAAATGATTAGAGATGCTGAACAGTAGAATCAGGCTATCAGGATCCAAAAGTGACCACAAGAAGAACCACTGACTTTTCACAAATTGAGAAGGGAGCACCAGCTATCTATTTGAAAGGCACTTTTCCATCTAGCCTACTAAAAGTAAATCTGTGTGGGTCTATGGACATTGAAACTGGGTTACCCTTATTTTGAGAGAACTCAGACTGAGTAACATATTAACTTTAACCCATCCAGTTTTTCTACTTCTTGATGCTAATAATATCACCTTTGATCTTTTGTGGGTTGGAGTTCCAATTCATTCTGCAAGTCTCATTTTTTTCTTCCTGAGGAAGACACTTTTAAAACAGGAGATTGAGTGTTTTAGTCCAGAGCAGGAGAAACAGAGGGAAAATGTGATCCTTTGTCTTAATATAAAATCTCTCATTGGAGGAGATACTCTCACCATCTGGAATGAAATCAGTGGTGTGTAACATTTCATAGTGCTTGTTTCCCCTGAACTCTGATGGTATTATTTTAAATAATGCCATTTGTATAGCAATGTTATCATACTTCTAGGTTCTAATTTCATGTAGCTAATGAATAATCATTAGCTCTAATGTTTTGAATTGCTATTAATTGTCTGACTATTAACTTTACCTTAAGTTATTCCTTGTTGAGGGAAACAATAAAATTGATGTTTGAGTTCTATGGAAAGTGTTATTTTATTTCCTAAAAGATTGTAAAGACAGTTGTAATATGTTCATTAAAACTGTTATCTAATATTTATTGAGCCAGATTCCTCCGCTGAGTAAAATAACTCTTTAAAGTTAGTCACAATAACAAGACAATTAACTCTTTCAGTTTCAGTGGGATTTCAAAGAAGAAACTGAGTGTGATAAATGGATATCCCCAAGGTACTCATTTACTATTAAGAATTAATTGATAAACTAGGAGATCACGAATTCATATTGGAAATGTATAAAAGGAATGTTGAAAGAGTCTTCAATCCATATTCCTGCCTCTAGGTTTAAATCTAAATGATTCCAGGTAGATTGGTATGCATAGCATTTTTAAAAGACCTACAGGAAAGGAAATATTATAACATCCCTCAATAATTTATTTCAAGTTAAGCAGCTCTTTCTCCTATTCCTCTTGAGGCAAAATGGTATCTTGAAAAGATTATAAGTTAAGAGAGCTGGGTTCTAATCAAATCTGATTATCACATATTCAGATAACATGAAGCTAGAAGGAATAGTTAATATATTCAATGATAGAGAAAGACAAAGTCATTTCACCAGAATAGAATGATGGATTCAAATCAAGAATCAGATCAGGCAGATCAGAAACAGGGTACATTGTGGCCAGAGAAATACCAAGGAATGAGTTATATCAGATGATTCTCAGTAGGATGAAGAAAAGAAAAAGAAAGTGATGAGAAGATCCAAGAAGCTGGTAATTGAAGCATTCTTAAAACCCTTTCACAGATGATAGCTATACATAACTTTTTTCTTTCATTTGGAGTCATAGCAGGTATTGCATAGTTGTCCATCAAAGGCAAGTGAAGAAGCACTAAATCAAGAGAAAAGTTTTGGGCTTACAATCAATGAGCCATATCCCAGGAACTCCCATAGCCAAGGAAAGAGGCTTAGCAAAGCAACATTTTACCTCTGAATTTCACCCAAAGAGATGTATACAAAGTCAACCAAGAAAAATAATATGAGTATCCTTGAAGTAATCCTCTCTTGCCTTCTCCCTCAGATTGTCCCCATTGCCATTCCCACTTTCTCTATAATTCTTGGTCTCTGCTTATCTATTGGTTCCATTCCTGATGTCTGCAAACATTATCAAGTCCCACTCACCACCATCCTTTAAAAAATGTCATTAGATTCTACCATGCACAATACTTTTCATCCTTTTACCTTCCCTCCCCTTTTCAGTAACATTCCTTTAAAAAGCAATATGTACTCAATGCCTCCATTTCCTCTCCTCTCACTCTCTCTTAAATGCTCTGCAATCTGACTTGTAACCTGGTAATTCTTCTAAAATGCTCTGGACAATTTTTTAAATTATTTTATTAATTTGTTTATTTTAAGTTTTCAACATTCACTTCCATAAGATTTCTAGTTCCAAATTTTCTACCCATCTTGTTCTCCCCCCCACCCTAAGATGGCATGCATTCTGAATACCCCTTCCCCTAATCTTCCTCCCATCTATCACCCCCCCTTCTCTTATTCCTTCCTCTTCTATTTTCCTGTAGGGCAGGATAGATTTCTATACCTCATTCCTTGCATATCTTACTTCCCAATTCCGTGTGAAAACAATTTTTAATATTTGTTTTTAAAACTTTGGGCTCTGAATTTTCTCCCTCCCTCCCTCTCCACCCAACCTCTTTGAGAAGGCAAGCAACTCAATACAGGTTATACATGAGTAGTCATGCAAAAACACTTCCATACTGGTCATCTTGTGAAAAACTAACTATATTTCCCTTCATCCTATCTGCCCCACCCCCATTTATTCTATTCTCTCTTTTAAATCTGTGCCTCCTCAGAAACATTTGCTTCTGATTACCCCCTCCCTGAATCTGCTCTCCCTTCTATCATCCCCCCACTCTCTTGTCCCCTTCTGCCACTATTTTCCTGTAGAGTAAGGTAAATTTCCATACCCAATTGAGTGCATATGTTATTGCCTCCTTAAGCCAAATCTGATGAGAGTAAGATTCACTCATTCCCTCTCACCTTCCCTCACTTCCCTTCCACTGTAACAGCTTTTCCTTGTCTGTTTTATTTGAGATAATTTACCCCATTCTACCTCTCCCTTTCTCCCAGTATAATCCTTTATCATCCCTTAATTTTAGTTTATTTTTTTAGATATCAGCCCTTCATCTTCAACTCACCCTGTGCCCCCTGTCTATCTGTCTATCTATCTATCTATCTATCTATCTATCTATCTATCTATCCATCTATCTATCTATCTCTCTATCTATCTATCTATCTATCTATCTATCTATCTATCTATATGTCTGTCTGTCTGTCTGTCTGTGTCTGTCTATCTATCTAGCTAGCTAGCTATAATTTGTTTTTTCCCTACAACTACACTAATACTGACAAAGGTCTTATGAGTTACAAATATCATCTTTCCATGTAGGAATGTAAACAGTTCAACTTTAATAAGTCCCTTACGATTTCTTTTTCCTGTTTACCTTTTCATGCTTGTCTTGAGTCTTGTATTTGAAAGTCGAATTTTCTATTCAGCTCTGGTCTTTTCATCAAGAATGCTTGAAGGTCCACTATTTCATTGAATATCCATTTTTTTCCCCTGATGGATTATACTCAGTTTTGCTGGATAGGTGAATTTTGGTTATAATCCTATCTCCTTTGCCCTCTGGAATACTATATCCCAAGCCTTCCAGTCCCTTAATGTAGAAGTTGCTAAATCTCATGTTATCCTCATTGTGTTTCCACAATACTTGAATTGTTTCTTTCTGGCTGCTTGCAATATTTTCTCCCTGACCTGAGAACTCTGGAATTTGGCTATAATATTCCTAGGAGTTTTCCTTTGGGGATCTCTTTCAGGAGGTGATCGGTGGATTCTTTCCATTTCTATTTTGGCATCTGCTTCTAAATATCAGGGCATTTTTCCTAGATAATTTTTTGAAAGATGATGTGTGTGCTCTTTTTTTTTTATCATGACTTTCAGAGAGTCCAATAATTTTTAAATTCTCTCTCCTAGATCTATTTTCCTGGTCAGTTTTTTTTTCCAGTGAGATATTTCACACTGTCTTCTATTTTTTCTTTTTCCATTCTTTTGGTTTTGTTTTACAATGTCTTGATTTCCTCCATTTGCTCTAGTCTATTTTTTCCAGTGCAATTTTTAAGGAAGTATTTTCTTCAGTGGGCTTTTGGACTTCCTTTTCCATTTTGCCAAATCTGCTTTTTAAGGCGTTCTTCTCCTCATTGGCTTTTTGGAACTCTTTTGCCATTTGGGTTAGGCTATTTTTTAAGGTGTTATTTTCTTCAGTATTTTTAGGTCTCCTTTAGCAAGATGTTGACTTGTTTTTCACGGTTTTCTTGTACCACCCTCACTTCTATTCCCAGTTTCTCATCTACTTCTCTTACTTGCTTTGCAAAATCGTTTTTGAGTTCTTTCATGGCCTGGGACTGATTCATATTTTTCTTGGAGGCTTTGGATGTAGGAGCTTTGACTTTGTTGTCTTCTTGTGCTTGTATATTTTGATCTTCTTTGTCACCAAAGTAAGACTATATGTTCTGACTTTTTTTTTTTGCTGTTTGTTCATGATCCCAGCCATTTATTTGAGTTTTAACCTCTTCATTAAGGTAGGATTAGCTTCCAGTGTGGAGAATATGCTGTCCCAAGCTTTGGGGGTTTTGTGCAGCTGTTTCCAGAGATACTTCTAGGGACATGTAAATTTTGAGTTCTTTCAAGGGCAAAGTGTTTTTTCCTTTCTTGGCCTGGGCTCTGGTCTATAAGTGACCACAAGCACTCTTTTCCGCCTGGGAACTGTGGGGAGGATTCCCACTTCACCACCACCACAAGCTCCACCAAACCAGTGCTCCTCTGCACCCCAGGACCACCACCTGGAACTGTGACCCAGATACAAGCATGGGCAAAGCAAGAGAATCCTGCCTTATCACCAGTAAAGAGATCCCTGTAACCCACTTCTGATCAGCTGCTCAATTCCCCCTCAGTCTGTGGGCCAAAAGCTCTGGAAGCAGCTACCGCCCTGGAGCTGTGCTGGGACTGGGGCTAGATTGAGCTCCTCTCTCACCGTGGTGTGACAGACATTTCCTATTGATCTTCTAAGTTGTGTTTGGTGTTTCTGGGTTGAGAAGTCTGGAAACCACCACAGCTCCCCTTGATTCAATGTGCCGAGGACTGCTCCAGGCTCACTGAGGCACAGCTCAGCCCATGCTAAACTGTGTTCCTCTTCCAGCCCAGCACAACAGACCTTTGCAATAAACCATTCAGGTTGTGTTAGGCTGAAAATTTGTTTAGCTCTGTCTTTTTGTGGGTTCTACTGTTCTAGAATTTGTTATAGGCCATTTTTTACAGATATTTGGAGGGGTTTGAAGGAAAGCTCAAGCAAATTACTGCTTTTACTCCAGCATCTTGGCTCTGCCCCTCCCTAGAATTACTAATTATGTCTTATTTGTCTAATCTTATGGTTTTACTCAGTCCTCATTGTCATTATTTTTCTTGACCTGTTTGAATCATTTGAAACTATGGACAACCCTTTTCCCAGGATATTCTCTCTTCTCTAAGCATTCATGAATCTTCTCTCTCTTAGTTACCAGTCTGACCGCTCCTTGTTCTCCTTTAGTAGAAACTGCTACAAAACTAATGTCAGCCCATAGTAAATACTGTCTGCTTACCTGAAGGTGTCTTTGTAGGCTTTTCTCCTTTTTTACTCTATATTCCAATGTGAATACCCCATCAGCTCCACAGCTTTAAACTTTCATGTCTATGAAGATGACTCCCATATCCATATATCCAGCCCCAGGAACTCTCCTGAACTGTAGCCCTTCAACAACAAAGACTCATAGGTATGTCAGATTCAACATGTTGAAAAACAGAGCTCATTTTCTCTTTCTTCCCAACATCTATATTATTGATAAAAACATCACCATCTTATCACTCTCCCAAGTTCATAACCTAGATGTCATCCTAATTCCTTACTCTTCAGCCTACACAGCCAATTACTTGTCAATCTTTTCATTTCTTTCTCCCACATCTCTCAAATGCATTCCCTTTACTCCATTCACACAGCAGCCACTATTCTAGCTTTTGTCTTCATCACAGTTTGCCTGGAATATTACAAGAACCTTTTAATGGAATTCCCTCCCTCAAGTACATATATACTCTCATCTATCTTCTGCATTATTGTCAAATTCCGTTTCCTGAAATATATGTCTAATCTTGTTATACCTTTACTCATAAAAGTTTAAAAGATACCTCATCTGTAGGACCAAATATAAATCCATTTGTTTGTTTTTTTTAAAATTCTTCACCATCTAGCCTCTTCCTGTCTTTTCTAGTCTTCTTAGCCCTGACTCCCTTTTCATACACTCAACAGCAGAGCCACATTAGCTTACTATTCCTCACACATGAAGCAATATCTCTTACTCTATGTATTTGCACTGTCTATCCCACAAAACATGAAATGTTTTCATTCTTCACTAGGACCTTTTGGAATTTCTGACTTCCTTCAAAACTCAGCTCACGTGCCACTCCCTTCAGGAGGCTTTTTTTCAGTCTGCCAAGCCACTGGTGCCTTCCCCTTGACAAAATGAGAAGGATAGGGTGCAAATACTTGATTGATTGACATATAGAAGAGGAACCAGACTTGCCTGCTAATCCACAGAGGCTAGTACTATAACAATGGAACTGAAGGGAATATAGGAAATGGAATTTAGGAAAAGACTACCTCACAATTAAAGCTATCTAAAGGAAAAATAGTCTACCTGCAAAGTCAGGAGGTTCATACTTTCTAGAGATCCTCTAGAAAAAGCTGAATGTCTACTTGTTGGGGAGATAATTAAGGAAGTTATTTTTTCAAGTATACATTAGAAAGAGGCAAGAAACAAGATCATAGATTTAAAAAATAACATACTCTGGAGATTGCAAAATCCAGTGCTTTCACTCAGTGGAAGAGGAAACTGTTCCCCATTTCTGGAATTCACTCTCTCCCTATCTCCTGCTCTTACAAACTTTTGTTTTCTGCAAAACTAAGCTAAAATACCATCCTCTATCAGAGCTTCTTAAAACTTTTTTCCACTGTGGAACCCTTTTCACATTTCAGCACAATTCTTTGGTGTTGTATGGCCTTAGGGCATGCACAGGGCAAGGTGCACATGCATGTGTTCAGAACTAAGGCTGCAGTGAAGTTGTGCAATGAAACACAAGCAAGGGCTGCCAGCAACACCTCAGATTCATTACATGTTAGGTTTTGAATTAAGTTTTGGTCCTTGTGTGTTCAGAAACCTTTTATTGTTGCCAAATTTTTTGTGACGCCATATGGAATCATGACCCACAGTTGAAGAAGTGCTGCCCTATGGGAATCTTTAAAAACAACCTTCTTCCCCCACACACATATACAAAAACTTCTAGGCTGTTCCTTCACTATCTACCCTGCATGTATTTTATACATACTTTCATGTTGTCTCCCCAAATAGAATGGAAGCTTCTTGAGGGGAAGTACCATTGCATATTTGGTTTTATATTTCAAGCAACCACAAAAGTACATAGTAGTCCTTAATAAATGCTTGTTGATTGTATTATTCTTTTGTTTCTATTTGCTTTACTCATGATCTTGTTGGTATCTGGCTTTTCACTGGTTTCTAAAAGCCAGTTTGTTTTAAGAAAACGGCATTCTTTGCCCTTCTAGCCATCTTCAATGATATATACTCAAGACTGGTCACTCAGTAGGTTAGAAATAGCAGCACAACATGTAAAGAATTTATGACAACAGTTCTTGCCATCAAGGATCTTTAATTCCAAGGGAATCCTCGGCAGAATGTACTGCCATTGAGAAAACATGATATTTTTGTGGTAGGAACGGCAAAATAGAAAGAGAAATAAACTTAGAGTTGATTGACTTCACTTGAATCTGGTGTAACTGTCACTTACTACTCATGGGAATGCGGACACCCCACTCAACCTCTTGAACCTCAATGTATTCATTAGCATATAAATGTGGTTCGACTAGATGAATTCTTAGTTCCCTGTGGATGTATGATCCTGAGAACTTTACTCAACTAGGAGAAGAATAGAGAAATATTTAAAATTGGTGTAATTCTAAGTTCTTAAACATGGATTCCTCATTTCCCCACAAAAAAAGAAACAAACTTCAAGTATGGAACATTTTTAGTGCTTCAGTTAGAAGAAATGATTCCAAATAATGTAACAGGCATATCTTTTAATTTAATCCCCTTGTCGGCATTAGCTAATGGATGGTGAATCTATTATTGGCAAGCCTTTTCTCATATGCCATTTTGGCTTTCCCATTACCTCTGTATTAGAGCTAGAACAGGCCTCTCAGCCTCTTGACTCCAAGTTTATCTGGTGGGAAACCAGGGGCAAAAAGTATGTTCAAATTTTTAACACCATTAAAGGAAAAGTTCTGCAAGAACAAAGTGATATATTTGTCACTTACTTTTCCCTTTGCTCAAGTATAAAGAAAGCCATTTAATCTTCATAGGATTGAAAAATAAGCTTTTTAATTCCAATGCATTATCAATTTTATTATAAATGAGAGGCAATCTACCTATGTTCAGGTCATTCATCATAGTGAAATTATCACCTCATTATTTTACCTCATGAAGGAAAAGGAAAAAGAAAGGAAGATGAAAAAGACCAAATGAAGTAAAGAGGGAAAGAGAAAAGAGAATTCTATTCCTAACTACTTAACCTTTTCTAAAGTCAGTAATTGTGCCTTTGGATCTCCCATGTGCCAAGTAAAGTGGTATACATATTCTGGCCACACTGTAACTATTGTTTTAAATTGCTGTGTCCATGGTTGGTTTTAGGCAACAGGTGGAGATTCTTCAGGTAGGCTTTCCAGTCTTGCCCCAAATCTATTTAGCTCAAGAACTCTGTGCCCACCTCCCTGCTGAATTGTAAAAAAAAAAAAGAAAAAGAAAGAAAAAGAAAGAAAAGAAAAAAGAAATAACAACACACTATGCAGTGGATGACAGTATCCCTTCCTTCAATGCCTCTTTCTGGGATTTAGGATCCCAATTTAATAGGCTGCCATTAATCCAAGATTGTTATTCATTTTATGATATGAAGATGAGAAGCTAGCTGTTGGGTATCTATCATTGATCCACATTCTTCTAGCAATGGAGATCAAAAAATAAATGAGCTTGATCATTGGAAGAGACCTCAGCAGTCAGGATGTCCAACCCATCCCCCAAAAAGGAATCTCCACTACTGCCTACTTAAAAAAATGGTCATTCAACCTCTGATTAAAGATCTCCTCTACCTCCTGAGCCAGACCATACTGACTTTGTAGCATTCTAATCATTAGACATTATTTTTTTATTCCTCCCACCCCTGATACTGTCAAACACAAATTGTCTTCTTTGCAATTTCCTCTCATTGATCCTGATCTTACCGTATGAGGCCAAATAGAGCAAGCAATAGATCTATCTTACACACAATAGCTCTCTTCAAGTACTTGAACAATTTCTCTTCTAGGGTCCCCACCCCTACATAAATTGTCTTTTCTTTTCCAAGTTAAAATTCTCTAGTTCCTTCAGTCACTTCTCCAATGGATTGGACCATCTTTCAGCAATTCAGAATTTCCTTCCCTAGGTCTTCTTTCATGCTTATAAATAAGTACCAGCAGCAATTCCAGAGGATGTGGGTCTATAACAGAAATGATATGCTATAGGGTGAATATTTATGGACAAGTGGGATTGTACTAAATTAGTAATTGGGACCAGTTAATGAACAATCAATAAAAGAATAAGCATTTATTAAACAACTACTATGTACCAGCCACCGTATTCAATGCTGGGGAATAAATACAAAGAAGGAAAACAAATAACTACCCTCAAGGAGTTTAAATCCTAATGGGGAAACAATAAGGTGATTCAGCGGATAGAATGCTGAGAATGAAATTAGGATGAATTGAATTCAAATCCACCCTCAGACACTTACTTGTGTGA
>NW_027555958.1:426916768-426954268 GCF_003287225.1 Phascolarctos cinereus | reverse complement strand
GGAAACTGAAGTAAACAGAGTTAAGTGACTTGCCCAGGGTCACACAGCTAGTAAGTGTCTGAGGCCAGATTTGAAAATAAATAGCTATGACTTATGGAGGGCAGAATTTTTTGGCTTTAAAAATATGTGCATTTAAAAATATTACTGCATGAAAAAAAGGATATGAGGGAGATATATGATCAGAATGTAAACTCCTTAAGGGCAGGGTCTATTTTTGCTTTTCTTTAGATCAAATGAGATACTTTAAAGCACATGGCACAATGCCTAGCACATAGTAGGTGATTAATAAATATTTATTCTTTCCCCCCCCACCCCATTTCCAAACACTAAGTTCAGTGGCTTTCACATAGTCATTATTCAGTCGTGCCCAACTTTTCCTGACCCCATTTGGGGTTTTCTTGGCAAAGACTTGAGTCTTTTCCAGCTCATTTTACACATTAGGAAACTGAGGCAAGCAGGGTTAAGTGACTTGTCCAGGGCCACACATCTAGCAAGTGTCTGAGGCCAGATTTGAACTCAGGAAGATGAGTCTTTCTGACTCCAGACCTCTTGCTCTATCCACCGCATGACCTAAATGCCCTTCACATAGTCAACACTTGATAAATACTTGTTGACTATTGACTGACTGTGTGGACTGGTCCTTTGGCAAGAAAGAGGAAGAACTGGTGTATAGCTCATGTGCTACATGAACAAAAGGTAATCCCCTGTAAGGGATTTATGGGATCATAAGGATAAAAGTCACACACAGTAAAGATGGCACGAATGGGGTGTGATCCACATTATTGGAAAAAAGTCTCACATTGATGACATCACAAACATTTTGGAACATTGAAGACTTCCACTAAAGTTCTACTCCAGGGGCAGCTAGGTGGCATAGTGGATAGAGCACTGGCCCTGAAGTGAGGAGTACCTGAGTTCAAATCTGGCCTCAGACCAAGCACTTACTAGCTGTGTGACCTTGCCCAAGGTCACTTAACCCCAACTGTCTTAAAAAAAAAAAATAAAGTTCTACTCCAGTGCTTTTTTTGCGGAATAGAGGTGACTCTAAATCTTAAAAGTTCCACAGTGATTACCAAGCTCTAGAAGGTTTTAATTAGGATTTAGTCATGGGCTGTATATTTTTTGCCCCCAAATTTACCAATTTCAGTTTGCTTAATACATACATACATACATACATACATACACACACACACACACACATATGTGTATATAGCGCCACAATACTTCTGGAAGACTATGCCCTAAGTTACAGATGGTCTGCAATAAAGTTCAGTGAGAGAGTGCCCACACTAATGCAATTACATACTCTTGGAGCATAGCACTTAAAATGTCCCTTCTTGCAACCTGTTGTATTTGATCTGAGCTTTGAAGGATGACGTTGGGGGTGGAAGGGAATGTCTTGAAGACCTTATAGGCTTCAGTGAGAGTCATTATTGTACAAGGCTAGGGAGGTGATTGGTCCTGTTGTATTATGCTCTGGTCAGGCAACAAGTGAAGTATTAGGTTCAGTTCTGGATGCCATATTTTAAGAAGGACATTGATGAAGTAAAGAGTATCTAGAGGAGAACTGGATTGTTACTTAAGGAACTGGATACATCTAGCCAGGAGAAGAGGAGAGTCAGAGGGCACATGACAGCCATCTTCAAGTATATGGAGTACCATCACGTGGAAATGATTAGATTTTTCTGCTTGGACCCAGTGGGCAGCTCTAGGAATAAGGGGTAGAGGTTGTAGAGATGTCAATTTTGGCCTTATCTAGAGGAAAAATCCTAGTGATTAGTCATCTAAAAGTGAAATGGACAACTCAGGAGATAGTGGGTTCCTTTTCATTGGAGACTGTCAAGCAAAAGCTACACGAGTCCTTGGGTATCTTCTAGAAGGGAGCTTTTGTTCAGAAATGGCTTCTGAGATCCCACCCAAGCCCAGAGTTCTGTAACAGTGTCATGAGCACACCATGAATGGTACTCCCTCTTCCTTTGTCACTCGATAGGACCTGGAGCAGATGGTTCAGAAGCTTGAGGAGTACTTGTAGAAACTGTAGGCTGTCATGGCTAATGCAGTGTTTTCATGAGAACTGTCTATCTAACTGCAGCTACCCTTCCAATTCTGTGTTCCTGGAGCAAATTCACCCCTACCTGAGTCCACTCTAGTAGCCCATTTTCTTTCTAGCAGAAATAGACTCTGGTTTTTCTTGGTTGGTGAGAATTAATACCTAAGACCCATCCTCATACTTGTTCAGCAGAGGAGAAGGCAGATGACTAATGACAGATGGTTGTAAGTACATTGGCATCCATACAGCATGCCAATGGCCACAGGAAGGATGTCTGTGCCCTTGCTGGCATGGGCCAATTTCCCCTCAGGTCAATGTATGGAAGCCAAATCCCAATCCCACTTCCCAAGATGAGAGGGTGTCCATAGGTGTGCTGGAGCTGGTTCTAAGCCACTGTTAAATCCATGTCTCACAAATTGGCAGTTGTGACGAAACAGGGCTCTATTTGTTCTGGTGATTGTCTAGACTTAAGAAAGTATTAATAAGGAAAATTAAACTTCAGTGGGAGTACATTCACTCCTCCCACTCCCACCCTGGTTATTAAACATTTACCAGCATACCCCAGAGGATGTCTGTGAAGTGAGGGATGCACTGTAATTAGAAAATGCTTGAGGTGATGACTCAGGGACCTGGTGAAAGACATAGTGAGCAATTATGCTGATACTTCAGAGATGCAGAAAAGGGCAGTAGGAGGACATTTAAAGAGTAAAAGGGACTGTGATTGGCTGCTAGTGAATAATCAAGCCAGCCAGAACCGAGGGGCCTTTAGACATTTGGGGCTTTAGGCAGAGTGAGGCCTCTGGGGCTCAGGAAGGGGTAGCTATGTTCAAGGATCATAGAATTAGAACTGGTATTGAATTTTACTTTCTCATTTTACAGATGAAGAAATTGAGCCCAAGAGAGACTGTCAGTCAGTCAACAAGCACTTATTAAGTGCTTATTATGTGACAGGCACTAGCAGTATGAATAAAGGCAAAAATATGGTCCCTAACCTCAAGGAGCAAACATATATACTATCTATGCACTATATTTTTGTGTATACATGTATGCACACATACTATATTTAGTATATATACACTGTATTTTATATATGTGTGAATGTACACATATACTATATATAATGTATATACACTATATTTTATATGTATATGTACAGATATTATATATAGTATGTATATACTATATTCCTATGTATATGTGTATGCACATATATACTATATATACTATATTTTATATGCATATATGTATGCATATATATACACTATATGTATACACACACATAGAAATAAAACACATATACAAAGAGTATGGGGATGAAGGCTTGCACCAGGGTGGTGTCAGTATCAGAGGGGAGAAGGGGGCATATATGTAACATAGAATACAAGACTTGGCAACAGATTAGACATTCCATATTTATCATGTATATATGTATGTATGTATATAATGTACATCCATTGTGTATATATACTATTATATATATTACGTGTATATATACATGTATATACACTTATTAGTATATATTATGCATGTATACTATGTATACACATATACTGTATGTAGATACACACGAGCATATATACCACATATGTTTGCACATCCACACAGGTATGAACAAGTCCAACCATGTCACCCCCTACTCAATAGATTCCAAGGGCTCCCTATCTCTTCCAGGATCCAATAAACATTTCTTCTGGCTTTGTCCTACCTGGCTAGTCTTCTTATACTGTAATATCCTCCAAGTTGTCTATGTTCTGGTAACACTGGCCTCCTTACTGTTCTTCTTATAAGACGCTCCATCTCTTGACTCCAAACGTTTTCACTGGCTGCCTCTGATGCCTGGAATTCTCTTCCTCCTTATTGCTATCTCTTGGCAGAGGTAGGTAGGTGATACAGTGAATAAAGCC
The DNA here is from genome assembly GCF_003287225.1 of Phascolarctos cinereus. Taxonomy (NCBI): domain Eukaryota; kingdom Metazoa; phylum Chordata; class Mammalia; order Diprotodontia; family Phascolarctidae; genus Phascolarctos; species Phascolarctos cinereus. The sequence goes on along the minus strand of NW_027555958.1, from coordinate 426,950,314 downwards.
TGGACCTGGGTTGGAAAAGATGAGTTCAAATCTGATCTCAGATATTAGTTGGGTGGCCCTGAGCAAGTCACTTACCTGCTTTCTGCCTCAGTTTCCTCAACTGTAAAATAATAGCACTTCATAAAGTTGTTGTGAGAATCAAATGAGGCAATCTTTGTAAAGTACTTGGTACATAGCAGGTGTTTAATAAATGCTTGTTTCCTTCTCAGCTTCCTTCAAATCTTAGCTAAAATCTTACCTTCTGCAAGAAACCTTTTTCAATGTCCCTTAAAGCCAATGCTTTCCCTCTGAGATTACCTTCATCTCTGTATGCACAATGCCTGGCATGTAGAAAGCATTTAATAAATGCTTGTTGAATTAAATTAACTTGACAGAATTAGTAAAGACCTTCTGAAGAATGCTGGATTTGAGTTGAATCTGGAAGGAAGCCAGGGAGGCTAAGAGGAATAGATAAGGAGGGAGAACATTTCTGGTATGGGGGCCAGCCTGTGAAAAAGAATGGTATGGAGTCTGGAAATGGAGTGTCACATGTGAGGCCCCACAAGTTGGCCAGTGTCGTTGTATTGTGGAATGCGTAAGAAGCAAAGCGTAAGAGGATTAGAAAGGTAGTAAGGGCCAGGCTGTCAAGTGTTTTAAATGTCATACAGGGGGCTTCATATTTGATTCCAGAGGTAACAGGGAGCCATGAAGGTTACTAGGGGGAGGGTGGTGGTGGCATGGTATGATTTGTGCTTTAGGAAAATCATTTTAGCAGCTGAGTGAAGGATGTATTAGAATGAGAAACTTGGTCAGGTTGACCAATTAGAAGGCTCATACCCTAGGTGAAAGATGATGAGAGTTTGTACTAACATGGTAGCTATGGCAGGTGAGACAAGGGGACAGACACAAGAAGTGTTTTGAAGGTGGAAACCATGAGATCACGCATGCATGAAAGGGAAGAGCCAGAACTTTATTCTTATTCTAGTCCTTTGACTCCAAATTCAATACTTTTCTTCTACTGCACCGTATGCAAAGGGCAGCTACCCCCCCCAAAAGTGTCCCTGATATGGTTTGTCATTGTGTCTCTTCCCTAATGCACTGCCCAGCATATGCAGACCTAGCTACATTCTTCATTCCAAGAATGTTCTGATATTCTACACTATCACTCTAAGAGAATGCTTGCAAGCCATGGATGATATTTACCCCATGCAGGTCTCTCCTCTACAACATTCTTTATAGCTAATCAGTTAGCTAGTATTTGAACACCAGTGATGGGGAACTCACTACCTGACAAGGAAGCCAATTCCCATATATATTAATTAGTCAGAAAGTTCTTTTCTCCCTTGAGCTGATATTGACTAATTTCTATCATATTTATCGTCATTTTGGTCCCGGGAGACACATATATAAATTTACTCCCTCTTCCACATTCAATTCAGTTCAATCCAATTTAAATGAACATTCATTAAATGCCTGGTATGTGAAAGTCACTATGCTAGGTGCTCTGAGTATAAAATGAGATATAATATAATCCCTGCTTTCAAGGATCTCATAAACTAATAGGAGGGAAAGGCATGTGCATAAATAACCCGGACAGGAAAAAAAAACTTTAAGTATAAAGAGCAGTTCTTGGTAAAGTTCTAGGAGAAATGTTAGGCATGACACAGGCAGTATGATGTATCAGAGTGCTGGATTTGGAGTCAAGAAACCTGGAGTTTAATTCAACCTTAGGTCATCTAGTATCTGTGTGACATTTCATTTTCAGTTCAGTTAAGTCATTTTTCTGTCTTGTCCAACTCTTCATGGCCTCACTTGGGGTCTTCTTGGCAAAGATACTGGAATGGTTTGCCATTTCCTTCTCCAACTCACTTCAGGACCGGCATGGCACTCTATCCACTGCACCACCTAGCTGCCCTCAGTTACTCACCTAAAATAATATTTGTAAAGCACTTAGCACGGTGCCTGGCACATAGTAGGTCCTTAATAACTGCTTATTTTCTTCCCCTCCCTCTCCACCATGAAAATGGGGATAATAGCACATACATTATCTACCTAACAGGGTTGCTGGAAAGAAATATTTTATAAAACTTAAAGTGTTATGTAAATTTTAATTATTATTATAATGTTGAAATACAACTTCTGGGCAAAGTTCTGTAAGAAATTCGATGAGGCGGGAATCATTTTCTTCTGGTAGAGTATAGTTGGCACTAAGTTGTGGTTTTTGAGCAGAAATGTGATATGGTGGGAGTGGTGCATTAGGAAGATTTCCTCAACACCCACCCTGGCGTCATGAGGACCTGAGTTCAAGTTCAGCCTCAGACACATGATACTCACTAGCTGTGTGACCCTGGGCAAGTCACTTAACTCCAATCGCCTCGCAAAAAACAAACAAAAAAAAGATTTCCTCAAGCAGCAAGTTGGAGGATGGATAGAAAGGGTAGGATGACCAGATAGGGGGCTGGAAAGTACCTGAAAGGCTGTCGTATGGAAGGGGGGGGGTTAGATTTGCTCTATTTGGACTCAGAGGACAGAACTGGGAGCAAGGTTACAATGAGGCAACTTGGGTTTGATGGAAGAAAAAACTCAGTAACTAGAGCTATCCAAAAGTGGAATGGCTTGTCTTGGAGCTGGTGACTCCCTCATCTAATCCCCATTGGAGGTCTTCAGGAAAGGCTGGGTAAACACTTACCAAGTGTGTTGTAGTTGGGATTTTTGGGGGCCATAGATGGTAGTAAGAGGCCAATGACACAAGGGATTTTGTTCTCTTCCAACTCTGAAATCCTATGATTCTGAGACGCCATTCAGTAATATAGCCAAAGAGAGTGAAAGAGAGAGAGAGAAAGAGAGAGAGATGAGGAGTTGTAGTCAAAGCAAAAGCAAATGCCAGATTCAAGAAATACTGTAGTAATGGAATTAATAGGACTTGGCAACCAACTGAATGCATGGGATCTGAGATTAGGGAGAGGTAAGGGGCAAATATGACTGAGATTATGAGTCTAGATGGCTGGGAGGACCCTGGGTGACTCTTCTATATGCTTATTTTCCCATACAGATAAAATTTTATAGTAACAGTTTGAATATGTTTTGAGAACAAAGTAGATCATATAATCAAAATTACAATAGATAATATTTGTATATCATTTTAAGTTTTGCAAATAACTTTATAAACATTATCTCATTTTATCTTTACTCAACCTAGACAGGTAGATGTCATTATCTTCCCCAATTTTATAGATGATGAAACTAAGGGAGACTGAGGTTAAATGACTTGCCCAGAGTCACATAGCTAGTAAGTGTCTCAGTGAAGATTATGAGCTCAGCTCTTCCTGACTCCAGGTCCAGGCTCTATACATTGCACCAGCTAGCTACCTAGCCACCTAGCTCTCTCTGTCATCACACAGGTCATGCTCTCTTTATGCATACTGAATGTTAACTACAAAAGAAATTTTGATGTGGTAGAGTAAATCATTGTCTTAAAGGCTCTCCTCTAACAAGTTGTCTCCCATGTATATTTCCAAGTTACATGAGATTCCTTAAAAGACATAATAAGCAATTGTTCAATGTCTCTCCAATTGTTAATATCAAGCGAATCAAAACAACCCTTTGGTGATTGATGTATGCTTGCTAGAGGTGCTCACCATTGTCATGGAGATACAGCACAGAATCCAAGTCAAAGAGGTAAGTTCCTCCAGATGCTCATGTTTGTGGATGATATTATATATTGATGGCACCAGGCCCTAGAACATCAGAGCTCCCTAAATGATGTATATAACCACTCAAAAGTGTATCTTATCCACACAAGAAAAATGAAATGGACAGAGAATGACTGTTTTCCAGATTATGGTATGTGGTTAGATGGTGGACAGCAAAGATTGCCCATCCTGGACAGACACCACAAATATACAAGGCGCTGGGCTCAGAATTGAACAGCATGAGGAGAGTGGGCTAGATTGCCTTTGGGAAATCACTGTTTTTTTCATGACCCCAATCTTTTTCCTGAAACATAGGCCCATCTTTTAAATGCCAATGTTCTTCTGGTTATGTTGTAAGACTATGAGTCATGTAACACTAAGTCTCCAAAGAAATGAGGTTGAAGACAGCTACTATATCACTCCCTAAATCTGCTCTTCTCCAGGCTATAAAATCTCCAATTCCTTCAGTTATGGCTTTTAGACCTGGAACCACCCTAGTGGCCCTTCTACATGGTACTATTCAATAAGTAACTGTAGGAATACTCCAACCCCAATTTAATAGGGATTTCAGCATTTTCATAATATAAATTGTACGTGTATATGAGGATTCTGGAAAATAAGAATGGAGAGGTTGGTTGGGTCTTGAATATGGATGACCTTTAATCCCTGGCTAAGGAATTTGGTTTTAGATTGATGGAAAATGGAGAATAGTTAAAGGTTTTTCAAGCACATTAGAGACGTGGTCAGAGATGTGCATTGTGTGTAAAATGGATTAGGAGGCATACCTGTGAAGTGTAGAGACAGATTAGGAGCCTATTTCATTCAATAAGTTCAGGAGACAAGTAATGAAGAGTTGAATTAGGGTAGCAGCAGAGAGAATTGGTAGGAGGGGACAAACATTGAGCCATTAGGTTGATTGGATTGGAGGGGGCTGGGTAGAAACAACAGAACTTGGCAACTGTTTGGAAGTAAGGGATGAAGGAGAGAGAGGAGTCAATGATGAATTTATGGTTTAGGAGAAAATAGGGGCCATTTGTCATGAGCTCCCTCTTCTGTCCTACATCTCAAAACTCCTTCATATTACCCCCCAATTCTTTGTTTCTTTGCTCCAGCCTCTGCAGAAAAGGTGTCCTTTCTTTACACCAAGGCTAATCCCTCTTCTACTTGTACTCCTGATCCCATTCTTTTTATTCTCCTCCAACAGATGAACCCTGTAAATCATCCTTCCCCCCAATCTTCAGTCTCTCCCTATTGATTGGACTCTTCTCTCTATTGATTGGATTGCCTAAAAACACACCCAAGTCTCCTCCATCCTTAAAAATAAAACCCTCATGGGATGTGGAGAAATTGGGATACTAATATAACTGTTGGTAGAATTGTGCATTATGTGAATGTGGAGTTCAATGGTTCTGGAGAGCAATTTGGAGCTATATCCAAAGGGCTATAAAACTGCATACCCTTTGATGCAGCAATTCCATTATTAGGTATGTATCCCAAAGAGATTTAAGCAAAAGGGAAAAGGACCTACTTATGCAAAAATATTTACAGTAGCTCTTTTGGGGTTGACAAGAATTGGAAATTGAGGAATTGGGAATTTCCATCAATTGGGAAATGGCTAAATAAGTTGTGGTATGTGATTGTGATGGAATATTACTGTGCTTATAAGAAATAAAAATAGGATGGTTTCAGAAAGACTTGGGAAAACTTACATAAACTGAGGAAAAGTGAAGTGAGCAGAAGCAAGAGAACACTGTACATAGTAACAACAATGGTGTAAGAATGATCAACTGTGAAAGACAATGATCCATGATAATTCCAAAGGATGCATGATGAAAATTGTTATACACCTACAGAGAGAGAACTCAGAGCTCTGAGTGCAGATTGAAGCACACTTTTTTAATCTCTTTATTTTTCATGGGGCTTTTTTTGGTGCATGTATTTGTTTTCTTTTGTGATGTAGCTAATGTGGAAATATGTTTTGCATGATCTCACTTGCCTTCTCAAGGGGCAGGAGAAGGGCATTTTAAAAAAATGAATGTTAAATTATTTTCATGTAATTAGAAAATATTCAATGAAATAAACAAAAAGATATTAAAGAAAAACTCTCACATTTAACCTGACCATCCCCCCAATATATTATTCTCTCTTTCCTCCTTTCATAGTCAAATTCCTAGGAAACCCATCTATTCTTTCTGCCTCCATTACTTTCTTCTCACCCATATTTTGGTCTCTTGCAATCTGGTTTCCCACATAACCCTTAACAGATACTGCTTTCTCTAAAGTTACTAATGAGCTCTAAAATACCAAATCCAGGAGCTTCAGTATTTGTCCTTCTTTACCTCTCTGCAATATTTGACACTATTTACCACTTTTTCCTCAGAATACTCATTCCTCCCTGGGCTTTTCTGCTATAGCTCTTTCTCTCTCTTAGTTCTCTTCCTGTCTGGCCTTTCCTCTGCAGTATCCTTTATGTCAGCACCCACCCTCTCAGTGTAGGTGTACTACAAGTCTCTGTCCTATTCTCTCTTCTCTTTCCACATCCTTGTTGATTGCATCAGCTTCCATGAGTTCATTTATCATCTCTATGCAGATAAATCCCAAATACATGTATCTATATATCCATCTCTAGCCTCTTTCCTACATTTCAGTCCCACATCAGTGAGTAAGCATTTATTAAGTACTTACTACATGCCAGGAACTGGGCTAAGCCATAGCGATACAAACCATCTATTAGACATTTCCAACTGAGCATCTCATAGACATCTTAAATACAACATATCCAAAACAAAATTCACTGTTTTTCCCTCCAAACTCACCCTGCATCCAAATTTCCCTATTTTGGCTGAGGGTACCATCATCCTTCCAGTGACCCAGGTTCCAAACCGCAAAGTCATCTTTCATTCCTCACCCCATCAATCTAATCAGTTGCCAGTCCTTGTTCATTTTACCTCGACATCATTTTTTCCCATCTGTACCTCTCCACCCCCACCCCCACTCATGGAGCCATCTCCTTTGATCAGGGCTTCAAATCCTCTTGCCTGAACTTTTCCAAAAGTATCCTAATTGATTTCCCCACTTCAACTCTGTCCTTTACACAGTTGCCAAATCAATATTCCTAAAGCACAAGTCTGACCAGATCTCTCCCATGCTTTAAAGAAAAAAAAAAGCTCCTAGATTTCCTTATTGTCTCTAGGTTAAAATCCAAGTTCTTCTTTGCCATTTGGTGCCCTTCATTACGTATCTGGCACTTAGCCTACCTTCCCAAGCTTCTTATACATATTTCCTTTCAGACATGCTACTTTGCAGACAAAACGGCCCGTTGGATATTGGCCTACAACCCAATATTCCATTTCCTATCTCTGCAGCTTTGCAAAGCTTCAGGTCTTGAATGTGATAATCCTTTCTTACCTCCTCTTCTTAAAAGCCCTAGCTTCCTTTAAGTAATTTAGTTCAATTGCCTCAGGGCCATCTCTAGTCATCCTTATCTATATCTTGCCACTGGACCGAGATGGCTTGGAGGAGAAAGTGAGATTGGTGACCTTGCATAGTCCTTCCCTTGCTTAAATCCAATTCGCTTGCAGGTCTTGGCAGCATCTTCCTAAGGTCATGATCCTCTTTGAGAAGGAAGGACAAACGAGTTCAATTACCACCTCCCACAACAGGACAGCTAGGGCAGCTAGGTGGCACCATAATGGATAGAGCACTGAGCTTGGAATCAGGAAGACTTCCTGAGTTCAAATCCAGCCTCAGACACTGACTAGTTTTGCAACCTTGGGCAAGTCACTTAACCCTGTTTGCCGCAGTTTCCTCATCTATAAAATGAGCCGGAGAAGGAAACGGCAAACCACTACAGTAACTCTGCCAAGAAAACTCCAAGTCGGGTCACAAAGACTGAACAAGAACAAATGTGGTGCTTCCTGATAACCTCAGCTATCCAATGGGCTGGCCACGTTGTTCGAATGCAAAATGTATTCTTGCCAAAAAGCCTGTTTTATGGAGAACTTGTGTAGGGCAAATGTTCACATGGTGGTCAGAAGAAGAAATACAAGGATACTCTCAAGATCTTTCTTAAGAACTTTGGAATTGATTGTGCAACGTGGGAGACACTGGCACAGAACCACTCAGCATGGCATGCCCACATCAGAGAAGGTGCTGTGCTCTATGAGCAGAGCAGAATTGAAATAGCTCAAGAGAAATGCAAGATGCAGACTTAGAGAATCCACCCTAAATGTTCACACGGACGATTTGTGCTGGGCCTGTGGTCAAACATATCCGAGCTACATTCGGACACACTAAAACTTGACTCTAGCATAGTGATGTCATCTGGTCCTCTTCGAGAATGAAGGACAACTGACCAACCAGTACTCTGCCCTCCAAGTTATTTTACAAAGTAAATTATAAAGTAGTGTATTTTAAACAATGTGTCATATGTAATATATAATAGTTTACAATGCAAATAGAAAGTAAAATAAAGAAATTACTTTATACAAAACCAAAAAAATCTCTGGAGTTTTGGTTTTAAATTAAATTTCATTTTATTTTCAAATGAAGATCTAACTTCTTTTATGTTAACTTTGTATCTAATTTGTATTTACAAATATGTATTTATGTAGATGAATATATGTGTACATATACGCATTGACATATATATTTCCCCCATTGAAATAAAATTTCCCCCGTGATTGAAATAATCCCTCCCATTGAAATAAAGCTCCTTGAAGGTAGGGGCTATTTTTAGATGCTTAGCAAATTTGTACTCATTCATTGAAACTTGAACTTGCTCAAGAGGATGGTGCCATTAATAGAGAGAAAAATGGTTTTGATAGGTTGAAGATAGTTTTGGATATATTCAGATTTAGAGACCCTTAGAGATGATCTAGTCCAAACTCCTTATTTTATAAATGAGGCAACTGAGACCCAGAGAGGACAAGTGATTTACCAAAGGTCTCCCAGGTAGCAGCAGGTAGCAGAACTAGGAGTCTGCTGGCTCCCAATGCAGTTTACCATGCTGCTAAGTTGAGGAGTCTGTCTGAGCATATGCCCATTAGGCAGTTGGAAATGTGGGTCTTTCAAAAGACAGAGGTCTTTGCTGGAAGTAAATTCTTGTCTCTTATCCATACACACTCCCAAACTGGGAGTGTATGAGTTTACCAAGGGAGACTGTAATATAGAAAGGATCAAAGGTGAGAATCTTGGGAAACACCTACAATTAGCAAGTGCGAAGTGATTACTTCTGGGCTCTCAGTTTCATTTGTAAAATGTGAATTATTAGAGGGCAGAGGTTACTTTGTTTTTGTCCATTTCCTCAGTATAGAACAATGTACCATACATAGTTGGTGCTTTATAAACATTTGTGTAATGGAATTGCTGGCGAAAGGCTAAAAAAGGCGTGGCACTTTGTAAATAGAAAGGTGTTGTTGATATTGGAGAAAGTAGTTTGAATAGAGTGGTGGGTCGGAAAAGTCAGATCATAAGGGGCAAAAGATTCAGTGTTCAGGAGCAGGTAGAAGCTTCCAGTTTAGACTGATTTGTCAAGAAAAGATCTGAGAGCAAGAGACATAGAAAGAATGTTGTAGGAAAGGATCATAGATCCAGAGCTGGGAAGGACCTTAGATCTAGTCAAATCCCTCATTTCACTTATGGGGAAACTAAGGCCCTGAGAAGTTAAGTTACTTATTTCAAGGTTAAACAGGTCATAAGCAAGAGTAGGGATTGAACTTGGATCCTGTAATTTCAAAGTCCTTATCTTTCCATGACACTATACTGTCCCTCCCCATGGCCTTTAAAGCTCCAAATGCCATCTTTCCTGATAACCTCAGTTACCACTGTTATTCAAGCTTGGAAGTGCATTAAGACTTTGGGGACACCTTGTATATCATATATAATAATAGATAGGGTCTTCTTCTCTTTCTTCTTCCTTCCCTTTCCTTCCTCCTCCTTCTTCCTCTCTCTCACTCGATTTCATTCTCCCTCTCCTTCCGCCCCCCCCCCGTTTCTTTCTCCCTCTCTCACTCACCCCTTCCCCTCCCCGGGGCAAATCATTTAACCTCTGTCAGCCTCGGCTTCATCAACTGTAAAAATAGAGATAATAACAGCTCCTGGGGTTGTTGTGGGGATCAAATAAAACATTTGCAAAACGCCTGGTACAGTGCCAGGCGCATAGTGGATGCTTAACAAATGCTTGTTCCCCCTTCTTCCCCAACCTATCTAGAAAACGTTTCATCTGTTTAAATCAGGTCCAGCACACCATTTGGAGGAAAGTGGGAAAACCAAAACAAACCCCACCAAACGCCAACCCCAGCCCCTTCTCGGGGCTCTTCTCGTCTTTTCACCAGGCTCAGTCAGGGGAGGCGAAGTTCTTGGAGAAGGTGGGCTCCCCACCTCCCCCTCAGGGGCTCAGGGCAGTCCAGACCGGGTGGGCACCCCACCCCACCTTCGGGGCGGTCCGCGTTTCGGGCTCCGAGCTTCTGCGGGGACTTTCACCTGCCGAGAACTGCCCAGCCCAGGCCAGCACTGGCCGGGAGAGCCCGGGGCGGGGGCGGAGTCGTCGGGCTCTCGGCAGCCCGCCCCCGCGGGAGGAGCCCGGGCCAGGGGCCCGCCCCGCGCGGGAGGAGCGGCTCGGCTCGGCTCGGCTCGCCTGGCTGGGTGGCAGATCCCGCGTCTCGTCTCGGTGACAGGCGCCCGCGCCGCCGCCTCCGCCTCCGCCTCCGCCTCCTGCTCCTGCTCCTCCTCCTCCTCCTTGCCTTCCTTGTCCCAGTCCCCGATCCCAGGCAGGAGCTGCGCCCGGCTCCCGCTGCCGGAGGGTGGGTCCGAGTCGTCCCCTCCCCCAGCCTTGGGGGCTCCGCGCGGACCCCGCTCCCGCCTGCTGCTGCTGCTGCTGCTGCCGCTGCTGCTGCTGCTCCTCCTCCTCCTCCTCCTCCTCGTCCTCCTCCTCCTCCTCCTCCTCCTCCTCCTCCTCCTCCTCCTCCTCCTCCTCCCCCCAGCCCTAGTCCCTGTCCCAGTCCTTCAGCTCCTGCTCCCCGGCAGGAATTGCATGGCCCCCGCGCCGCCGCTCCTGTCGCTGGGATCAGCCGCCGTCACCACCGTTTTGTCCTGCTCCCGCTTCGGTTCCCACTCGGCTCCTCGCGCAGCTCCCGGACTCGGCTGTCTCCGCACAGGGCGCAGCTCGGTGCCGCAGGGCTAGAAGCACCCGCGGCTTGCCGAGCTCCAGAGCTGGGCGCTGCGCGCCCCCCATTCCCAGCTCTCTCCTCGCCTCGGCCCCCTATCCTGCTTCAGCCCACCTCGCCGGAGGAGAGGGACGGCCTCCTTCTCCCTTCAGCCCCCTTCTCCTCGTTGGGGTCACTATGCCCAGCAAAACCAAGTACAACCTGGTGGACGATGGACACGACCTGCGGATTCCCCTCCATAACGAGGACGCCTTCCAGCATGGCATCTGCTTTGAGGCCAAGGTGAGGGGGTTGGAGCAGTGGTGGGGGTGTGGGGTATGGACTGGGATGCTGGAACTCGGGGCATGTGATGGGAGAACCAGTATATGGAGGCCCACCTGTGGTATGGAAGGAGGCTGGCATATGGGTGGGGGGGTTGGAGGGGGGCGGGGAGGATTGTGACTTTCTGAATAACAACTGGCTGGCTTCTACCCTGAGCTGGGAACTTTCCGCTGCAAAGTTTGAGAGATGTCACTTAGGCTCCCACCCAACCCTATTCCTGAGAATGGCAGTTCCTGAAAACCGGAGACTGCAGATTGCCGCCTCTCTCCGGCGTCCCCACCTCACCGTGGGTTGTTACTCTAGGGACCCCTTCCTTTGGGACCTAACCCTCAGACCCATTAGCTGCTAAGATACCTGCTAGGCTGTGAGGGCAGGGGACTGCGTCTGGTGTTATTTACCTATGGGGCTCCGATGGAAAAGAGGTGCTTGGAGGAACGACTTTCAAAAGGGAAATGCATACTTCCTGAATGAGGAAATTGCTTCTTCCCTAGCATAAGGTTCAGGGGCTTTTCCCCCTTCTGTAGCTGTGCCTGTGACTTGGACAGATCTCCCAGCTACTTCTCAAGGGTTGCCTCAGTTTTGAAGTTCTGAAAGACCCACCCTGACCCTTTCTATCCCTTTGCAAGTGCAGTGATTAAAAAGAAAGAAGGAAAAAAAGTGGGGGAGGGTTGGTGTGGGCACTCGCCTCTTTCATAAGCAGTGTATCTGCTGCCATACTTGCTGACCTGGAGAGAAAAGTGGAGTTTTCTGAGTTCAGTGTTAAGGCCCTAGAGTCATCCCGTTTCACTGTTTCAGAGGAACGACCCTCCCCACCTTCCTTCCTTCATCCTCTTTTCAGGTTCATATCCCTTTGGGTGTAGGTAAAGACTGTGTGAAAATTCCTTAGAGTCTAGTGATGCCCCAGGAAATGTGTGCCAGTGCCTCCAGTGATGGGATTTTTGCTAGTAGTCACAGGGAAAGAAGGTTTTTCTCACTTGAGATTACTTCTTACTAATCTTCAGCCCAAAGTTTGTTGAATTTTCTTCCAGCTCTGTCGCTAGCCGGTAGCTTCCATTTCTTTCCCTGTGGGAGATGAGGTTCATTTTGGCTCACATTCAGGTGCCTGCTATGTGTCTAATAACGTGAGAAGTCAAAAATAAAGCGTTTCTCCTTCACCCACATTGTTCCTCACCGCTCCTGTCACCCGGCAAAATGCCGGAGAGCTCCTTTCTACCGGTCTTTGTTCCATTTTTTTCCTTCGTGACTCTATGCATGAGATGCTGACATGTTTCATCTCTGAATCCTCACCCCAGGTGCCAGTTGTATGGACTGGGTTTTCACTTGTCCTGATACTTCTTTCCTGTCTTCCAGACCCCCTGGGCTTTCTGGAGACTTTTATCTTTTTTTTTTTTTTAAATATCTCTGGAAACAGCACCCTGATGGTGGTGGTAGTGTTTTTCTCCCCCAGTAGCAATTGTAGTGTTTGAACAAGAACAGAGCTGAATTTTGGTTTTGTTGGGCTTGCTGTAGTGGAACCGTCTCATAGCCTGATCTTAACTCTGGCACTGTCTTGTATCGGATCCTGCAGGCTGAGAAACATCTGTCTTCTCCCAGAATAGACTTGCTCAGGTCCTTAAGATATGCTGTATGAGGATTTTTTGTTTTTGTTTTTCTTGTGGCTTGGACCCTTTAGCAGATTCCCTTCACTCTAAGGTGTGATTTCTTTTCATGGCCAAGATTTCATTTTACTTGGACGTAGTGAAGGAAATTTGTTTGGGGTCAGTTTGTCTTCTTTCCAATGCTTTCAATGCTTTTACAGAAAGGTAGAATGGATGATAGATTTGAAAGATTCTTTTAATTCTTTTCTCCGAGCGGTCTGCATGCATCCTAACTAGGAAACCAGAAAGTAGAGAATGTCTTAGGGCTTGCAGATCTCATTTTCTTCCCTGAAGGACCCGACATGCAATCTCTTTGTCAGTCATTGACCTAGGGTGTGGGGGTGGGGATTCATACCCTACCCTAGGGCCTGCAGCTTCTGGTGTTTTGTGAGTGTGTGTGTTTGTGTGTGTGTGTGGGGGTTTCAATACTAAAGGAAAGTGGATGGAGCCTCTGCATTATTAGATCAAATAGGGAAAAATCCTCACAAGATGATGTAGTAAGTAGGGCAAAGGTTTTGCTCTAAGGGTGTGAAGGTTTAGTGTAGAGGGCAGAAGGAGGGAAGGAAGTCAACATTTTGATGCAGTACCAGGTGAAGATGATCTGGAGGGTGGTAGGATTCATCCAGAACTGATGGAAAGAATTGGGACATGTTCTGTGTTGAGAAGAAATTTCTTGGCAGGGCATGGATATCTTCAAATATTTGAAGAATTGTTATGTAGAAGAGAGAATAAACTGTTCTGTTTGGCCTCATAGGGGAGAACTAGTTAGGTAGTAGAAGTTGGAGAGAATCAGATTTAGGCTCTATGTAAAGGGGAAAAAATCCTAATTTTCTGAAAATGACATGGCCTGCTTTGGGATTTGTAGAGGACTTCCCATCATTGATGGTGAAGGCTGGGTGACTACTTCTTAAGCATAGGATTCTTGCTCATGTATAGGTTGGGGTGGATGATCTCTGAAGTTTCTTCTAACTCTGAACCTATGATTTTGTGAAATAGGATGGAGACATCTTTTAGTATTTGTTGCCTATCAGCTAAGGTTAACTTTGGAGGTCTAGGTTACAACTTTCAGTAAGTTACAAGCCTATATTTGTAAGCCTGTCAAGGTACTCTTTTAGGGGCAGCTAGGTGGCTCGGGGGGAGTCAGGATGTCCAGGCTTGGAATCAGGAAGACTCCTCTTCCTGAGTTCAAATATAGCCTCAGACACTAACTCTGTGACCCTAGGCAAGTCACTTACCCCTGTTTGCCAGTTTCCTTGTCTATAAAGAGAGCTGGAGAAAGAAACTGGCAAACCACTTCAGTATCTTTGCCAAGAAAACCCCAAATGGGGTCGAGAAGAGTGGGACATGGCTGAAACAACTGAACAAAACAGCAAAAGCAAGGTACTCTTATGGGGTACCAGATGCCCATGCATTTAACCACTGCGTGAAATGCAGAATCAAAGGCATTACTTTTCCAAAGAGCACAGAGTAGTAATAGCACCTCCTCCCCCAGGTCCCAGTGAAAGTAGAATGAGATGGTCTTTGTAAAGCACTTTGCAGACCTCAAAACACTTATGTAAATACCAGCTATTATGCTCGTGCATCTCTTGCAATCCCTAGGTTCTAAGGAAGGACAAAGTAGCCTAACATACTTAGCACCTGTTCTCCAAGAGACTGCGGTCTCATTGGGGTAGGGAAAGGAATGGCAGAATCCATTCAAGCATGGGAAAGTTTCTCCCTGGCCAGTTTCCATGCCTTGGGAGAGCTAATTCACAGGTATGGTTGTGGCACTTTCAATTGTGGGACTGCAGAGTTAAATCAAAACCTTGCTCTTCCCTCTTTCCCCTTGACCCCAACACAGGCTGTGATATTGCACAAATGTGCCCTAACTTGGCCATGTGCAATCTGAAAATAACTTTGTCTTTTCCCAAGGCCTGGCAACTTAGGATAAGTGATGGCTGCGGCGATGCCAGTGTTGGCCACTCAGATTCATACCTCAGCCAGGCTTGAAGGTCACCTGGGTTGCAAGGCCTGCCGAAAGGTCTCTTGGGCCTGACCAATGTTGTGGCAGCTTCTGTGGTCTAACCTGTGTCTCAGGATGGTTGCCCCAAAGGCGTTCCCCCCTCCATCCCCATCCCCACTTTACTCCTTGCTATAGTTCCTTGCCCAGGGCTGTCCTGAGAAGGCCGTCGTGATAGGCTACTTTGGCCTCAGGGAAGGAGAGTTCGTGCACTACAGTCTTCCACCAGCATCTACAGTCAAGCCTATCTTCTGTACTCTGTACCAGTGCTTGGTTCATCGGCAGGTGTATTTATTGAGTAGTAAGCTCCAAATGGCCTCAACACCTTGGATTCTGTCTCCCTTCTCCCATCGCCTTGTGGTATCAGTTTCATTTAGTTGGGTATCTTTCCCAGAGCATTCAGAAGGTGGCAGCAGGGACTTTGTAGTACTACCTTGTGATTTCTTTCCTGTGTCTTGGGCAGGGAGGGGAGAGGAGGGGGTTCCAAGGTTGTGGTGGATATTCCCTGAAGATGCTATGCTCATTCTTCCCACCCCTGTGCCTTTAGTCCCTTGAAAAGCAGTGTATAAAATGGCAAAGCATATTGGATTTGGAGTTAGAGGCACTGGGTTCATTTATTAGACTTGGCTATTTATTAGTTGTGTGACCTTGGGCAAATTAATTAACTTCTCTGGGCCTCAGTTTCTCATCAGTAAAATGAGGGGGCTGGCTTAGATTCTTTCTGAGGTCTGAAATCCTGTGGTTCCTAATGTTCTCTTAGTCAGGAATGTCCTCTTTCCCTTCCACCCATCTCACTGTTTATGTCTTCAAGGATCAATTCAAGTCCTTTCTGAGTGAAGCTTTCCTTGGCTATTCCTTCCTCTGCTGCATATTGATCATATTATTCTTTGTCATCTGTCATATGTATCTATCTACCCATCTATGTATATATATATATATATATATATGTATATGTATATATTATACTACTTTATCTTCTCTAGTGAATGTAAAAGGTGATTAATACCACTACTAATAATATATAAATTTATGTATTGTTTATGTATATTTATATAGCACTTAAAGGTTTGCAAAACTCTTTACAAATATTATTTCGTTATATCTTTAAGACAACCCTGAGACATAGGTGCTATTATTATCCCCATTTTACAGATGGGAAAACTGAGGTAGGCAGAGGCTAAATGACTTGTCCAGGGTTACATTTCTCATAAGTATCTGAGGTCAGATTTGAACTCAGGTCTCCTGGACTCCCGGTTCAGGACTGTATCCATCGCACCACCTAGTTGCCTTAATAATAATAACTGGTATTTGTTCCTGTTCCTTCAAGTCTCCATTTGAGGCCCATTTGCTCTGTGAAGCCTTCCCTTATCTTCCTACTAATTAGCCTCTCCTCACCCCAACTTCCTTGGCATCATCCTTTTTTGTGCATATCTTCTATCCCTCCTTTATTAGATTGTAAGCTCTTTGTGGACAGGGGCCGTCTTCTTACTACAAAATGTCTTAAGGCTTCAAAAAGCACTTTAAACCACCACCAAGTTTGTGAGGTTGGTGTTTGAGCATTGTTAGTGGACAGGCATGATTATCTCCAGTTATACAGGTATTATCATCCCCATTTAATAGATGGAGAAATCGAGGCTCAGAAGTTAAGTAACTTGCCCATGCTGAAAGGGTGAATAAGCACCAGAAGTGAGATTTCTGTCCTCCTTATTCCTAATTCCAAACTCTTACACTTTTTTCACTATTCCACATTCATTTTTATAGAGAAGTCAACAATTGTCTGCAGGGCCTCTAAAAGTGGCTTAACTATTTTCACATGTTGAAGTGATTTTTGCAGGTTGATGGACCTGGGAAAGTTTAGAACTGAGCTGGCCCCCCTTGCTAGGTGCTCCTGCCTCCCATAATGCAGTCAGTGATCTATGTGGCATTATCAGCCATCTAAAACCTGGCACGCTCACTTGGCCTTGGATTTCAGAACATTAAGAATACCCAAGAATCCCAAGTAGGCTGCCTTTGGTTTGTGAACATACATACCAGCATAGACTTAAACACCACCTATATAGCTGTTTTGGAGGGGTTGGGGAGTCCACGAAAGTAGGGACTTCCCTCTCGATAATCTCCTTTGCAATGAAAAGCATAGGGTCTCTTTCTGAAATATATTCTTGGTGTGGTTGGTGAAGATGGGGGCAGGACAAGATTTAAACTACTGACATTACATACGGTATCTCTTACTCAGAAAATTAGACCTTTCTGCTTAATTGTGGGCATAGAGAAATCCTTTTTGTAAAATTGCTCAGCATCACTGCAACACAGGAATTGCCATCCTTGGCCTGATCTATGGTCAGTCCAGCCCAGATTATGTTGCTGGTGGTGGCCTAAAAAGAATGTAATAATTATGACAGCTTAGAGCTACTGTATAGTAAGAGTTTTTATTGGATAAAAGGAGGCGACTACCCCTAATAAGCTTTGGACCTCAATGTTCTCATCTGTAAAATAGGTGATTTGGATAAGTCCCTCTCTAGCTCCTCCCCTCTATAATCTATGCAATTAAATAGGCTTATAATTTTTGAATATTTTTGAATGCTGAAAATCTCAGATTTAGTTAAGGTACTGCACAGTTATTATTTTTTTAAATTAAAGATCTAAATTCTCTCCCTTCCTCAATCTTGCCCATCCCCCACCCACTTAGAAGGCAAGCAATATGACATCAATTATACATGTGAAGTCATGCAAAACATATTTCCATATTAACCATGTTGCAAAAATAGAAGAAAAAAACAATAAAAAGCAAGAAACAAAGAAAATTAAAAAAAATGCTTCTATCTGCATCAGAGTTCATCAGATCTCTCTCTGGAGGTAGATAGCATTTTTCATCATGAGTCCTTTGGATTGTCTTGGATCATTGTATTGATCAGAGCAGTCAAATCTTTCACACCTGATCATTGTTACAATATTGTACAGTTATTCTTACAAAATTTGTCACAGCCTGATGTTTTCCTGTGAGCTCTATCTGTTCACTTTTCATTCAAGCTCTTCTGAATTTTCTTTTCTTCTTGGTATGTTATGATTGATTTTTAGGATCTAAGTTGGTGGCCCCACGAATGTCAAATGCCTTAAGTTTTAGCTGTAGGTGATTTTAATGTAGGCTCAGTCATGTAATAATGATGGTGATGATGATTGCTTTACAGCTTGCATTTATGTCTTGCCTTAAGATTTGCAAAGTGCTTGACAAATATTTATGCTATCAACAGCCCTGGGAGGTAGGTGCTATTATTTATCCCCATTTTATAAATAAAGAAATTGAGACAGAGGTTAGGTGACTTGCCCAGGGTCACACAGCTAGTACATATCTGAGGTTGGATTTGAACTCAGGTCTTTCTGACTCTAGGCACAGAGCTGTATCCACTCTGGAGTTGCCTGGAGTGAATTCCAGACATGAGGAATAGCTGGTGTAAAAGGCCTGGAGACAGGAGCTGAAAAGTTAACAAGATGACAGGTAGTTCTTAATTTATTTCACCATCACATTGCTCCAACCTTTTAGTTTTTCAGGATAGAAGGTAATGTCATATTTATTGCCCAACCTTGGAACTATCTTTGCTTGCCTTTCTTGAAATTTCTTTGGATATGTAATATTTTTATATATTCATGTAATATTCTTATAAGAAAACAATATAACTATTTTATATATCATATGTAATATAAATTACATAAATATATGAAATTATCTTATACAGTCTTATTTATAAGAAATAATTTCTTTAAACAGTCGTAATCTGAGCAGAAGACTTCTTCCTCTCCCATCCCCACACTTCTACCTCCTGGCAATAATTGTTATCTTGTGATGCTTCTGTTTTCTCTCACATTCAGCATCTTGTTTCCTTTGAAGCTCCAGAGCATCTGGCTTTTAGCTATTTAAGACTCCACTTCCAGCAAGGTAAGTGCCCACTGGGGGCCAGAGCAGTTCAGGCATTTTCTACCAGTGTGCATCATCCTTACACTGATTCCTGTGGAGTTTCTTTGCATCTCCCATGTGGATTTAAATCCATCTGGACCATTTTCAGCATCTCTTGGAGTGTCTACTGAGATAAAAGGGTCACCCCATTCCTTCAGAAGCTATGATACTTTATATAGGCTTGTGTTTCAGTGCAGCCCTCCCTCTTTCTAACTAAATGTTGAATAAGACCAGGAGCTGACTGCTGAGGGCCTGAGGGGACACTGACAGTAAATACACACTCAGATGTGCTTATCTGGCCTCAGTCTTCCCTTTCCACTTTGTCTAATCACAGCTTACTGATTTTCTTTTAAAAAATATTTTCCCCCCAATTACATGTAAAAACCATTTTTAACATTTTTTAAAAAAGCTTTGAGTTCCAAATTCTATCCCTTCCTTCCTCCCCTCTTTCTTCCCTGAGAGAATAAGCAAGCTAATCAGAGCTTACAGATTTTTAAAGAAGAATGCTTTTTATTGGATATTGATCTAGTGTTCCTACCTTGGCAATGTGCCTTACATCTGGTCGTAGGCTTTAGGTCAGGGAGACTGCTTTATATTTCTTATCTCCTAAGGCACTGGGTATATAGTGGTCACTCAAGGAATATTCGTTGAATATATGGTAAGCTCCTTGAGGTCGGGGACTGTCTTTTGCCACTCTTTGTATCTTCAGCACGTAGCACAGTACCTGGCACATAGTAGGTGTTTGATAAATGTTTGTTGATTGATTGATATACTGGAAAAACTCATCCAATCTTCAATGAGAAGAACTGGGACCCAATCTCTGCTCAACAGAGATTACTATTTCTATGACTTTAAGCAAGGTATTTCCTGACTTAGCCTAGGTCTAAGTACAAAATGATTTCTAAGGTCTCTTCCAAATTCTATAATTCAGTAACCTAATAAACATTAATAAGTATTTACTGTGTAAATTACTATTTTGCAAGCCCTGGGGATTGCCACCCTCCCCAAATAATACCTGCTTTCTAGAAGCTTACATTCTACTGGGGGTGGGATAGGGACATAAGTAATATCAAGAGGGAGAAAATGCATGGCCCTTGTGTAAGAGGAGGCACCTGAACTGTGTAGAGGTCTTTAAATGCCAGGCTGGAGAATTGTATTTTACCTTATAGGCATGGTGGTGAGTGCCTCTGTGGAGTGTAAGCTTGAGGACAGGAACTGTAGTTAACTTCATATTGGTCTTTGAATCTACTACAGAAAGCACCACGTGCAAATAGGCAAGTATGTTTTGTTTGATTGGATGCTGGAGCATAGGCAGTCATGAAGAGATGTTTTCAGTGGGCAAAGGTGTTATTCCTAGGCAGACACTAGGGTTGATTGTTAGAAAGGAAAGGAATACCAGAAAAGTTCAAGTTGGTTTGCTTTTGAGGAATCCCGTGAAGAGCTAAATCTGAAGACCTTTAAATTCAAATCCACTCACTTTGGAGAGTGATATACTACATCTCTCTTTCTCTCTCTGTGTCTGTCTGTCCGTATCGCTCTCTGTCTCTCTTTTCCTTCCTTCTTCTCTCCTCCCCTATCCATTCAGTTACCAAATTACCTTGTTTATTCGTCAGCATCTCACATCTATCCCCTTCTCTCCCTTTATGGGCCACTATCTTAGTTCAGAACCTCATCACCCCTTGCATTGACTATTACAGTAGTTTTCTGGTGCAGGAGTCTCCCAGTTTCAAGTTTCTCCCCTTTCTAATCCATCCTTTTTACAGCTGCCAAAGTGATTTTCTTTTTTTTGGTGAGGCAATTGGGGTTAAGTGACTTGCCCAGAGTCGCACAGCTAGTGAGTGTCAAGTGTCTGAGGTCAAATTTGAACTCAGGACCTCCTGACCCCCAAAGTGATTTTTTTTTTCCAAAATGATTTTCTTAAAGTGAGTATGTAACCATGTCACCCCTTCTTCCTTCTCCATCCCCCCCCCCCCAGTGACTATTAAATCTAGGATCAAATATTATTTCATCTTTTTATCATCCTTCTTAAGTTTCCATTTTTGGTGTAAGTTTCAGAAGGTATCTAATGAATAGCACAATAGTAAATGGGCATAATTTATAAATAAGCAGATACACCTATTTTGTGCTCAATATTTTTTACAGATAGGAATCTGCAGTCAAGAAAGTTTTGGAGATCATTGTCTTGGCCATAGACAGTTTACAAATGTTGACTCACCTTCTGGATGGGACCCTCTCTTTTGAACTGGAAACTGTAGAAAAGCCACTTGATTGTGTTCTTTTCTCCTTTCCAAGTACAGATCCTCTTTTTATTTTGGGATTTTTTTCCCCTAGAGTGGGAAGAGGTATTCAGTTGGAAACATTGTTTTTCCACTGAGAGAAAGATTAATGTCTCCTGTGGGCCTAGTGACAGATAACATATTAGTTCTCTCTGTTGCTCTGTTTCCTATAAACACATAACTTGTGCTGTAACTACATTGACGAACAGGCTTCTCTATGCGTTTTTTGTTTGTTTGTGGTTGGTTGGTTTTTGCCTCCAGTGTTGACCAGATTGCATTTTAAGCTGCTACTTCAGAGTTTAGGCAGACCAGATGTTTTCACTTTCCTTGTCAAGGTCATTTCAACTGATCTCTTCCTGGTTTTGGGGTATAGATTTATGCCCCCACCCACCCCTCATGATGGGACCTACTTGTGATTTTGTTTTATTTTACTTTTTGTTTTTATTTGATTTTGCTGTTTCTTGTAGTTTTAAAGTGGGCTGGTATAAATTTTCAGGCCATTTTCCTTCAAGCCTCAACTCAGTTTCCACCTCTTACTGGAAGCCTTCCAGGACCCCTCCAGGTATTGGTTAGTGTTCCTACTCACCTAAAATAATCTTGCATTTGCTTCTCTTTGTATATATGTTGTACCCTTCCCTCCCTTCTTGGTTCACACTCTCCCCCTCCAGAAGGTAAGCATTCCTGAGTACCTAGCCCAATGCTTTGTCAGGCATTTAACATTTGAGTTTAGGGGAAGATTTGACAAGAGAGGATTCGTGAGTCCATGTTGCATTATCTTTCTTTTAATTTTAAAAAACATTTCAGCCCCAAATTCTTTCCCTCTCTCATTCCCCTCCCCTTTTGGAGATCTTTCTTTCACTCATGTTCATTCTCTTTTACCTATCTCCTCTCACATCTTACAGATTCAATCTCTCCTTAGATCTTTCTTAAAGTCATTTCCCAGATTGAAGAATATGTGTGGGTACCTTCATTTCTAAGCTTGTGTTTAGGAAATCAATCTGTTGATCAGTATTCTTTTTGGAAATGCCCACCATATGGTGGGCACTCTAGGGAATACTTTAGTGGAGACCTAGTCGGATCTGTGATCTTAGCAAGGTAGGTGCTCCCTTCAGACATTAGCTTACAACCTACCCTGCCCTTCCTATTCAAGTTGTGTCCCTATTCTCCTGTAAATCTGCTGTGGGTAATCTACCTTGTGGGGCAACACTATTGTTGTTTTTAATTCAAAAAATGAAGGAATTGAATTTTAAAAATCAAATTGTAGTCCAGTTAGGGAGATAAGACATATTTCATGTAACAGGATACCTAGCAAAAGTTTACCAGACAGTGAAAGGGTGGAGTCCCAAATGAGGGGTTTAATGGTAAGTATAGTGGCCACTATACTTTCAGCCTAAATGAGATAAGGAGACCCAGTCACACAAAAAAAGAAAGAAAGAAAACAAAAAAAGGGTTGGTCCTGGTGAAAGTGGGTCAATAACAAGCTCTTTGTATAGGAAAACACAGCATTATTTCACCACTAAAGCTGGAAGTAAGAGCCACAAAACCTATCAAGGAGTTAAGAATCTCAAATTCCACAAAGGGGGAAAAATGAAGTGGAGTGAATAAAACCATCCAGAAAAAAAAAAGACAACAACAACAAATCTTTATAGATGTCTTTCTTACCATTTTCTTTCCTTTTTTTGTTTTCCAGCCATAGTATGGTTGTACTGGATACTTTATTGGTACATTTTTGGTAGCAGTCTGGCTTATAATGTAGTGTTTGTAACCTGTAGCTATAGCTGTGCAATTGCGGTCCCAATGGGGATTGAAATTGCAATAAAGATGTAGCATAAAACCCAAAGTGGATGGCTTTAATTCAGGGTTCTAAGGCAGCTTTCCATAAGATTCCTCAAAAGCAATCATACTGATTTCATTCCATACTCTTTCCCTTCCTAACAAATACCTACTGTTGACCTCATTGGCATCATGCCTTAGCTACCTGAGCTAAACAGCTTCAAAGGCAGTACTAGATTTCCCCAGTTTCCTATACCCTCTGAGGACATATTTCTTCTTCCCTTTTCTCTATATCTACTTTAAAAACAAAAGCAAAAAAAGACAGACTTAAAAACCAAACTATATCTTAGATCCTTCCAGATTCTGTCCTTATTTGTCATGTCATATTGTTTACATTCTTGTTGATAAAGATTTTCTCCTTTCATATGCATATATTAAAAAAAATGGTGCTGAGGTCAATGACAGTCATAAATTAAGGGCCATAGATCTAGAGCTAAGGAGGTTTTAGAGATCATTCAGGCCAACCTCTTCATTTCATTTTTTTTTTTTAGTAAGGCAATTGGGGTTAGTAAGGCAATTGCCCAGGGTCACACAGCTAGTGAGTATCACATGTCTGAGCCTGGATTTGGACTCAGGTTCTCCTGACTCTAGGGCTAGTTCTCTGTCCACTGCTCTACCTAGCAACCTCTTCATTTCAGTGATGAGGAAACTGAGACCTAGACAGGTAAAGTAGACTGGCCCAAAAATTACACAGTCATAAGTGTGGAACAGTAATCACCTGGATAGTTCTACTCATTCCATATAATTTTTTTTAATGTAGAATTTGAGATTCTTAACTTCTTGTCAGGTTTTGTGACTCTTACTTCCAACTTTAATGGAAAAAATAAGAATGTTGTGTCTTTACCTACAAAGAACATTCTATGGACCCACCTTCTCCAGGATCAGTTCTCCCCCACCCCTCCTTTTTTTTCCCCCCTTTTTTGAGATTGAATCTCCCTCTTATTCAGAGAAATTACCTGGGAAACTGAGTTGAGTTAGACTGAATGTCCTTTTTGGTCTTGTATGAAAGGTGTGACTGACTTTAAAGCAATGTAATTGATTTTTAAACATATATACCTAACATATGTCTGTGGGTTGTTCTCTTCAAAGTAATTGTCTTAGGAGCCAACATCATTAATTGAGTGATGCTCAAAACATTTGGGGAGCTTCGCTTTTGAAATGGTCTTCAGAGTCTGCAGCTCATTCTTTTGAGTATACTTAGGGATGACAAATCTTCATCCTCTGAGGGTGGATTTGATTTTTGTAAATAGCATAATGGCATTTGGAGTCAAGGTTAGTGAACGAGGTGGTTGAACAAGCTAGGGATTTGTTTTTTCAAACCAATACCGAAACAACAAGAAAACAAAACTGAGGTATGGAAAAATAAGGGTTTTTTTTTGGGGGGGTGGAAGATAGAGGGAGGATATGACTTACCAAGTTATACCTTGGAGGCAATTCCAAAAGATAGGGTTCCCCACATCTTTGGGGCTGCCTACTGGGGTAGCATCATTGGTGTTCCATTTGATTCAGACATGAATTAATTCAATAGACTTTTATTAAATGCCCTCTTTGTGCAAGGAGCTATGTGTACAGTGCCTCAAGATGGCTACTTTGCAGGGCAAACTTCATTTGGATAAATTAATTCTGGTATATGTATTTAAAACAACTGAGTATGTTGCTTTGTGTTTTCTTTATATTTTAAGGGGAACATAAGGCATGTGATCTTTGGATATACTGATGCTCCTTCTCTAAGGAAGTATTTTGAGCTATCTGATGCACAGATTTTCATACGGTTGCTGTTGTTGATTTGTTTCAGTTGTGTCTGGCTCTTTCGTGATGCTGTCTGGGGTTTTCCTGGCAGAAATATTGGAATGGTTAGCCATTTTCTTCTCCAGCTCATTTTATAGTTGAGGAAACTGAGGCAAACAGGGCTAAGTGACTTGCCCAGGATCACACAATTAGTAAGTGTCTGAGGCCAGATTTGAACTCAGGAACATGAGTCTTCTTACTTTAGGCTGGGCACTCTATCCACTGCACCACCCAGCTGCCCTTTTACATGATTACTGCCTAATAATAATGATGATGATGATGATGACAACAGTATTTCTATAGTGCTTTAAGGTTTGAAAGGTGCTTTACATATATTATCTCATTTGCTCCTCGAAACAACCCTGTTACGTAGGTGCTATTGTTATACCCATTTTTACAGATAAGGAAACTGAGGTAGATAGTGGTTAGATGACTGAAAAATTGAAAGCAAACACAAACCAGAACTTTTCTTATTCACCTTATGCTTTACTTTAGGTTGGAGCCTGAGTCATGGGGCTGAAGTGGGCTGGTCTCTGTTGCATCAAGGTCAAAGGCTATAATTAGATACCACATCTGTTTGATGTTGCAGTGGGGATGATAGGAAGGCTCTGTGGCCAGAGGCCTAGGCCTGGCATTCTGCCACTGAGGTCAAATTGCACGGGAAAGGTGGGTTTGGGGAACCTGTCTAATATGCCAGGGAATCAGAGGCATGCTTTGTGGCTGCAGTGGAATGTTGGGTCCTCGGGGAACTGGAGGAATGTCGTTGGTCTATACTAGCCATAATATGTGGGGTGAGTTTGGCCATTGGGCATATTAAGGCCAGAATGGCCCAGGCCAGGCCATGGGAAATAGTGGGTAGCCTGAGAGACAGCTGCTATAACCCTAGGACCTTCTTTTCTTCGGAGCAGCTAGCCTGGCACACTGGGCAAAATCTAGCTGGAAAACCAATTGCAGTATGCTTACTTGTCCAGAAATTTGAGCCTCTGTTAGGTGAAATCATGTGAAAACTAAATGTACTTACTAAGACTGTCACGGGAACAAAAAGAGACCATAATGCTATGATCTTCAATATTTCAAGAGATCTGTGATTCCATCCATGTAGGTATTCATTCCACTAGTGTGGATTGCAGCCCTTTCATCTTTTACGCCTTAGTGGATGGTATCCAGGAGTTGCTGTGGTAAAAACCATAATAGCAAACTCTTGACATGTGGTAGTGAGCCTCCAGGTGGTAAACCTTTCTGATTTACCTGGGTTGGTCCTTGGATGACAGGTTGCCAGGCCCATACCCAAAGTCTTCATAGACTGGTAAACATCTGTCAAACATTATATTCCTTTGTCATATCCTTTGAGAATTTAGGGTCACTTCCATACCCTGATGAGGTACAGAAGTGAAGATCACTTTTTAATATTAATATTTAATATTTATTCAATAGCTACTGTGTTACAACACCATCAGGCTCTGGGATAAGGGGAGTGTAAGAGACAGTTCCTGTTTATGAGGAGCGTCCTAGTTGGGGAGGAAGAAAGTGGACAAAAGCATAGAATGATTTCTGAAGGAATGGCATGGGATTTCAGTGCCACAGGATTTTAGAGGGGAGAGGAATCATTCAGGGTTGAGATGGTTTAGCGTTCATTGAGCAGATGGGTTTTCAATTGGGCCATGGAACATGAAGAAAGATGTTCTAGTGAAGTGGGAATAAAGGTGTAATGGTGGGAATATCAATAGAATGTTCAGGAACAAGATGGAGGCCAGTTTGGGGCTTATGTGGTCCATGTTGAGATTTCACGTCCAGCAGTAGTAGGTTGGGAGAAGTAAATTGGGGACATATGATTGAAATGCAAAAAGTTTGGATTTTATCTTGTTGAGTGGAGAGCCTCTGAAGGATCCAGCTCTGGGTCTTAAGCTTCCTTCTAATTTGAGCAGTACAAGGGTCTTCGGTTTCATCCCCAAGCTTTTATATTTCATTTCTCTTCAAGCCTGTCTGATCTTTGAACCCCCTCAGGGGTACTGTGTCTCTAGCTCCTAGAGACCAAGGACTGGTTTCTTGCCTTTCTTTGTATTCCTAGTGCTTAGCATACTGCCTGGCATACAGTAGGTACTTCATAAATGCTTATTGACTGACCCCTGAAACCCAAGCTAGCTTGGTTTGGCCTGTGCTTCCCTAGATTTTTCCAATCTTAACCCTAATTACCATGTCTGTTGTCTCAGTTCTCTGCTATCCCTAGCATCACCTTCCACCTTTCCATCCTGTTGGTCTGTCTCCACATAATCCAGATCCTAAGAGTATGTTTTTCAGGGTTTATTTATAAGGGAAAGGAGACTGTACAGATTTGGAAATAATATACCAGGGTAAGGTACATATGAATTATATCTTCTTAGTCCCAGACTGAGTGGCACCTAAGCTTTCTAACCTAATGTTGAACTTAAAAAGATCCTGGATCTGTCCTGGTTTTTTATCATGATTCCTCCAGGGCCATAACATCCCATCTCCCCTGAGACTCTACATAAGAATGTATTTTTCTCTTGAGAATATTCACCAGCACTGATTTTTGGGTGGATTGAGCTCATTCACTGGGTCTATAATCTCAGTTAATCAGGAAGCCTCTAGATTGAATGGTTGGTTTTGAATGTTCCATCCATCCATAGAATTAAGAATATCAGAATGGAAAGAGAATTTAGAGGTCACCTAATTCAGCCCCTATCTGGGATCTCCTTTACTACCTCTCTGACAAGTGGACAGCTGGCTTCCCCTTAAAGACTCCATGTGATTCTGTAAGGCAAACCCATTCTACTTTTGGATAACTTTAATTGTTAGTTTTTCTATGGATGGCAAAATTTGCCTCTTAACAACTTCATTACTCTCAGATTTGTCCTTTGGGGTCAAGCAGAACTGAGCTCTTTGAGTACCTCCCCCACTGGCACCCCCAAAGTCTTTCCTTCAGGCCAGGTGACCTCTGCTGATTTGTTTGGGTGATATGGCCTTTGGTCCTGTCACCTTCCATTGGACAGTGTGCCTATGTCCACCCTAAAATAAGATGTCTCAAAAGAAATGAGATATTCTTGATGGGTCTGACCAGGACAAAGAACATGGAGGGACTCTTACCTTCAATAATTGTAATAATAATAATAATAATATAATAAATAATAATAATAATAATAATAATAATATTTGGCATTAATGTAGTACTTCAGAGCTTGCAAAGCACTTGACAAATATCTCATTTTATCCTCACAATAATTCTGAGACATAGGTGCTTTTATTATCCCATTTTACAGGTGAGGAAACTGAGGCTTATGTGGGAACCTGAGAAGTTAAGTGATTTGCCTGAGGAGCAAACCTGGTAAATAAATGTCTGAGGGTGAATTTGAAACCGGGTCTTCCTGACTCCCAGGTCAAGGGCTTGCCATCCACTGTGCCACTTACCTGACTCTAAGCAATGCTCTGTTAACACAGTTCTGTTAACAATATTCTGAATGTTGCTTCTGTTAACCCAGCCAAAGATTGACTTTAGATTGTTTTCTTTTCTTTCTGTTATATCACGATGTTGACTCTTGAGCTTTCTGTCCCTTAGAAGCTCCAGGTCTTTCACATGACCTTTTTTCCTAGCTACATCACTCCTTGTACAGTTGATTTTTTGTGTCTGTGTGTGGGACATAATATTTTATCTCTATTAAACTTAACCTTATTAAATCTAGCCCATTGTTATGGTCTGCCATGAGCTTTTTGGATCCTGATTCTGTCATCTAATGTGCTGGTCATCCATTTCAACTTTGTGTCATCTGCAAATTTGATAAACACACCCCTCTGTGCTTTCATCCAAGTCATCAACAAAAATGTCAGACAATTATTACTACAGTAAATAACTACTCTCTCCCTTCTCTGGGCTTACAGTTGGGAAGGGGATAGAAAGAAAAGTAATAAAAGATCTCCCTCTTCTGCTCTGATTACTACCTCCCTGGCTTTCTTTAAGTCCCAACTAAAATTTCTGCCTTCTATAGAAAGCCTTCCTCAACCTTTCTCTGTTAATTATTTCCTATTTATCCTGTACGTAGATTGCTTTGTGTATGGTTGTTGACTCTCCCATTAGATTGTGAGCTCCTTGAGGGCCAGGCACTGTCTTTTGCCTCTTTTTGTATCCCCACTGCTTAGCACAGTGCCTGGAACGTAGTAAGCACTTAATAAATTTTGATTGATTGATTTGAATATTAACTTGGCAGGGCCTTAGTTAGACAAGAAGCAGCTAGAGAAGTTAGGTATCTGTTGTAGTAGTTCAGAGCTGGGTCAATAAGAGCCTTGACTAGGATAATGGGGGTAGAAATAGGAATGACTTCTTACCCTGTGGACATGAGAAAAAAAAGGAAGGAATTCCTCCAACAGGGAAAAAAAATTGACAGAACAGCTGGCCAATTAGCAACATTAAATCATATTGATTTGTGTGTTGAATATAGTACTAGACACTCTTTGGGAAGGAGGGAGAAAAAGTAGAGGGAAGAAAAAGAAAATATAACTTCTGCACTAAAGGAATTTATAATCTAGTCGAAACAAGACAACATGAGATTACAGGTCCACGACTGGATGGGACCTGAGGGATCATGTAGTTCAACCACTTTATCTTACAGACGAGCAAACCGAGGACTAGAAAGGTTGAGTAATTTGCTCAAGGTCATACAGGCAGAGGGAAGTTGAGGAGCTTCCCTTTGTCCTGTGATTTGGGGCATTTTCTTCCACTGACTCATCAAAACTCTGAAGGCTGCTTCTTCTACACCAATTTTTAAAGATCTGAAATAAATGAAAAGGCATTTATAGATTTTACATGCTCTTTTTTGATAAGGAAACTGAGATTCAGAGAAGGGAAAGGATTTGCCTCTCATCTCCAGCCAGTGGCTAAATCTTGCCATTTTGATCTCCGCACCATCTCTCACATATGGCTCCTCTCTAGTCACACTGCTCCCACCTTAGTTCAGACCCTTATCACCTCTAGCTAAATCATTCAATCACCCAGTAAACATTTATGAAGCGGTTATTATGTGCCACATGCTATGCTAAGTCCTTGGGACTTAGCCCTCAAAGAGCTTACAGTCAAAGTTGGGGAGGAATACAATATGCAAGCAAGTCTATGCAAAGCAGGCAGTAGACAGGATAAATAGGAAATAATAGAGGGAAGGTGCTGAAGTAAGAGGGGTTGGGGAAGATGGGATTTTATTTGGGACTTAAAGGAAGTTTAGGGTATTACATCATCTTCCTAATTAGGTTTCTTTCCTCCATACTCCACACAGCTGCCAATGTGATTTACTATTAAGCCCAGTTCTGACTGTCTGTCTGTGTCACTCCCATACTCCGTGCATTTCAGTGGCTTCCTATGGTGTCCAAAATCCAGCACTAACGCTTCTGTTTAGCTTTTAAAGCTGCTCACAATTTTCCCCAGCCTACCGTTCCACTCTTATGCCTGTGCCTATGCCCAGCATATTGTAAATGCTTAATAAATGCTTATTGATGGATTGCCCAGGGTCCCACAGTTATTAAATGTAAGAGGTGGCATTTGAATGTAGGTTTTTCTGAGTTCAAGTCCAGCATTGAACCCACCCTAGCACACTCCATGTCTAATTCCCCCTACTGGTTTTTCTTGTCAAGACATTGAAGCCATGGTGTTACTTTTGCTCTTTTCATTGTCAATGACTAAAACCATAGGCTGAGCCACCTCGTCTAGTTTTAAGCTTAGGTTAATAGCAATTTGGAGATCAGACATTAGCAACGACTCTTCTGGTCAGAGTGAGATTGTCAGCCTCCCTTGTAACTCTGATAGCTCTTCATGACTTTTTATTTCCTCTCCCAGATAATGGCCCCAAGTTCCTCATTATCAAAATATGTCTAATGGAGAAACTCGAGATTGCTGAGTAACACACACTGCTAAGGGGGAAAAAACCTGTTGCTGCCATGTTCTGTGTGTGTGTGTGTGTGCTCTTTTGTGTTGCTATATGTGATATTGCCAGCAGCTCCTTCCCCCTTTGGATACTTCTAGAAGTAAGGACATTTTCCCTTATCCAGTTGCCTCTTTGCAACTCCTAGTTGTAAGATGTGACCTCAGGTGTAGGATTTTAGGTATGGGAAGGACTTGAAAAAACACCTATTCCCATGCTCTCATTTTATTAATGAGGAAACTGAGGCCCCAAGAGCTTGATTTGTCAAAGGCACAGAACTAGGCTAAGGACTTGGCACCAGAGACTTACTGCTGAGGAACATTCCCACTACTCATAATCCTCTCTCTACCCCTTGGTGCCTTTGGTGTTGAAGTGCCATTTGCTGGAGCCACTGACAGAAACTGCCTGATGAGGTTCCTTAACTTCTCTCTGTGTTGTGTCTACTCTTGGAGATCATTGCTCCTTCAAGGTCATGTTCAAATACTCTCTTTGTTTTTCTCCACGGCACTTAGGTTCGTGCTGGGCACCTACCTGATATTCAATAATTACCTGGACAAGGAATGAATGAATGGATCTCTTGTTTATAAATTTGGATTCATCCTCCAATACCCTGATAATGTCCTGCCCGGTCCAGATACCCTGGGAAAGACTGTAGGGAAATGTGAAAAAATCAAGGGACTTGGTTTTTATGAAGAGAATAAAATATCATGCTATCTAGAGCTTGGCTGATTGACAGCGGCAGAGAGTATAAAGCCTTTTTATAGCACCTGAGGGACAAGGTGACACTCAGACATGTAACACATACTATATTGATAGCATTCAATCAACTTAATACTCTGTTGTTCAAAACTGAATTCATCAGCTGTTGATTCTCAGGTTCTCGACTTCTCCCCTCTTCTAAACCCACTGTAGTCTGGCTTCCTGCTTCATCAGTCATTGGAAACTGCTCTTTCCAAATTTGCCAGTGATCTCTTAATTGTCAAGTCTAATAGGCTAATAGATAATAGATAATAGGCTTTTATTAGTTCTCATGCTTCTTCAACTGTGTCTTGCCTCTGGAATTACATCTGCTTTACCCTGTATCTATCTTGTATGTATATATATATATATATATATATATATATATATATATATATATTAATGTTTCCCTATTAGATTGTGAGCTCATTGAGGACAAGGACTACATTTGCCTTTTAGAAAATATCTCTAGTGCATAGACCAGTGCCTGGAACACAGTAAGTGCTTAATAAATGCTTATTGCCTTGACCTGACCTTGACTGGTGACCACCGTATCCTGAGTTTTTGTGATGCTATTTTTGATTAGTCCTCCCAGTTTTGTAACCGTTCCTTCTCGGTCTCCTTTTCTAGATCTTCATGTCACTAACTGTGGTTGTACCCAATGATTTGGCTCTGGTTACCTACACTCTTTCACTTGGTGATTTCATCAGCACTCATGGCTTCAGTGATCATTTCTTTGCAGATGACTCCCAAAATTTATATGTCTAGCCCTAGATTCTCTGCTGAACCACAGGCTCACATCACAAATTGCCTATTGGACATTTTGAATTGGTTGTCCTATAGACTCTCCTTTCCTCCCTCCCTCCCCCTTCCCTTCCTTCCTTCCTTCCTTCCTTCCTTCCTTCCTTCCTTCCTTCCTTCCTTCCTTCCTTCCTTCCTTCCTTCCTTCTTCTTTCTTTTGGGGTTAAGTGATTTGCCCAGGTTCACACAGCTATTAAGTGAGGTTGGATTTGAACTCAGGTCCTCCTGACTCCAGTGTTCTATCCACTGTACCACCTGGCTATCCCTCCTATAGGCTTTTCCAACTCAACATGTCCAAAAAAGGACATTCTTTCTCCTTTGTTACCTCTGCTAAAAAAAAAAATCCTCTTCTGAATTCCTAGTACCACTGAGGGCGCCACCATCCTCGCAGTCATTGGATTTATAATTCAGTTCAGAGTCACCCTTGACTCCTCATTCTCCTTTGGCCCTCATATCCAATTATTTGCCAGAACACCCCCCCCCCCACACACACATACACCCTTTATCTCTGGTCACACAGCCACCACCATAATTCAGGTGTATGACCAATCACCACGTACCTGGAGTATTTACAGTAGTCTCCTAATTAGTAGCTCTGCCTCAAATCTCTCCCTACTCCAATCCATCCTCCTTAAAGCCACCAAAGTGATTTTCCTAAAGTATAGATCTGACCATAGCATCCCCTATTCAACTAACTTCAGCAGCTCTTTATTGTTTTTAGGGTCAAATATAAACTCCTCCATTTGTCATTTAACCCAACCTGACCCTTCACCATCTTTCTAGCCTCTTTTTACGTTATTTTCCCTGTTGTATCTACCCTCCAGCCTTCCTGGCCCTATTGTTCCTTGCATACAACACTGCATCTTCTGCTCTATGCATTCACGTTGGTTGTCCACTATGCCTGGAATGCTCTCTCTCCTAACTTCTGCCTCATAGAACCACTGCCATCTTCAACATTCAGCTCAAGCCCTGCTCTCTGCAAGAGTCCTCTTCCTGTCCTCTCTGTATCTTGTTCTCTACTACCTGCTATCTGGGAGGCAGATACGCCTCACGGCCTATCCATGGTTATCTTGTATCTACCTTGTATGTATTTTGTGTGTATATACAGACATACACATGTGCATATGTGTATGTATATTATGTCACCTAACAAAATGTAAGTTCCCAGAGGGCAGAGATTAATTAATTCATGTACATCTTTTTATTTCTAGCACCTAGAATAGTGTCTGTTACATAGCTGGCATGTAGTAAATGATTATTGATTAATCACTGATGTCACTCTCCTGTTTAGAAACCTTATTAACTTTCTTTTGCCTATGGAACAAGGTACTCTAAGTTGGCATTCTGGGGCCATTAGCTTCTACAACTTATCTCAAACCTACCTTTCTTGCCTTATTTATCTCCTTTATGAACTCTGTGTTCTAGCTAAATTAGACCTTAGCTCTT